>NC_140590.1:127151872-127598098 GCF_964204655.1 Triturus cristatus
AGGGATTTAGTTGTTTGAAAAATAAAAAAACACATTTATGGGGCCACTAGAGGGCGCGCACACAAGATGGCCGCACTGAGGTGAGGCCCCCTACAGCCCGGGACTATTAAACCCATGATTGATTGCTAGCGAGATGGTGGGGCTTAGCTGTGAGCTGATAGCTGGCTGGGAAAACCTACGATGAGGTCAGATTCCCCTCTAGAAACACGGAGGGCCTACCCATGGGCCCAGAGGAGAGGGTGCGGCCTGCGCGGGTGCTATGACACTCAGGAGGAGGGACTCCAGCGGCGAGGAGCGTGCAGAAAGACTACTACGGGCCACCGCCATAGCCTGTTAGGAGAGGAGGGTGGAGGGCGGCCCGTGATGCTGGGGAAGAGCACCCGGCATAGAGTGGCTGCCACGGCGATCCGGAGGAGTGGCTCCTGCAGTGAAGTGTGTGCAGAGAGACAGCTATGGGCTGCCGCCACGACCTGTGAGGTGAGGAGAGCAGAGGGCGGCATGTGAAGCAGGCTGGCGAGGGGCACCAGGCAGTGAGCGGCACACACAAGCGGACTAGAAGTGCACGGTCTGAGCAGAAGCAGCAGGACGAAGGGAGGGCAACGGGCAGACGTCCTGCTTCCACTCTGAGAACTGGCGCTGAGAGCACTAAGGCAGTGACGCTTGGAGCAGGCCTAAAGCTATAGAGCTACAAATTTTAAAGGTAGAGACGGATTGAAAGCCCAATTTGGGCGGAGAGGAGGCATCCTACGGGACTGATAGCACCACATCCAAGTTGGGGACAGAGCCCTGAGGGGACGGGGTCCTGCTTCCGGTTGGGGCTACACCGACGACCTCGCTGGCTCTCAGGGCCGTGGAGGACCATTTCTTCAAGCGCAGTGTGCTAGTGGACTGCGCTGCCGCCGCAAAAACTGCTGAGAAAAAGGGTCTATTATGGGCAGAACAGAAGGTAAGCAGTCAAAGCTGCCCTTCGAGCCCCGTAGAGTGGCGAGGTGCCAATCCAGAGATACAAGAATCGAGATGGCAGAGCGACTCCCTTCTGCCTAGGACGCTACAGGGGATGACATGAAGTCCCTCCTTCTGACTATGAAGCAGAGCCTTACATCATTAGAGGCTAAGATGGACTCGGTGTGTACACATGTTGATTTCCTCACCCAAAAGTTGGAAAAACATGATAACCAACTGCAAGAAGCAGACCACAGAATCTCTGAGCTAGAGGACACGTAAGATGTGGGGGAGGGAGCAACTATTGTACATGGAGCGCCTCTTAAAGGTCATCGCCACCAAGAATGAGGACTTGGGAAAACAGTGTGTGCATTATGGGAGTGCCGGGGTGTACAAACACAGGACAAATGGAGGACTATGTGTAGCAAATGTTCAAGACACTTTTTGGTGCCAAGGCCTTTTCCACACAGTGGTTGAGAGGGCACACCGTTCGCTAGGGCCTCGAACCCCTCCAGGAGCGCCCCCACGGCCCATCAGCGCTGGGATCCTTAACTATTGCGACCATGATGCGGCCTTCCTGCTGTCCAGAGCGAAGCAGCCAATCGCATTTGAGGGTAATAGCATTGTATTAGATCCTGACTTTACAATGGCGGAGCAGGAGGCCAGAAAGAAGTTCTTGCCAGTAAAGAAGAAGTTGCAACAGGCCCAAAAAGACTATGCAATGATGTACCCGGCGCGCCTGCGAGTCACTC
Organism: Triturus cristatus; assembly: GCF_964204655.1. NCBI lineage: Eukaryota > Metazoa > Chordata > Amphibia > Caudata > Salamandridae > Triturus > Triturus cristatus. The sequence goes on from NC_140590.1 coordinate 127,153,567, forward strand.
ATCAAGGAAAGCAATATTCCTACACCAACCCACAGCTGGTAGAAGATTATTTGAAATGTGACTGTCGCGTTTCGACCAGCAGGGACACAGTAAACTTGCTGGAGCGCTCTCTGTCGCCATGGCCGGAGCAAAATTAGAAGTGTTCCCTAGAGGAGTTCGTTGAAGAGGATCCTAAGCTCCCGGCAGAGAGCTCAGACTCTGTACTGCCTTAGGTTTCAATAACTGTCAGAAGACTGCAAATTGTCTGCAACAGAACAAACAAGGCCAGACTTCGCCACAAAACACTGCCACTATTTTAGGGTTGGACTGGGACACTAATGAGACTATACCCGGCACCCCCCTACTGCGTTGTGGCTGGGCACTGACTGCTGTGCCCCCTAGGAAAAAAACCCGCAAGGAGATCCCTACTTGACTGCCTGTGGGTTTTCCCTCTTTCTTTTCCTTTTTTTTTCTTCTTAATTTCTATCTCACTATTGTTATTCTTGTCTTTGAGGTCACAACTTTTATCTCTTTGCCTCTATACACCCTGTTGCATTGTATATGATGAGGAGCTTCACGCTGGAGTGGACACTGCTGATTGAAAAGTTTTTATCGCAATGCTTTGATATATTGCATCAATTGTTCTCGATATTGGAGTGGCCCAAGAGAATGACTATATGATCCTTAGAGGCACATGTTTGTGGGGAGGGGAATTTTGTCTTCGACAAGTTGGGGTTGTCAGTGTGGGAGGAGGGTGGCGGAGAGAGGCATCTTTTCAATTGTGTCATGCACAAATTAGGATGGAAAATACTACATTTCAAGCTTGTTATGACATTAGGGGATGGTTATCTATCTCTAGATAGTATAATATGCCCTTTGTTCCATGGTGGGACAGTAGGAAAGTGCAGGCCTAAATCTCTTGACCTGAAATGTCCAAGGGCTGGGGAACCCACATAAGCACAGGCAAGTCCTGGCCTACTTGCTAGGCACAATATCCAAATCACCATGTTACAAGAAATGCATTTTGGATCCCTGACAGACCACACATTCGTTACCCGATGGGCAGAGCATAGATGTTTTTCCATGTACTCGACATAAGCTTGAGGTACAGCGATCTTGATCAAGAAAAGTATGGCATATGTGGCCATATGGTCTATGCAAGACACACAGATGTGCTTCAGTATTATGTGGGGAAGATTAGCAATGTATTCTATTACTCTTGTGTACTGTTACGGCCCATACATAGATGATTTGTCCTTTTATAATGCCCTTTAGGGTAAGGTGTTTGACATATAGTCTACCTATGTGATATGGGGTCATCATTACATGGCTACACAGAGAGAGATGCAATATATACTTACAGACAATTATCACCTAGATGCATGGAGGCATCTTCATCCCAGGTTAGAGGAAGATAGCCACTACTCAGCGGTGCACTTTACATGGTCCAGACTTGACTACTGGATCATTTCCAGAGGGATAGGAAAATGGGTGGGACAAGCTCAGCATCTGACTTGCACTCAGATCACTCTCCAGTTAGGCTAACGGTCGTTCTCCCGACTGACTGCATGCCACGCGTTCCTTGGCGGCTTAACCCAACAACTTTACTGGATGCCTCCTTTAGGGTGGAGGTTGGGAAAGAGATACATGATTTTTTTTTACGCAATGTCGGGTCGGTACCCCACCTGACAACAGTATGGGGGGCATTCAAGGTCACCATACCTGGCATATTTATGGTGAAAGGTGGAGGGGTGTTGCGAGACATATGCAACACCCTCAATTGCCTAGAGTCTGAAACGAGTTTTTGGACTCCCCCGTAGGAGTGACACAACTCACCCTCAGGGACAAACTCACGTAGTAACAAGAAACTGCTGAGAAGGAATGCGTGTTTCCGGGCAAGTACTTCTGGGCTGTTTGACATAGAGTCTACCTATGTGATATGGGGGAACCTTCAACATGACACTGGAGCATCACCGGGACAGATCACACCCCCATCCCCATCATTACATGGCTACACAGAGAGAGATGCAACATAAACTTACAGATCATTATCTCCTAGATGCATGGAGGCATCTTCATCCCCAGTTAGAGGAGAATAGCCACTACTCAGCGGTGCACTCTGCATGGTCCAGACTTGACTACTGGATCACTCTCCAGTTAGGCTAACGCTTGTTCCCCCGACTGGCTGCATGCCACGCGTTCCTTGGCTACTTAACCCAAGAACTTTACTGGATGCCTCGTTTAGGGTGGAGGTTGGGGAAGAGATACATGATATTTTTTTACGCAATGTCGGGTTGGTTCCCCACCTGACAACAGTATGGGAGGCATTCAAGGTCACCATACCTGGCATATGTATAGAGAAAGGTGGAGGGTGTTGCAAGACATACGCAACACCCTCAATTGCCTAGAGTCTGAAAAGGGAGCGTTGGACTCCCCCGTAGGAGTGACACAACTCATCCTCAGGGACAAACTGACATAGTAACGAGAAACTGCAGAGAAGGAATGCCTGTTTACGGGCAAGTACGTCTGGGCTCAGAGATATGGAGAAGGGGAATGGCAGGTAAAAGCTTTAGCTGATCAAATATGCCACCCTCGGTTCTCTAACTATGTGCTTGAGATACAAAATACAAATAACATACATACAAGAACACTGCCAATATTTTACATACCTTCACTACATTTTACTCTGCACTTTACACCACAAGAGGGAAAGAGCCAATCTCACTATTGACATATTTGGAAGATGTGGCATTGGGATGGCTGGGAGGGGCGTAAAGGCAGTTCCTGTCTGCCGAGATTGAGGAGGATGAGATCAGGGCAGCAGTGATGCAGTTGCATTCTGGCATGGTGCAGACAACCTCCCACCCGACTTTTATAAAAATATATATCAACTACTTGACTCCCATACTTAAACAGGTATATGACGAAGCCAGGAAGGGGGGCATTATTCCCATGTCCATGAGGGAGGCGACAATTGTTTCATTGTTGAAGCCAGGAATGCCAGGTGGTAAATGCAAGTCATATAGACCACTATCCCTGAGAAACTGTGATGGTAAAAAATTGGCTAAAGTATTGGCCAACGGGTTGAGTCTCCTCATGAGCTCTCTCATGCTGTCCGACCAGATTCGGTTTATCACCGGACAGGCAACCGCACACAATTTACTTACTATCTTCTCCCTACTGCAGGATGTGGACCCTGAGATAGAGTCTGTGGCAGTCTTTTTAGACGCTACCAAAGCGTTTGACTCGGTGGAGTGGGAGTATCTAGTAGGGGTGCTGGGTCAAAAGTTATGTTATGTTATGAGAGTTGTAGAGCACATGACTGTACCAACAAAAGGATGTCCCAGCACTAGCAGCCGAGAGAGGAAGATCGGAGAGAAAACAAGGTCAGCGAAAGAGCCAGGTCTTGGCACCCCTTCTGAAAGTCAGATGGTTGGGGATGCTTCAGATGGAAAGCGGCAAAGAGTCCCTGAGGGCCGGTGCTTGCACCTTAAAATAACGCCCTCAGTCTCTGTATCTGAGGAAATGGGGAACTTGTACCAGATAGAGGCTGGCTGATCGTAGATCACACGTCGGGTGTAGGGAAGACATAGACCACTCAAAATCGCAGGACCCGAATCAATAAGAATAATATGAGTAAGCCAGAGCGCTTCTCTGCTCTATAGTAAGCCAATGAAGACGGCGCCGAAGGCCGGAGAGAGAGAAACGCCTAGGGAGGGCAAATAGCGCGCGAGCTGCTGCATTCTGAGTGAGCTGCAGCCTTTTCATCACTGACTTGTTGGATCCAAGAAGCAGCACATCGCAGTAGTCCAGCCTGGCTAGGACAGTGGGTTGAATAATCAGCTGGCGAATGTGGGGGTCAAGCATACCCAAGATGGGTTTAAGGTCACGCAACAGACCAAAACAGATTCCTGTAACAGATTTAGGATGCTCTTTGAAAGGGAGGGCATTACCAACCTAAATGCCTAGGTTTTTTACAGCAGTTTTCGGCCTAGGGGGTGAGCGGAGTTTTAGAGGCCACCAAATTGATGCACTATAGATGAGAATCTCTGCCTAATACAAGAATCTCCAATTTTGTGGAGTTCAATAGGAGACAGTTATCCTCCATCCAGGCAGAGATGGTGGTCAGGTCCTCCTGAAATTTGGAGGCATCTTGATTGGGGTGATTGGTAAAGGAGAGCACCAGCTGCATGTCAACAACATATGACAGAAGGGAGATGTTGTGGGTCCTAGCCAAAAGGGCCAGCGCGCATATTTACACATTGAACAGAGTGGGACTTAATGCTCAACCCTGGTGGACGCCGCAACACAGAGAATGGGTATGTGAGTGGAAAGGGGTAATAATAACTTAGAAGGTCCTGTTGTCTAGAATAGAAGAAAGCCAGGGCTTTATCAGCGAAATGCAGGGGTCTGAAGCCATTTTGCGAGGGGTCTAAAATGGAGTTGGATTCCAAGTGCTAAGTCAGAATGGGTATACCTCCCGGCTTCCTTCTGGATAACATTGCTGTATCATCAGCCACAGGTAAAAGCACATATTAATGGAGTAGGCTCTGCCCCCTTTTCAATTTTGTGGGGCACGAGGCAGGGGTACCTACTCGATCCTCTGCTGTTTGTCCTGGCCAATCAGCCGCTTGCTGCTAAGTTGTGCCAACAGCATGAGATCCTCTATCTCACCAGAAAGATATTCGTATCCGTCAATGGGGATGACATTACGCTTTATGTTCTAAATCCGAAAATTAGTCTTAACCCCATATTACACGAGTTCACAGCTTTTAGAGGGATCTCGTAAATCAACTTTTAACTTGGAAAAGACTCAGATCTTCCCTCTCACTGAGTCAGTCTGCCCGTACAGTTTAGAATACCCAACAGTATTGTGCCAGTCAGAGGTGAAATATTTGGGTATAATAATCACTGGAGACACGACTGACCTTATGCTGGCTAGTTATAGAATAACTTTGACATCCTTGACAGATATAATAATGCGCTGGAATGCCTTACACATGTCAATGGCGGGGCGAATCTTGACATACCATATAATCCGGGCCAACATTTTTTTAAAACACTTCAATCGCAGCTGATCAGACTGGTGTCGGGGGGAGTAGACCAGGTGTATTGGTTTCATCCTCTCTCTTACATGCCGCATCTGGCCATTGAACAAGGATAAATAGATCTCATTCTATTAGCAGGATATTGCAAATAAGCCTAAAGGCAGAGACACAGACCCCGCCACAGTGGACTGCACCACCACGGCATGGAGCGTTATTCCCAGAAGACTGTCCGTACCGATGCTGTACTAACCTATGTTACAGCTCCGCACTGCCCAGATCTCGAGGTGGCACAAGAGTTGAGCTGTCAAAGAACAATCCATAGGTTCACATAAACACCTGGGGAGACTAGTACACCAATTGGATTTTTTAAAACAGGGACCAATTCTTTCATTGTGGCGAACCTATGCCTATAGAGCTCTTTCTCTATGCGAGACTGTGACAAAGTGTCAAAGCAATTACCCTAATTTCTCAAGAACCTCCCACGCTGGGCCCACTGCATACTTTACTACAGTGCACCTCACAGACACATGTGGTTTCCCTTCTATACCATCATACACAAGCATCCCTGACAGATGCCCCTACTGGCTCCAAAGAATGGTGGGAAGTAGGTTTGGGCACATCCTTTTCGGACAAGCAGGGGGAGAATTGCTGCAAACAGACTGGGAACATCTCTGCTAATAGCCGCTTGCAGATAATACATTATAAATTCCTCCATCGCTTGTACTACACACCGCTTAATTTGCACAGATTTCAGATTCGGGAAGATGATAAATGCGATAGATGCGGCCAAGAGTGGGCAGATTTCCTACACTTAGACAGGGAATGTGAACCCATTGGGATATACTGGCGACAGGTCTTGGAGGCACTGGGGTTGATGATAGCAACTCCTCTACCAGCTTCACCGATTAGGGCACTACAGGGGTACACTGAATATATTGACGCTGCTTATAGGAAATTCCCAGCATTGGGGCTTTTATTGGCTAAAAGAAGGTTGGCCTGCAGATGGGCAGAGGCAAGGCTCCTAAATTCAAGGACTGGCTTCCGGACCTCATATTATGGCAAGAACAATCCATGATATATGCAGAACTTCTAGACCGAGGGATATATGGGACCCCTTACGAATGTTTCTGCTAATTCATTCCCCATCGACCCCCTGATGTGGGAGCTGCGAGATCTAAGTGGGAGGGAGCGAGAAATCTTAAATGTAGGGAGGGGGAGGGGGAGGTGGACGCCACTAGCGGTCACGAGGGTAAATGTATCACTTAATGTATCGATCGAGGGAGGTTTTGTGGAGAGGGCGGGAGGCGGGCCCGGGAGAGGATATTAAAGGGGAGAGGGCATGCATAGCCTGAACTGACTATTGATAGATTACGACCTCTTCCAGATTTATGTTACCATATAACTTGTAATGCATGACTACTGAACAACACAAAGATGCAGATGCGTAAATTTCTGTTTATGTACCTAAAATTTCAATAAACAGATTTTTTTAAACTGCCCAAAAAAAAACCCATTTATTCTTAACATGTTTTTTCCCAATTAAATAAACATGATTTCCTCTACTTAAATAAAAAAAAAAGGGTAAACCAATTTCTGGGCCTGTGATTATATGTTTTAAAACGTATTACTTTTCTTACTGGTGTTGACAGAAAAGAAAAAATACATTGTGAATGGGTGCATTTCATTTTCATTGGGCTTCATTTTCCATATTAACATATCTGTCATTTCAGGACCTTGCTGAATTTTCTAGAACAGGCTCAAAAATTTACCCTAATTATGTCCTGCGTGGGTTTTGCAGTTCATAGCTTCCTTACAATTGATACTGTTTTAAATTCAATTTCTCAAATCGACTGTTGCATGAACGTTTAGGTTTCTCGATGAAATTGGGTTTATTACTGAATATGTTATATTCCAATAGGCTTGTGTTGTTTGCTGATTGACTGGTTTCCTCAGAAATGTAAGATTGTCATCAGCTAAAGAGAGAATCTATAACCTTATCTTCAAAGTGAATTTGGCCTGTTCCAGAGATTATCTTCCATAGAGCATCTCTACTGCTCATTACGACTGGTTATAGCGTGATTCTATTTCCTAATGCGGAGCAGCCAATCTATCCACCTCAGGGGAATGGAGGACTGAGGCAAACACCTTTAGATTAGAAACTGCAAATCGGCAGGCTACACATAACTCTTTGTAGCAGGAGCTTCACCGGCCTAACTATTTCTAAAACGTAAGTTTACGTAAGGTAGTAGCGATTGGTGTTATTGAAGAGTGGGGGGGCATGGCGGGGCAAGGGGAAGAGGTCAGGGGGACAACGGACAACAAATAAAATACAAAATACATTTTTCAAAAATGCGTTCCTGCAGGCAGCCGCATTGCGCTCTTCTGCTCTAGTCCACTGCAGGCACAGGCTCCCAGACTCAATGGTTAGAGCGGCAGACCCTGATACAGAGGTCTGGCCCGGACCAGGGTTCAATGCCCGCCTCGGCGGGTCTTGGGCTCAATTTCCCCGGACCCGATAATTCTCGCCTCGGTGCCTATTCTAATCATGGGTCCCACTCTGCAACTCTGGGCAATAGCTTGCTTAATCTCCACAACGGCCCCAACAGCGCTAGGATGCCTGGCTTCACCTTGGGGGTGCCCAGGAGTGGGCACTTCACAGGGAAAGGCCAGGAAGGGTTCCACAGCGGTATGTGCACAGCGCCTGAGAGACCCTTTCGGGGGTGTGCGGAGCGCTATATAAATGCACTACATTTACATTTACAGACTCGCCTGAAGCCAACCCTGACGCTGCGCTCATGCATGACAGCAGCATCAGCATTGGCTTGAGCACCCTAAATCTGCACTCCCAGTGAGATTGGGAGCCTGTGTATGGTGTTTCTAACCTGGCATCGAAGCTTGGGTTGGAGACAGCTTCGGTGCACATGTCAGTTTGGCTGTCGAAACCCACATGCACACTGATACCAGTGCATACCAGTCCCCCTCCAGTGACTGTCAGCCCCCCGGCCCTGCCCTCAAAGACTCGGCTGGGATAGGAAAATTAAAATGGTAATAAAACATGTTTAATATCGATTTATTTGTCCTTTCCTGCCGTTTCAATGCAGCTGGCGGAAGCGGGGGGAAACTTTTCCGCCATAACGGAGGAGTCGCCACTAAAGTAAGGCACACCATTGCACAATCATTCCAGGGTCGGTTAAGTATATGAAAGTTCTCAGCATTTGTCAAAATTGAATGCCTTCTTTGCATCTGTTTGAGCCATCGGATCTCCTGAAATATGTGCCATATGCAGTGCTGCATAGTAACTTCATATCAGTAGTTTAGGTTAGACTTCTGAAGAAACAGAATAAATGCTTTCTAAAACCTGGCATACCTTTGAATCAATCAAATAATTCAGGGTTTTTGTGAAGCACGACTACTCACCTGTTAGGGTCCCAAAGCTCTGAGGAGGTTGGGAGGCTGGATCAGCAGTTCAGTCCAAGAGCCAGGTCTTGAGGTCCTTCCTGAATTGAGGCAGAGACATGATTGCCTGAGATGTAGGGGTAAGGAGTTTGAGGTCTTTGCAGTGAGGTGGGAAAAGGTTCTTCCTCCAGCTGTGGTCTTGCGGATCTGTGGGATGGTGGGCAGGGCCAATTGGGCAAAGCAGAGATGTCTGGTGGGTGCGTGGAAGGAAAAGAGGCAGTTGAGGTATGCAGGTCCAGCATTGTGGACAACTTTGTAGGTGTGTGTGAGGAGCTTGAAGGTAATTCTTTAGTTTATTGGGTGCCAGTGGAGGTCCCTCAGGTGACCGGTGATGTGGCTGTAATGGGGGATGTTCAGGATGAGTCTGGCGGAGGCGTTCTGGATGTTCTGTAATTTCTTTGGGAGATTTTTGTTGTACTGGTGTAGAATGCATTACCGTAGTCCAGTTTGCTGCTGACGAGTGCATGGGAGACTTAGTGGGGATCCACTTGAAAAGTTTCTGAAGCAGACGGACCGTGTGAAAGCAGGAGGATGAGACAGCGTTAATTTGGTGATTCATAGAGAGCAAGGAGTCCAGGGTGATGCTGAGGTTATGTGCATAGTCTGTGGGTGTGGGGGGGGTTTCAGCGTGCTGCAGGCCACTAGGAGTCGTCCCAAGGGGAAGGGGTGGACCCAGAATGAGGGCTTCGGTCTTGTCTGCGTTGAGCTTGAGGCAGTTGTCCTTTATCCAGGTGGTGACTGCCATCCTCCTATTGTGAAAGTAGCTCTTGGCGGCTGTGAGGTCGTCTGTGAGTGAGAGAATCAACTGGGAGTTGTCGGCATAGGAGACAATGTTCAGTCTGTGGCATCTGATGATAGCTGCAATTGGGTCCATGTAGATGTTGAAGAGGGTGGGGCTCAGAGAGGATCCTTTGGGCACTTCACAGCTGATATCTGTGGGTTCTCAGTAGAACGGTGGAAGTCTGACTCTGTGTTCGGCCTTTGAGAAAGGAATGGATCCATTCTAGGGCTTTGTCGCGGATGTCGGCATTGTGGAGTCTTGCACTGAGGGTGTGAAGGGAGAATACAGAGAGGTCCAGTAGGATGAGGGCTGCAGTTTTGCCTCGGTCGAGGAGTGAGGATTTCATCTGTAGTTGCAAGGAGCGTGATCTGGGTGCTGTGGTTGCTTCTGAAACCCGACTGGGAGAGGTTCAGGATATGGTTAATTTTGATGAACTTGGAGAGTTGGGCGTTGATGGCCTTCTTGATGACTTTGGATGGGAACAAGAGCAGAGAGATGAGTCTGTAGTTCTTGAGGTTCATTGGGTCGGCAGAGGGTTTCTTCAGCAGGGGGTTGAACTCTGCATGTTTCCAGTCTTCAAGGAAGGTGGCAGACTGGATGGAGCAGTTGATGGTGTGGCAGAGTCGAGGGTGATGGACGTACCAGCTCTGTTGAAGATGTGGTGAGGGCAGGGATCCGAAGGGGGCTCCGGAGTGGATGCTCTTCATGATCCTGAGGGTGTGGTCAAAGGTGTTTTTGTTCTGTTTACCTCTTTTTCTTGAAATTTTGTCCCATTGTTATCCATTTTGATTTGAACCATTTTCTATTTGGCATTTGTTATACTACCATAAACTCTTCTCTTCCCAAATTTTGAAGTGACCCGGCAACAACCACAATTGACAATAATACCGTGTGAGAAATTGGATAGTTGTTTAAGTGGTGTGTTCCAGTAATATCCACAATCCCTGTCAGGGTGAACCACAAAAGTCATTAAATTAACCTGTGCTTAATCCTCTGGTAGGTTGCCACAAAACGAGTCATGCTTAACTTAGAAGAATGTGTAAAGTATTTATGCAGCACACAAACATAAATAAGGTAAAACCACAACACAAGAAAAAAATACCAAATTTGAAAAATAGAGTAAAGTTTAATAAAGTATTTGACACCAATGAACAACAAAAATCCAACTAGTAGAACTGGATTTATGAATTTTTAAAGTTTAAGATAAAAAACGAATGCCTAAAAGATCATAGCGCCATGTGCGGACATTAAGTCACACAAGACCCAGTCAAACAAATATGGCCGACCACGATGGGGCATGAGTCAGATACGAAAAGTGGATTGTGCCTGGTAAGTGCGCACCTTTAGACGTAGAAGCAATTTAGAAGAAAAAGTGTCTGAGAAGATAGAAGTTCAGCGGGGCAAGGCTGCAGGATGTGTCAGAGGAGGCGGCCTCATCGTTGGGGAGCTGCTGGACAAAGTTGCAATGAAGATTTCTGCGTTTGGACTTAGTCTCTTTTTTGGAAGTTAAAAATCTACAGCAGTATGAAACTGTAGCTGATGAGAGTGCCACAAGGCTGGATACTCCTTTGGCTAAGTACCACTGAACAGAATTTGCTACTGCGTAGAAGAACGTAGCGGGAGCTGAAGCAAATTCAGACTGACCAAGGATGTACCTTGGATGGATAAGTGAACAGGTTGGTCCCGGTCTCCTCTCAGTTCCCAGAGAAGTTTTTAGCTGAAAAATGTTATAAATCCCCAAACACCTTTAGCACCTCCACCAAGAGTCCAGGACTGGAGGGGCCCCACTTGGGGGTTTAAGTCTTACTCAGGCTAAATCAAGGTGCAGGTTCAAGATAGGTTAAGCCTTTTCTGTCCCTGAGGCTCTAATCAGGAGGCCAACCGATAAACCCTTGGAGTCACTTTGGCAGTCGTAGGTTCAAGAAGTGGAACAGGACTCAAGCATCAAGCCAGGCCTCTGAGGATTCATAAAAGACTACATGCTGCAAAACAGTCCTTCCAGGTGCAGCAAAGAAGTCTTCTGAATTGCACGCAGGCCACAGCAGCATGCTATCCTCTGAGAATCCCTCCACAGTTTCAGAAAGTGAACTGAAGTGTGGGTCGGAGAGTCTAATTTTTATACCTGGTGCCTTCATTTAAGTAGATGTTCCTTTGAAGTGCGTGATGTTTTTTGCTTGACCTGCCCTGGCTCCACGTTGGCTGCAGGAACAATGCATGGGTGACAAGTCCATTGTGTGACAGCAGAGTACAGCCTATTCAGTTGCAAGTTGGGCTGTGCCCAGTGTCTCCCCCCTCATCTTGCCAGTTGATGGTCCATCCAGACACATCTAATCCCGCTATTGGGTAGCTGTCTGGGCGGAATAAACAAAGTCCAACTGCCAACTACACTCAGTTATGACTTAGGTATGTAACCCGGGAACAGGCGGCAGGCACCAAATAGAGAAGGAAATTGCCAACTTCCTAAAAGTCATTTTCAAAATTCCAACTTTACCATTACGGAGGATTTATATTTACAATTTTTAAGACACTAAACATGAAATATATACCTGTTCCCAATCAAACATTAGCAAATATTGAATGCAATAAGGTAACCCACTGTTATCCTATGGGAGAGGTAGGCTTCACAATAGTGAAAAACACATTTAGGAGTATTTTACTACCAGGACATGTGAACTTAAAAGTACATGCCCAACCTTGGGTTTAGAATGCACTGTGCCCTATGGGCTACCTAGGACCTACATTAGGGGTGACATATATGCAATAAAATGGGAGTTTTAGGCTTGCCAAGTCGATTTGGCAGCATAGTGCTGCATTTAGGCTGCAATGGCAGGCTTAGGTCATATTTTCAGGGGTTACTTAAGTGGGTGACACAATCAGTGCTGCAGGCCCACTAGTCACATTTAATTTACAGGTCCTGGGTATATGGTATAAAACTCTACAAGGGACCTATAAGTAGATTGAATATGCCAGCCGGGTGTAAGTCAATTTTACCATGGGGGGGGTGCAGCACAAGCACTTTAGTACTGGTTAGCAGTGGTAAAGTGTACAGAGTCCTAGAGCTAACAAAAACTAATTTCAGTAAAATGTGGAGGGTAAATGCAAAACTCTTGCGGTAAGTACACCCTACGGCTGACAGTTCCAGCACACAGGTTTATGGACTTTTATTGTTAGTGTCCATATGTCTAATGTTTTACTAAAAAAGTGATAAAGGCATCCTCATTAGTGAGGCAAACCAGCACAAAAGCCAACTTTCTGTGTCCTGCCAAATGACACTTGCAAAGAAACTTTTCACATTGTATGACATAGTTCAATGTATACAGTGCCACACACAAAAATATCTATAGGAGAATAAAATAAACAATGGCATAACCTGAAGCAGCTCACAAATGGAAAGCAGGAAAATCAGCAGGCTGTCAGCATTGGCTTTAAGTGAGGAGCAAGACACCAACAGAGAGCTCATTGGAAGTGAGGAACAGGTGACAGCTTAAGTTGCACTACAACTGGTCAGCAAACTCCAAGAGTAACCCAGTTGACATGGAGGAAGAACTTACACCAGATAAAAAAATCAGAAAACAGCCATGTATTTATATCTACCTCCGAACACTTCCACATATAGGACTTAATCTCTCCAAACACACTACCCGCATCTGAAATGGACAGATGTAGCATAAAGGGGATGGAAGGAGAGATGTCAATCACTTTATGTGTAGTGCATAGAGTTGTAGAAAAACCCAATGTGAAATGTCTCATTGTGGAACAGCAATGTACCACACAAGTGCAATAAATATCAGTGACAGGTAAGGAACACAGCAGCGGTGCTGTAACAGCATGGCGTCTTCTTTCAAATAAACATTGTTGAGCTATAGATAGCACTTCGGGATATACAAAGCCACTTCATATCAAACATTTTGCAGTTGTTTGTGTCCCAAAAGTGATGCAAACATGAACTTATTTTTTTAGGGATTTACTTTCCACCGCAAAATTTGTTTGGCGGAGCAGCGCAAAGTTCTGCTTTGCATTACTCTGCATCAAGGCGGTGTTCCATAGGTGGAACATGATTGTTCACATGCAACCATTCATGGTTTTTAACACAAAACCCCATCTACTAACAATAGTAGACATGGTTTTTCACCAAATAATAAGTCCACTTGAAAGGTAGCGTTAAAAACTAGAAATGCTTTTATTTCTCCTACATTTTACCCCATTGATATGGGCTGCACTGTACAGTACATATTCAAAGTGGGTAAAATGTTAAAGTTCGTCTAAGCATAGTATTTTGTACTGGAAGGGCACCTTTCCAGTACAAAACCTATGCTGGGCTAATGCAGACACCTTTGCACTATGACACAAAGGTGTCTGTGGTTCTTCTTCCGCCTAATCTTTGTAGATATGGCACTTTCCCTCTCTCCACCTTTGGGTGCTGTGCTGCGTTGTGGGAAGGTTTTAATAATCTGCAGAGCCAACTGTAGTAGGGTAACCCCAGAGGTATAAGCTATCTAAGTAATGTAATCAACAATGCTGTACAATGTTCAATGGGCAGTAATCAATGCAGGGATGACCACATTTCTGAACACCTCTACAAATTATCCAACCATGATGTGTATGATTTAACAGCACTTCAGATTGCCTAATGCCCCTTTTTCTTTTAGGTGGACCCACAACATCAGACAATGTAATGCAACCCTTTGAGATTGTTGACATGATGCAGACACCATTTCTACCAGGCAGCTATGATTACACTGTGAAGTTTTTGCTCAAAGACATCATAGATTAGCCCTTTAAGCTAAAAAAAACGCTTGTATGGAATCAGGGCCCATCAGACAATCCACATCCACGTCCATGGTACCCAAAGGGTCACGAAGTTAATGGATACCGTAGACTAGATCTTAAATTTCAAGAAGAGACTACAACTATGTCAGACTCATCCTGCCATTGGTGTTGAAACAGCTCTCCATGCCGATCCACAATTCATCCAAACCAAATTGGAGCGTTTGAGTACCATGGACCAAATGTTAACAGATTCATAATGGGAATGGACAACACCTTGATGGACATCAAGGAAACCATTGCAGCAAATCCACCACTCAATGTGATTAAGAAGACCTTTGGAGAAACATTTTCTGGGGCAGATCACTTTTAAATCATGCCATTGGTGAAAACGCCACTGAGGTCAAAGGTTGAAGAGGACTTTGGATGGAAGATCAGTATTCTGACCGTGTATAACCAGAGCATCAATGCCCAACTGGCAAAATACTAACTAGACATAACCAATGCTCTTCATAACTGATGGATTGATGTTGTGCACCAGCCCAACCTCCAATGAGGCCGGTAGAGATATCAGTCTGCGCCATCTTCATCCTCAACCATGGTGGTGCAAGCCAGTAAACGTGGGAAGAGGCGCCATCTGCAGTGTGTAGTGGAAATGATGATGGTGAATAATGGACTGAACTGGTTATATCTGTATAAATGGAGCCCGAATTACAAAGGCAATCTGAGACAAAAGTCTAACTTTATGACATTTGGTATTCACAGAGGCCATTTACTAGTCATATCTTTATGTCCACAGTTGGGCCGGAATCTCCGGCTTTGGTCGTACTCTCCCCACCCGGGCCGTACTCTCCGGCTGGAGCAGTAGTTTCCAGCTCGGGCCGTACTCTCATGCTCAGGGCAAATGAAGTGTAATCAATGTGCCGTAATGCAATTTTTGCAAAAAGGAACATTAGGAACGTGTGATAAATGGTAGAGGAGGTCATGAAAATCAGATTGGGCAGGGAAAAGGGTGTGGCCAGACACTGTACTGTTGACTGTAAACACTGAGGGGAGTGCAAATTGTGGACTGCATGTACCATGATGAAAAGGTGCAGACTTTTCTGGGATATGATGTAGTGTATGGCCACACCCTTTTCCATGCCCATACAGATTTTCATACCATTTATCACACAATCCTAATGTTCCTTTTTTGTAAAAATTGCATTCTGACCCATTAATTACACTACATCCAGCTCAAGTCAGATAGTACAGCCCAAGCCAGGAGTACGGCCTGGGTGCGGAGAGTACAGCCACCTCAAGAAACCATCAGCTGACCCGACAGACCTGAAAAACTACCAGCCCATCTCTCTCCTTCCCTTCGCAGCCAAAGTCACCGAGAGATTCTTCAACACCCAGCTGATCATCTTCATCAAAGAGAACGCCATCCTCGACTCCTCTCAGTCTGGATTCCGCAGAAACCACAGCACAGAGACAGCCCTCCTCGCCGCCGCCGATGACATCTGCATGCTACTCGACCAAGGCCCCGCCGCGGTCCTCATCCTACTAGACCTCTCCACAGCCTTCGACACCGTCTCACACCGCACTCTCGCTGCCAGACTCCACGACACCGGTATACAAGGAACCGCCCTCGACTGGATCCGCTCCTTTCTCTCCAGCAGAACCCAAAGGATCAGACTCTCCCCCTTCCTCTCCGAACCTACAGAGATCAACTGTTGAGTACCCCAAGGATCCTCGCTCAGCCCCACGCTCTTCAACATCTACATGGCCCCCCTCGCTGCCATCATCAGACAGCATGGGCTCAGCATAGTATCTTACGCCGACGACACTCAGCTCATCCTCTCTCTCACGAAGAAACTCGAAGACACCAGACTCAGCTTCCAAGAAGGAATGAAAGACGTGGCAGCCTGGATGAGCGACAGTTGCCTCAAACTGAACTCAGAGAAGACAGATGTCCTCGTCTTTGGACCCTCCCCACTGTGTGGCACAGCTCCTGGTAGCCCCCTGCCCTCGGAAACCAACCACGCCCTCTGCATCATCCTAGACTCCTCTCTCACCTTGACCCGCCAGACCAACGCCATCGCCTCCACCTACTTCAACTCCTTCTGCATCCTCTGCAAGACCTTCAAGTGGATCCTCCCCGAATGCAGAAAGACCGTCAGCCACATACTCATAACCAGCAGACTGCACTACAGCAACACCCTTTATGCGGGAATCAACAAGACCTGGCTGCACAAGCTCCAAACCATCCAGAACCCCTCAGCCAGACTCATCCTCGGAATCCCATGACACAAGCACATGACCCAGCACCTACGAGACCTCCACTGGCTCCCCATTGAGAAGAGAGTAACCTTCAAGCTACTCACCCACGCCTACAAATCCCTCCACAACATCAGACCCAAATGCCTCAACGAAAAAGTCTCCTTCCACATACCCAAAAGGAACCTCCACTCCGCTGACCTCATCCTGGCAGAGACCCCATGCATCCGCAGAACCACAGCAGCCGTAAGAGCCTTCTCCTACGTCACATCAAACACCTGGAACGAGCTCCCAGTCCCCCACTCTGCACACCTTCAAGACCTGGCTCTTTGACTGAACCGGAGCTGCACACTTCCCCCCCAGTGCCTTGAGACCCTCACTGGTGAGTAGCGCGCTTTATAAACCCTCTGATTGATTGATTGATTGATTGATTGATTGATTGATTGATCATGTGACCAAGCCACCACCACCCCACTTTTCTCCCCAGCCCCCTCCCAACGCCCCCATTCCTAGATGCACTTATGTTGCTGTGATGTGCTTAATATTCTATTGGCCCTTCCAGATTCATGGATACTGTACTTTTGTTATGCAATGTTACTCACGATGTGGGTTGTTTTTTTGTATGTTCCTATGACTTACCGAAAAATGATTTATAAAATAACAAATAAAAAAATAGAATGCTAGCAGAGACTTTTGTATGCCTCCAAGATCTTACACAGCACATCTCTTCTACTTTCCAGTTGAATACTGCAGATGTTTGCATTTTGCATTGTGAGATCTGTGCCATATGAGTTCTTGACATTTCATTTGTTGAGTCATAATTGACTTTGTTATAGTTATGCTCATATTCATGTGTGGCCACATGGAGATACAAACATTGTTCAGCGACACATGTACGCAACATGTTGCTGTGGTAGTGGACTTAAAAGTAGGTACATTCTGTCTCCTTACCCATATATCCTGAGACTTTGAGTCTGTATTGGGGCCTGTGCTGGCGTGTTCCTCATGAGGTTGCACATTACTGACTGGGCAATCCTCAAGATAAATTTCACCTCACACATCTATGTTGTGTAATGTACAACACTTCACAGTCATATCAGAAAGTCATGGGTAAAAAAGATTCTGCCCTGAGACAAATCTAGGAATCAGTGTCTGCTCTGGAATTAATAAACACCACCCTATGATGTCATGTGTACCCTGGTGTGCTGTGCTTTACGCTTCTTCTGCTGGGGTGTTTGGACTTCTGTATGATGTCATCAGTCTCAGGTCTCATGGTGTAGCCATGTTCACCTATGGAGGGGAACTGAGCACAGAGTAGCTGTCTTTCATACAACCTGTCATTGCCTCTTGGCTTCGCATGGCCACCTGTCATTCTTTTCTAGTTGTAGGCCTTGTCTGCACACAACATTTTCAAAACGTTGATTAATGGTATAGTGAGTAAATAAGTAGTTGCCTTGCTACGCTGCTCTGCATCACAAGGAAAAAGGGCAGGAATGCACCATATTTATCCCATATGGTGCATTACTGTCCTTTCCCACTATTTCTGCAGCCTATTGCCAATGCAGGCACCCTTGCACTATGGTCGTCATGCAGACCGCCATCGCTCAACCATTGTCTGCCCCCCAGGGAGAGAGCGCCCGCCTGGTGCGATTGCTGCCCTGACCTATCGAGACCCGCATCCATCACCACATTCAGGTCCACCCCCCATCAGTATCAGGGAATCAGGCGAGGCCAGCACCTCAGAAAAGGCCCTCTTTAGGAAAGACTCTTGGTTATCATTCGGGGCGTAGATGGACCCTCCAGTGAAGCACATTATCCCCCACTGCACACGAAGCGCCAAAAGCCAGCCTTTCAAGTCAGCAACCCGGGTGAGAACCTTACAATGAGCACGTGCACTAAAAAGAATAGCCACCCCATGCTTCTTAGCCGTCCCGGAAGACCACACTTGCAGAGGGAAACACCGATCTCTCATCCGCTTAACGTCCTTAGAGAGTAGATGAGTCTCCTGTAGCAAACACACATCACCCTCCGCACCCTCCAAGAGGGATAGAATAGCTGAGTGCTTAACTGGATTATTTAAGCCCCGAACATACAAGCTCACCACTTTAAGACTCTTGCTCATAGAAGACAATGGAGAGATGATCAAGCGCAAGAACCCAGAGCCAGTAGGGAGACTCACTGACAAGGACTCGGGCACAAACAAACCCCCACCCCTAAGAGGACTGATGCGGAGCCCCAACACATTCCCAAAAACACCCCGTACCCCCCACCCCCACCCCCAACCCCAAAAGCAATAAACACAGCAGACATAGAAAAGTCATTGTAAAACCCAGAACCCAAAGACCCCGAAAGGGGATGACAGTCTGACATATAAAACAAACGATGTGGGGAACGTGGAATCCAGGAGGACGACACCTCGGCGCAAAGGGCACCAGCCATCCAACCCCGCAGGGCAGTTGACGACCAGCATCCACCACCAAGGACCTCCCCTCTCTGGCGCCGCAAGAGAAAAAACACCTGATGCTAGCTCTAGAGGGTTCATGGAGCACCGTTTCTGTCCGTCACTTGCACTATCGAAGTGACCGCCGCTTCCCGCTCCAGAAGACTAGTGGACACATCGGGCCCCGAGGGTCGGGGGGAGTGGCCAACCCGCTGCCAGCCATCCGAGTGCCTACGCCACCGCGCAGGTGCGTCAGCTACCCCAGTCAGGAAGGAGGGCCGTTCCAGTCCCAGAGCTTCATAAGCTGCAGACAACGAGCGTAGCTGATGCAGTTTGCCTTGGTGCTTAAAAATAAGACGGAAAGGATGGCCCCACGGGTACGGAATGTTATTCTCACGCAGGTGAGTAGTAATGGGCCTGAACTCCCTACGCTTCACAAGGGTGGAAGCAGCTAAGTCCTGGAAGAGGGTTGGTTGGTGACCACGGAACTGGATCGGGCTATGCTCACGGGCCTTCCGGAGAATCGGCTCCTTAAGCTGAAAATCGTGCACGCACACCAAGATGTCCGGAGGGGGGCCCTCGGGCCCCTCAGCAAGCCAACGCGATGCACGCGATCCATCTGAATGGCCCTATCCGTCTCCTCCCCGAGAATCTGACGGAAAAGCTGAAACACATATTCCCGGAGATCATCCCCCTCGCCCTTCCACGGCACTGCACGGATTCTAATGTTATTCCATCGGGACCGGTTTTCAAGGTCCTCGACGTGGGCCTGCAAGTCAAGGTTTTGCTCTCTGAGACGAAGGACATCCTGCTGAAGTTGGTGCATATCGTCCTCATGCCCTAAGTCATGTTCTTCCACAGTGGCGACGCGGTCCCCGAGAGCATCTACGTCGTGCCACACCTCGCAAAGATCAGATGAGAGCTGGGAGCGGAGCTCCAGGATGTCCTCCTTGATGGCAGAGAAGATGTCGAGCATAAATGCTTTAGTAGCCGGCTGGTCGTTGTCCTCAGATGTTTGCGAAGCGGGAGCCAGCTGAGAGGGGGTCTGCCCCCCAGACCGCTGCAGAGCATCCTTCAGGGTTTTATCTCGCTGAGCTTTAGTGGAAGACATGGCAGCTACCCGGGTTCTCCACCAACCAACGCAGGCAGTCCGGCCCCCGGAATCGATGGAGTAGGCCACTCACTAACACCACCCTGGCCCGGCTTCAAAACGCTGACGGGTCACCAGCCCTTTCGCCGACCGCCGACCTGCGGCCCGAGCACCACCCCTGCTCAAGCCACTAAGGCCCCCCAATCGTGTGACAGCATGTGGCACACCAGCAACTGCAGCAAGAGGCTTCCACCCTCCGGGCCCAGAAGGCCTCCCACCGGCCCTCTGCCGAGGAGTACCTGCCACCGAGTGCCGCCCACTGACCCACGGGCCAATAAGCGGGCCCAGGAGCCTGAGACACCGGCCCCTCGAACCCCCAGCGTCGCTGCCAAGGGCCGGCCCCAAGACCCAGCCAGGCCCCCGTGCACCCCAACAGTGACCGGCCCCTCGTCCGCCGAAATGCGGACCAAGCAGCGCCCCCTAGAAGTCAGCACTCACCTGGGCAAAGAGAAGCGCTGTCCACAAAGGGCGCGAAGCCCCGCCAGGCAGAATTCACCAGAACCAACACAGAGGGGCCCTCCAGTAGAGCCTCGCACCACTCGGTAGCAGGCCTGCCCGCAGCCCTCGCCGCCTCCAGCTGTCGCGAGGGGGGCCCGCACCAGCTCTCACCGTCGGCGTCCCAGGTCCAGTGTCGGAGTCCGCTGGGCCGCCGGGTCGCAGCTATGCCGGGACTGGAAGGCCCCGCTAGAACCACCAAGCAACATCCCGACTCAAAGTAGAGCCTCCAGGCATCAGGGTCCGCAAGCCATGTCACCGCCAGCCGCAGGCCCATAAGAGCGGCAACCGCCGCATCAGCACACCCAGGCCATAGATGGCGGCCAGCGCAGCCCAAACGCCATGCTTCTCGGGTCTCCACCAGCACACCCGCCTCCACCGGGGACGAGTCAGACAGCACTAGGCGTCCCGGGGGTCCGATCCCCACCCAAGTCGTCTCAGGCGCCGCACTTGCACAGCGGGCCGCCGGGCCGCAGCGAGGCCGGAGCCGGGCAGGCCCGCGCTGCACACTGGAGCTCCGTCGTTCCCCGAAATGGGGGTCTCCGGGATCAGCAGGTAAGTGGGCCACTCTTGCGGTTGACAGAACAGGAGCAGATGGGCATCAGGGGACAAGATACGCAAGGAGAGACGGAGAAACACGTCTCACTCGGCTGCCATCTTAGCCATGCCCCCTACAATACCAATATTAAAGAAAAACTCTTGTTTACTTTGCTCACATCGTCTAATTGTACATATTCAAACACTGTTTAATGATATTTATTATAAGTTAACATTTATTTTTAACCTTTTTTAATACATTTCGCGCCTAGATTCGAACCCGGTTCCCCAGGCCCAAAGTCGTCACCTCTGTTTATTACCGCTCATCCCTAAGGATCTCCTGTTTGTAACAGTTGCATTAGGCTGCGCCCTGCGCCCTGGCAAAGCGCGGGCTTCATTGATGCCCTACTTGCATTTTTTATTAAAATCAGCGCGACTGCCGCCACGCTTTATCTGTAAGTACGACAGCCGCCTGCCTTCCCCAGTCTTATTATATTTTTCTTTTCATTTACACACTCTCAATGTATCCAGTGGCAAACCACGTTTCCCCTTTAATTAAAAAGCTTACCAATTGTTTTATTTATGGCTGTCCTTGGTAACCTCTGAAGAAGGTTTTCTGCCCACAAAGCGTGGGACATGCCAAATTATGAAGATTTTAATTCCAGACTGGCAGGCCTGTTACCAGGACTTAGTTGCTTTTAACTCGGAGAAAAGTACCAGCTCAAATTCCCGTTTAGCAGTGATCTTAAAGGTAAACTGTTGTTTTATTTTTAATTTGCATAAGTTTCAGGCGACTTTCCATTGGGAGGTCACTGCGTGACTAGGGAAAAACTAGAAGTTAACGCTGGGTTGCAAAATCAGGGGAACTATTTGTCAGAAAAATGACACGACTCTACTGAGAATAAAATAAAAAAAGTCCATTAAATTGCACTATTGTTCCTGCTAACATTTCACATACTTTACTTAATCTTGCATTCCCTATCAGTGTTTGCTTTTTCCAGGATCTTTGTACTTTTTTTTTTTCAGGCAGCATATTACTCGTCTCCCCTCCCACATAACCTATTTCCCATTTTCAGGTTCTCCAGCACCGCAAGGTAATGCAAATGGCAATGGCGTTTTGTAAATGTAATAACGCCACTGGAGATAAAAAAACAAAAGTAAAAAAAATTGTAATTTTCAAAGCCAACAGCTTTAACTTTCACAAATGCGAGACCTATTGCATTGCAAATGCGTGTTACTATTCCAGTGACATCTACTGATATAGGGGAAGACCTCCATACTGCCTGGGTAAGGTAAGGGGGGGCGAGGTCATGAACTCTGCCACCCTAACAGAGGCCTGTCTGCCATCTTTATTTATATTTATTTATTTATTTATTTGAGTTTTATGTAGCGCTGACTAGACCCAAGGGTATCAGAGCACTTTACAAGCCATACCATTGATAAAAGGATTCACAGTTGACATAGTATGACAACAAACGGGGATAAAAACAGTATAACATAAAATACGTATCTCAAAGGGTATCAAATAACCCAACATTGTCCGTCCGAGGCATCTTTAGAGATCTCTCCTTACCTGGCAGGGTCTCTATGCTGTGAAGGGAGCCACTGCCACCAAGGTCGACTTCAAACCAGTGCTTAATTTGTAAAATACTGCAGCCTGCAATACCAATTGCCCCTGCCAGTTCTCCCAATAACAGTACCGACACAACTACTGACCATCACACATGTACAAGTGTGACGCCAGGCTATTGCAGGCCAGCGAAAGCTAAAAGAATGGCGTGGGTGGCAGGCATTATTGATTTTTAACATACATCAAATTACTAAACACTGTTATTGTGCTCATCTGAAAATTATTCATCTTCACCTTGTGGTTGACTGTCATTAGTGCTGGTGTTGAGAATTAAGTTCCGGTGCCGAGCACAGGAAACCACTGATTCAAATTAAGCACAGTTTCAAACCACTGAAGGCTTATCAAGCAGGAGCTATTTTTAAAACTCGTGCCCAACAGACTATTTTCTTCAAAAAAACATACCATAACAGGAGGTTTTTTGTTCAATAAAAATTAAATGAGCGTGATGTACAGGGTGCTTTGCCCTATGGTGGGCACATTTAAAAAAAATTCCTGCCTATTTCTGCCATGACTGGCATGGCTGACCTGGGCGAGGATAATTAATGTGGGAAGTTCTGCTTCAGTATGACTGGATGGCCATCGTTTGGACCCAGAGGTATTTTGACAGATGGACCACTGGACCAGGGGTTATTATCAGTGGAGCCAATATAGCCCTCGCCATTAGTAACCTACTGGGTCCCTCAATTCAAAATAGATTTGGGAACCACAGGGTGGGCTTGGGATGGCGGAACCCGCAGTTGAAAATATTCCACCTACTGTGCAAATCCCTAAATATAACACATAGAGGTCCATTAGGATGGCGGGCGGAAAAGCACCCCGACCGTCATGGAAGCAGGAAAGAACCGCCTGCCGGCACCGTGGGAAAACCGGCGGCCAAATTAGATCAACCGCCAAAATAAACCGACCGTGGCGGAAAAAGGCCAAGAAAAACCGCCTGTAGCAGGCAGATATGGCCAAAATCTGTCTGTGGCGGTCGGATTCGCGGCGGAAAAACACCAACCCACCGCAAGTATAGCGAGGACACCGCACCAGAAATTAGGATATCCCCGACGGTCCCGCGGGACGTACCACTGTCTCCGACCGCTGCGGTCGCACAATAGGATGAATGGGAGAGCCAGCGGAAGAGCTGAAGCACAGCCACCGTGGCGGACGATCCGTAAAAAATATGGCGGACAAAGCAAAAAAGCCACAAGAAGGCCAAAAAGTGCACACAGAAAACTAGCCATGCCCCCCAATACACAAAACACACCCCAATGACACAACCACATGGCAAAAAGAAAAATACAAATCCAAGGACAACACACCTGACCCCAATTGGACATACCCACATAGCTGAGTATAAAACCAGCCCCTTCCCTGACCACAAGCCTCTGCAATACTCCAGGAGAGAAGGGTCACATACCCCAGCTGACAGGAGAGGCAAAGGACACAACATCACTAGCCACACCACACACAGCCCCACCTCCACACCTGCACAACTAACCCCCTGCACAACACACACCATACACAGCACAACCACAACCACCACTCACACTCCTGCACCCACAACCACTTTGCACACCACACACCATGGCCACACATAAAATGCCCAAATTCACTGAGAGTGAGTTGAAGGTTAAGGTAGATGAGATAGTCAGAGTGGAACCACAGCTTTTTGGTGCCCTGGTCCAACAGACACCATTAGCACAAGGACACAAATGTGGGCAAGGATAGTCCAAAGGGTCAATGCAGTAGGGACCACCCCAAGATCAAAAAAGGAGATCATGAAGCGGTGGCATGATCTGAAGAGGGTGGTCAAGGAGAGGAGGAGCAAGAACCGTGAGCTGGCTCAGAGGACTGGCGGTGGCCCTCCCATTCCACAAAAACCATTCACACAATGGGAGGAGAAGGTGCTTGCCATACTGCATCCAGAGTCTCACAGGAGTAGCCGGGGGAGTGGAGGCTGATAAGTACAAACAAATGACTACCGCCACTCTGCTATGTACTGTCTTGTACAACTACAAAGCTACACCACCTAGGACACATACTATCCATCTGCACCACACACTCACAAAAACATGACTCACAGATCCGACATTCACCCACTCCCATTCACCCCAAACGTAGCTACCAACATTACCATGGGGGCATGTGTACAGGCAGACAGCACTACAACTCCCACCAGGCCCCCTGTCCCACAGCCTAGCAAGATGGATCCCTCCCACCACCCCACCCATAAGCATGTGTCAGCCATTACACAACCCACATCAAACACACAGGTAGGTAGCCATCTTCCCTGGGAGGGTGTCAGGGGGTGGGGGGCCTGCACCACTACTCCCACCATGCACCCTGTCCCACAACCTAGCAAGATGGATCCCTCCCACCACCCCACCCAGAAGCATGTGTCAGCCATTACACAACCCACATCAAACTCACACGTAGGTAGCCATCTTCCCTGGGAGGGTGTCTGGGGGTGGGGGGCCTGCACCACTACTCCCACCATGCACCCTGTCCCACAGCCTAGCAAGATGGATCCCTCCCCCACCCCACCCAGAAGCATATGTCTACCATTACACAACCCACATCAAACTCACAGGTAGGTAGCCCTCTTCCCTGGGAGTTTATCTGGGGGTGGGGGTCCTGCACCATAACTCCCACCATGCACCCTGCCCCCCACCTCAGCAGGATGGAGCCCCCCCCAGCAGTTGGAAGCCATTACATCACCCTCATCAAACTTACAGGTAGGTAGCCATCTTCACAGTGCAGGTGTTTGTGGGTGGGAGGCCTGCACTACTACTCCCAACATTCCCTCTGTCCCACACCTGAGCAGGATGAAGCACTCCCCCACCCAGAAGCAGTTGGAAGCCACTGCAGTACACCAAACAAACTTACAGGTAGGTATCCATCTTCACAGTGAGGGTGTTTGTGGGTGGGAGGCCTGCACCACTACTTCCACCATGTCCCCTGCCCCCCACCTCAGCAGGATGGAGCCCTCCCCCCCAGCAGTTGGAAGCCATTACATCACCCTCATCAAACTTACTGGTAGGTAGCCATCTTCAAAGTGAGAGTGTTGTGGGTGGGAGGCCTGCACTACTACTCCCAAAATTCCCGCTGTCCCACACCTGAGCAGGATGGAGCACTCCCCCACCCAGAAGCAGTTAGAAGCCATTGCAGTACACCAAACAAACTTACAGGTAGGTAGCCATCTTCCCTGGGAGGGTGTTTGGGGGTGAGACACCTGCACCACTACTCCCAACATTCCCTCTGTCCCACACCTGAGCAGGATGGAACACTCCTCCACCCAGAAGCAGTTGGAAGCCAGCACAGTACACCAAAAAACCTTACAGGTAAGTAGCCAGTACGTGCACTCACCCATTTGTCACAAATTAAATGGTGCCATATGACAACACCAGCCCTCTCATTGCACAAAGAGGGATACCTACCCCATTGCCAAGCACAGTGTGCACACAGGTAAGCTAAGGAAACTCACAGCTACCAAAGTGTGACATACCAATGCACAAGTAGAAGAAAGTCAGGGCACAATCATGCACAGCACCTGGTTACATGTGCATCGCCATGGGGCAAGTGCAACAAGGACCATTTGAAAAATAGGAAAGCATGTGTGGTGGTACAAATCAAGATATGCACATGTCAGGACAAAGGTATGCAGGAGATGACAATGACCAGTCCATGGCCAGATGTGACGTCTGCCAGGTCAGACAAATCAACAATGAATTCTCAATTAAACACATGTTGTGCCAGGCGCTAGATGGCAGCAAGTCCCTATAATCCTTAATTGTGCACGGGTCGCATGGTATGCCTTGACACCTCTCACCATGGACAAGTAATGCCTGTACCACTGCATCATGTCAGGAAGCACAGTAGTGCACATAGTCAACAATGTGATGATCTGTCAATTGTGCAGTGTACAAAAGTGAATGACACACAGCTAACACAAAGCTTGCTGGGTGCACTACAATGACCATTTCCCATCTGACCCACAGGTGACCAAGAACTCACTGCAGAGGACAACACCAGCAACCTGCAGAGCCAGTCTCCCCACCCGGTACATGGACTCTCGGATGTTGACTCCCAGGATTCCATGGATGATGAGCTCAAGGCCGGCCCATCTGTGTTCCAGGGAGCAACAGGTCCCAGGACCCCATCGTCCCCCCCACCACATCTGCGCCAACAACAACTTCACAGCAGACCCCTGCTGTCATGGCCTGTGCGGCCACCGCCACCACCACCAACACCAGTGCTGCCTGCAACACCCTTCCTTTCCCAGAGGATGACCAACACACACCATCGACAGAGGAGGGCAGGGAGAGGATGCAGGTGCCCCCTGTGGTGAGGCAACAGGTCTGTGGCAGCAGGGCAGGTGGGAGGGGCAGGGTCACCCACGGATACCAGGAGGCTGGGACCTAATCCCTGGAACACATCACCAGAGTCCTGGGCGCATACGAACAGGCTCAGGGACGAACGGGCCGGTCGGACGAACTGTTGCACGAGCTCATCCTGCTGATGAGGTCCATCTCTGGTGGGCCGCACGATGACAGTTCACCATCCTCCCCTGCGCCCACAGAGAGGGGTGAGTCCTCAGACCCCACTGGCCCTGCAGCAGGGCGCCCCCTGCCAAACGATGAAGGGGCCGTCCCAAGAAGTCCCTGGGAGTATCTGGAGGCTAAGCACCTGCCAGATGCCAGTCATGGAGCCAGCCATGATGGCAACCCTCTCCACCACTGCATTGACTTTTTGGACTGTCCTTCCCCACACTGCCTTGTGAATGGCATCTGTCTGTTGGACTGGGTCACCACAGCAATGTGGTGACTACCAGATTATCTCATCTACCACAACTGTCAACTCACTGCTCCATCCCACCCCCCAATGGAAATGTACACCCCCCTCGCATCTCACCATTGCAAATAAAAAATCCTCACACACATGTTGTCGTGTCTGCTCCGTCTTTATTGCAGGATGTACAGTCTTCAACATGATCACAATGTACCAGGAGCATGGGCTGCATGTAGGCAAGGAGAAGTCGAAGACACCTAGGGAAACACAACAGAACTCCTTTCACTAGTCTGGGTGCGGCATCACAGACATCACACAACCCCTACCAACAGGATCACCCAACATGCACATGTCACAATGTGCAGCAAGTGTCAACATACACGTCCTGTAGATGTTCCCAAAGACCTGTCCCAAAAACATTGCCAACCACCACTGAGCCTACAACTGTCTCCTGCTACAATTCTCACATGCCCCTTCACGACAACAGCAATATCAGCAGACAATGGATATGTTGCACATTGACACCCACCTTCAAGTGAAGTAGCGGGTGATAAGCTGTTCATGCAGGTCAGCACCTTCCTCCTCTCCACTGTCCTCATCACTGGACATGGCTTGGTTTGCAGTCTGGGGCCTTGGGTCCTCACCATCATCCAGGAGCAGGGGAATAACCTTGTGAATGGCTAGGTTGTGGAGCACGCAGCATGCCACTACAATCTGACACACCTTCCTGGGCGAGTATGCCAGTGCACCTCAGGTCTTGTCCAGGCAGCGGAAACGTGACTTGAGCAGACCAAAAGTACGCTCCACCACACAACGTGTCCTCCCATGGGCCTCATTGTAGCAGTCTTCAGCCGGGGACCTGGGATTCCGCAGTGGGCTCAGCAACCAGGGACGGTTGGGATAAGCAGTCGCCTAGGTATGACAAACACAAATAGACATTGCAATGTCGCGGAGGCTGAGGGAAGCAGGTCACACACCCAGCACGCCACACGACTAGGCATACTCACCCTCAATCCATGCACGCTCGAGAAGAAGATTAGCCATCAGCTGGGGCACAATGCTGTTCCGCAGAATGTAGGAGTCATGGGCAGAGCCTGGGAATTTGGCACGCACGAGCGAGATGGTCATATCTGCCAGGCACACCACCTGCACATTGATGGTGTGGTAATGCTTGCGATTGTGGTAAATGTGCTCACTTGCCTGTGGTGGCACAAGCCCGACATGGGTGCAATCAATGGCCCCAACAACATTGGGGATGTGTCCAAGGGGATAGAATTCGCCCTTCACAGCTGGCAATTCAGCACCCCTGGGGAAACAGATGTATCTGTCCTTGTATAGCATCATGGCGGACAGTATATCACGCAGCACCATGCTGAACATCGGTTGTGACATCCCACCAGCGCTGGCCACTGTCTCTTGGAAAGATCCAGTGGCAAAAAAATGCAGGGCTGCCATCACCTTATAAGTAAGGGTGAAAGCTGTTGGATATGTCCTGCGGGGCTGCAGGTGGGGCTCCAACAGATCACAAAGGGTTTTCAGGGTGGCTCTGTCCAGGCGGCATTACCGTATGATCACAACATCCTCCATGTCCTCCAGCACCGTCAAGTGACGAATCAAATTTGACCTCCTCCTAGTGGAGATGACAGTGCACACATGTAAATGCAATACATCATGAGATGTGCACAGCACATCACGTTCTGGATGACAACGACAACAATGACTGACATCAACCTTGACTAACAGACCAGCTCACATGTAGGGACACCTTCATGTGCACAAAGGCCACACCTGTCAACTTACACAAGACAAGTACCTCAAACACCACCTTGGTCAATGTGAATGCACATAGGGATACAGCCACATTTCAAATGGGCACGCCAGGGAGTATAGCACCCATTAAATGTGTAACTAATCTAATCCACTGTCTCATACCTAGCTGCTGTATCTGTCACACCTCAATGAGTCATTACAACCTGGCACACATCCACCACACAATGACCACAGTCGGCGCTGGAATGATGAATGTGTACATGAGCAGACATGAGGGGCAATGCAACATAGTTCATCATTCATTGAGATGAGCATCGCTGTGATTGTCACTGCACCTCAACACATTGACATGTGTACACATTGTAGAGTCCAGAACAGCACTGTCCTGCCTAAACCAACATCAAATCCATAAGTGACATGTGAGTGGGTACAGGCCAATCTACGAAACACACTCACAAACATGGCGGGCCCGATTCACAGAACTAACTTAAGACAAAATCCTAAACTTACTACTTTTGGTATTCACAGAAGTTAGGATTTTGTCCTAAGTTTGACTTAAGACAAACTTAAGACAGACTTAAGACAAACTTAAGACAAACTTAAGACAGACTTAAGACAGACTTAAGACAGACTTAAGACAACCTTAAGACAAACTTAAGACAAACTAAGACAAAATCCTAACTTAAGTCTGTCTTAAGTCTGTCTTAAGTTTGTCTTAAGTCTGTCTTAAGTCTGTCTTAAGTCTGTCTTAAGTCTGTCTTAAGTCTGTCTTATGTCTGTCTTAAGTTTGTCTTAAGACAAACTTAAGACAAAATCATAACTTCTGTGAATACCAAAAGTAGTAAGTTTAGGATTTTGTCTTAAGTCAGTTCTGTGAATAGGGCCCGGCATGTGTAGCCATCAGTGGAGTAAATGGGAGATTGGCCTCGTGTGCACGGTGATGTTCCATTGACCATCTTGGCACTGTGCCCTGTTGATGTTTGACAGATGGCATTGTGATTGTATGCCACCCATATCGCGGTAGCTACCGCCTGGCTCTGGCGGTGTGTCACCAGCACCCCCATTCACACAAGTGCGGTAGTCATAGACATGGGGAAATGGCAGTTGGCATGCTCCGCCACCCATATCGTGGTAGCTACCGCCTGGCCCTGGTGGTGTGTCACCAGCACCCCCATTCACACAAATGCGGTAGTACTAGGCATGGAGACATGGGGAAATGGTGGTGGGCATGCTCTGCCACCCATATCGCCGTAGCTACTACCTGGCCCTGGCGGTGTGTCACCAGCACCCCCATTCACACAAGTGCGGTTGTCATAGGCATAGATACATGGGGAAATGGCGGTTGGCATGCTCCGCCACCCAAATCGCGGTAGCTACCGCCTGGCCCCGGCGGTGTGTCACCAGCACCCCCATTTACACAAGTGTGAAATGGCGGTGGGCATGCTCTGCAACCCAAATCGCGGTAGCTACCACCTGGCCCTGGCGGTGTGTCACCAGCACCCCATTCAAACAAGTGTGGTAGTCATAGTCATGGAGACATGGGGAAATGGCGGTTGGCATGCTCTGCCACCCATATCGCGGTAGCTACCACCTGGCCCCGGCGGTGTGTCTCCAGCACCCCCATTCACACAAGTGTGGTAGTAATAAGTGTCCCCTCCTTTAGCAATAATGGGTAGCGCCAGGACACCCTTGGGTAATCGCGCGCTATATAAATCTCCGTAACATAACATAACATAACATAATAGGCATGGAGACATGCCCATATGGCAGTGGGCATGTCTGCCACCCAAATCGCGGTAGCTACTGCCTGGCCCCAGCGGTGTGTCACCAGCACCCCCATTCAGACAAATGTGGTTGTCATAGGCATGGAGACATGAGGAAATGGCGGCTGGCATGCTCCGCCACCCATATCGCAGTAGCTACCGCCTGGCACCAGCGGTGTGTCACCAGCACCCCCATTCACACAAGTGCAGTAGTCATAGGCATGGAGACATGCCCATATGGCGGTGGGCATGCTCTGCCACCCAAATCGCGGTAGCTACCGCCTGGCCCCGGCTGTGTGTCACCAGCACCCCCATTCACACAAGTGCGGTAGTCATAGGCATGCTCTGCCGCTAAAATCGCGGTAGCACACACCGGGACCCTGCGGTGTGTCACCGCTATGGAGCTTGCCCTAGAGCCAATGCGAAGCTCGATAGCGGTGGCATGATGCCACAAAACAAAGGGAACAACACAACCCTACACTCACAGCCAAGTGTGTGTGACGCACCTCTCTCTAGACACTACCCATCTGCCCTCACCAACGTAACTAATTTGCGAGTTATTAACTCTTCGGTGTGCACATCCACTACCCCCGCTGTTCCCAAGGGACGAATCCACTGATCCATAAAGACTTCTACCCACTGTGGATTGCACCACCTAATACAAATGTCCAGAAATAGTAAACACGTAAATGTCCATCCAATGATTGTCCATTTTCTAATTTTCTTTATTCTTCTTTATGTTATGCAAAAAAACACCAGGCAGCCAACGCGTTTCGTTCTTATAAAAAGAACTTCGTCAGGGCGATTCTTCTAGAGATGATTATATATTGGTAATCACACTCGTGTTCGAAGATTGCTTGATTTTAAGTTCTCCTAGTACTTCTTTGTTGTTTTCCTCATTATTTCGGCCACCTCGAAACATCCTTAACGGCTATTGCGCCTCCAATTCCAATAATTCTAATATTTCTTTAAATTTATAACTTCCTCCTAGTAAATGGCCATTGTGCCCATAGCAAAGTTTGTCAAGGAACAGCAGTATCTCTTCTCAGGTGCTCAAACCCGGCCCCAGCGGTGTGTCACCAGCACCCCATTCAGACAAGTGCGGTAGACATAGGCGTGGAGACATGGAGAAATGGCAGTTGGCATTCTCCGCTGCTAAAATCACAGTAGCGCACACCAGGCCCCTGCGGTGTGTCACCGCCATGGAGCTTGCCCTTGAGGCAATGTGAAGCTCAATAGCGGTGGCATGATGCAATTTTGAAGATCGCGGTAGGTGTGCTCCACCACCGCGGAGGCGGACATTGGCTGTATTTGAAAGATGCACCATCGCGATAGCGCACCCTGGGTCCCAGCGTTGTGTCACCACCATGGAGCATGCCCTTACAGCCAATGGGAGCCATGATTGTGGTGACATGATGCAATTTTGAAAATCGCGATAGGCGTGCTCCGCCACCATCGGAGGCGGACATTGGCTGCATTTGCAAGATGCACCATCACGTCATAGCAAACTCTGCTTTGGTTTTTGGACGCGAGAGCAGGAAACCTGCTCTCGCTTCCAAAAACCAAAGCAGGATTTTTTTGCACAAGGGGAGCTGCATGTTAGCCCATTTTTACACCATTCTGCAAACACGCCTCTTAGTGCACTGCTGGTGGGGCGATGAGGTCCTCTGTGTCCTGAGGACCTCAGGACTAAAGTGGACTTCAACCCCCAAATAGCAGTGCGCCAGGAGGCATGTTTGCAGAGTGGTGTAAAAAGGGGGTGTGGCCTCGGACCACTCTCAGCAATCCAGCTGTGTGGGACTTATTGGAGGTACCTGGTGGGCTAGTTGGCCCCCAGGGACCCTCAGTATTCAAGGGGACTTAATCTACCAACTTAAAACGCGCCAGGAGGGGCGTTTGCAGAGTGGTGGAGAAAGGGGGCATGGCCTGTGTCCACCTCTCAGCAATCCCACTGTCTGGGGCTTACTGGAGGTAAGAGGTAGGCTAGTTGGCCCCTAAAGGCCCCTAGCAGCAAAGGGAACTTCAATCCCCATCCAAGAGCGCGCCAGGGAGCTCTTTTGCAGAGTGGTGGGCAAAGGGGACATGGCCTGTTATGAGAACTTAGCTATCCTGCTGTGGGGTATTTACTGGAGGTAATAGGAGGGGTAGTTGGCCCCCAAGGATGTCCTTGGGGGCCAAGAACCCCACTTGTTACCTCCAGTAAGTCCCACACAGTGGGATTGCTAAGAAGTCTTCGGAGGCCATGCCCACCTTTCTTCACCATTCTGCAAATGCGCCTCCTGGCAGACTACGGGATGGGGATGAAGTCCACTTTACTCCTGAGGGACTCCTGGTACCTCCTGTAAGTCCTATGCAGCAGAATTCCTGAGTGCTGGTCGGAGGCCCAGCACCCTTTCTCGACCACTCTGCAAACGTGACTACTACTTAAAGAAGCATCTTTCTGCACCTCTGACTTAGAAGTAGTTTTAATTCCCCTGCCCTATTATGTACTCGGGCCTTACAGAGGAGGTCATGCCAATCACAGGGGTACCCCAACGCATAGTTTTCCCTAGTGTATGTAGGTGTTTTCACTGTATTCTAAGTGTCTTTTAGCATAGCACTGGCTCTAGGCCTGGTTAGGCAGAGTCAGAGACCACCAGTACCAGTCAGTACAAAGTTGCGGGCACAGGATGACTTTGAAACAAGGCCTCTTTCTGCACCTCTGTTGGTTCTTTCTGCATATCTCTTACTTCTTTCTGCACTTTTCTTCATCTTTCTGGACTTTTGTTGCCTCTTTCTGCTTTTCTCTTGCTTCTTTATGCGCCTTTCTTCCTCTTTCTTCACATGTCCTACCTCTGAAGGCATAGTTAGAAACGATCATTTAAAAAACCTTAGAAATTCACTGAAAAAACCATAGGTTTCAGGGACATTATAGTTAGAAATGATCATTCAAAAAACCTTTGAAATTCACTGAAAAAAACGTAGGTTTCAGGGACGTTACAGTTAGAAATTATCATTTAAAAACCTTTGAAATTCACTGAAAAAACCATAGGTTTTAGGGATGTTATAGTTAGAAATTATCGTTTAAAAAACCTTTGAAATTCACTGAAAAAACCATAGGTTTCAGGGACCTTATAGTTAGAAATTAGCATTTAAAAAACCATAGAAATTCACTGAAAAAGCCATAGGTTTCAGGGACATTATAGTTAGTTGGACATTTCACTCGTACAAAACCAGAGAAATTCGCCCGTTATAGTTAGTTGAGCTAACTATAACTCGCGCCCCCGCAATGCACTGCTAATGACGTCACATATTACATCAATCATGACATGGTCAGTGACATCATTGATGACATCTTAAATGACATCACTGATTACATCATCCATGTGATAATCTAATGCACCTCCTCATACCCTAATATAACCTTTGATACACCCACTCTAAAATACAGACTACCATTTTCAAAACTATAAACACAGTAATACCAGTTACTACATACCCACTCATTGATTCCTAGGTCTACACACGCGTCCACACATTCACCCATACAGTCACTCATACATGCATTCACTTATCAATACAGCTCTATTGTTTGCACTCACACACCTATACAGACACTCACACATCGCCACTCATCCATAGAGTTACTCACACATCTAGTTAATCATGCAAAGAATCATTCACACTCCCATTTATTCACCTATACAGTTATATACACACCACCTCACTTATTCATACAGATACTAATACATACTTACTCTCTTATACAATCACTGATACAAGCACACACTCATCCATACAGCCACTCTCACACTCACTCTCACATATAGTGATTTATATACTCCAACACTTACATATACTGCCTTTCACATATGTAGTTACTCACACATGTACCACTGAGACATCCATTCACTCACCAACACACCCATACACACACTCACCCACCCATACAGCCCTTCACAGATGCACTCTTGAACCCATACACCCAGTGAATTACACACTCATACATCTATGCACAGTCACACCCACCCACACAGACACTCAGGCACCCATCAGACAACCAATCAATAACCCATATAGACACTCAAGTAGCTACTCACCAACCCATGCAGCTGCTTACACACCAACTTACAGACTGATACAGACATTTACACAGTTGACTCACTAACTCATGCATTCAGTAAGGCACGTTTAATCACTCACTTATACAGTCAGTCATGCATCTACTAAATTATCTATTCAGACACTCATACACCTACTCATACTTCAATACACCTTGGCATATAGCGGGGAGGAGGAGCCTGTCCACAACATGGTCGCTCGGAACTGAGGCTCTGTGGTGAAACCTCCTTCCAACTTACTGAGTGGCATTCCGCCGCCCAATTTTCCCCACCCTAAACAGCGATTCCGCAACCGGAATGCAGAAGGACCACCTGAGGCATTGTATCGCCCTTCTCAGACTTCGCATCACTGAGTTATTGAGCCGCGAAGTCCCTGTCTGTAGAGCGTGAAGATGGTGCCCATGGTGCTGTAGGAACTCGCCCGATGTCCGAAGGAAATGCACCGCATCGTCATTTTTTTGTGTGTCTTTTACATCTATCAGCGCCCC
This sequence comes from Triturus cristatus, assembly GCF_964204655.1. Classification (NCBI taxonomy): domain Eukaryota; kingdom Metazoa; phylum Chordata; class Amphibia; order Caudata; family Salamandridae; genus Triturus; species Triturus cristatus. The sequence goes on from NC_140590.1 coordinate 127,189,003, forward strand.
CATCCCTGGGTACACCTTTTGATTCGCTGACCTGCATGCTGTTTGTGCGCTCCTTTGAAGTTGGAACACGGTGCTGAATGCATGAGATGACCGCCGTTGCTGTCACTCACCACGGGAAAGCTGACAGTGAGCGGGGACACTGACGATGACCCGGGGTCTCCTGATGTCCGGTCTGGGCAGTGGGGGGCTCCGATGACCTGTGTCTCCATCAGCCTTGAATTCACCGGGTTGGATACACGTTTGCTGAGCCTAAGATGGCGGACTGCTCCTCCGTGGCGCTTACTGTTTAACGGAGCTCCGGTTTCCCCCTCATACATGGATTCAGACTGAATTCTACTCTAGTTCCCAACAAAACAAGCATACTTATAAGATACTCACCAATTCCTGTCTCTGTGAGCCCTATTTGCTTGGAGGCTCGATTCAGCTCCCAACTCTGCCTGACTCCAAAATGGCAACCGCTCTAGTGAGCTTCTCAGGGGTCAGCGGGAGACTGCCCTGGCATCGGGTGGGTCTCACATGCTTCTGCTGACGCGTTTCAGAGGCGCTAAGTGGCACCTGAATTAAACCCCCATAAAAAATGTTGCAATTACTGACTCGACAAGCCTGACCCCAAAATGGCGCCCTCCAGGGTAATACCACTGAAGAGGGAGGATCTTCCCTCAAGTTGAGGGAGTCACATTGTGAATATTAGGCATAACAGAGTTTTACCATACTAGACACCTGACCATCCTCTGAGTCGCAGAGATCTACTGACTGGTGCCTAGGTCCAAGCTGTGGTTTGAATTAAGAAGCCTGGGTCTGCCTGACGATTTACTGACTATGGCTATGCGATTACATGAGACAAATTTCGCCAGGATACAGTGGGGTAGGCAGGGTGAGACTACTGTTCATTTTCCGGTAGAACGGGGTGTACGACAAGGGTGTGCGATGGCCCCGCTGCTCTTTTCGTTATTTATTAATGGGGTAGTAGCTAGAATGCTATCTGTGAACGTGGATGCACCCTCGTTGGCGGGCATCAAGATATTGATGTTCGCCGATGATACGCTGATCCTGTCAAAGACCCCTAGCGGTCTGCAAAGGGCCCTCTGTATTTTTGACGATTTTTGCAGGACTAATGGTTTAGAAGTCAACGTGACAAAGACTAAACTCATGTTTTTTAACCCTCACCGTAGTACTAGTCCCAAGTTGTATTTGAGCCAACGCCCCCTAGATGTAGTTAGAGCCTTTACTTACCTGGGCATCTACATAACTGAGGATGCAAGATGGGCTCAGCACATCGACCTGGCTACTCTAAAGCATCGGCAAGTGGCTGGAGTCCTTGGGCTTGAGCATAGGAAATCACAGTCGAAACCTATTGCACCAGATTTGCAGGTGTATGAAGCAAAAACCCTGGAATCTGCACTGTATGGTGCAGAATTGTGGGGTTTTGGAAACCTAAATTCGTCTGAGAACAAGTTTTTTAGGTCATTAATAGGTCTCCCCAAAAGTACCCCCCTGATCCCCCTCAGATATGATTTGGGAAGGAAGGCAGTTGGTGACTTAGCAAGGCTACGCCCTATTTTGTACTGGAGGCGGCTCTGGACTACACCAGAACTTAAGCACTATGCCGAGGGTTTTGTAGCAGTGATTAAGGCCGATGTCTTTCACAAGATCACTTGGTTGAGCAAACTCAGAATATGGTTATGTGTGCTTGGGTTAAAAATGTTATGGGATACCCCACTAGAATCATCTTTTCCTAGCAAACAAACAATCAAGGAGCTGTATTGGGCCTTTGTGTATGAACAGGCTTGGGGAAAAACTGATGCAGGTTCTATGTCTGGTCGATTTTTGGAGGTCAAGCCCCTCCCTGCACTAGAATTATTCTGGGACACTATAACTAATCCAAGGGATAGAAAACTTTTCTTCCAATTGAGGATAGGTGCCCTCCCCTTAAGGTCCCTAACTGGGAGGTGGAGGGGTCTTACCGACACTACCTGCCCTACCTGTGGTATTACAAAAGAGTCCATTGGGCACTTTTTGTTTTCCTGCAAAGCCTATGCAGCCCCAAGGCGCATTTGGTTAGCACCGGCCTGTAAAAACGTAGGCGTTCCCAGTAGCTCTGTAGCTATGAGAATTATTTGCACTAGTTCCTGTCTCCATTTGACTGTAGCAACCGCTAAATTTTTGGGGTGGGCGTGGTCCATTAGGCAGAGTGTCATGGCCTAGTAGCTATTTAATTTTAAAAAAATAAATAAATAATTTTGGATGCTCTGCTAATGCATTGTGCTTACATCTACCCTCCTGAAATATTGATTGTTGTATATTTTAAGATGCATGATTTTACTTATGTTTTTTTTTTTAAATGTACTGCTTTTATGAGAATTTCTTGAATAAAGCTTTCTTGATTGAGATCTACTGACTCAAATTGCCTGTCTTTAAGATGGCCGATTAGCTCCATATCCGATCCCATTCTACCAACCTCGTCTTCTCCATTTACCCTTTTCTGATCCCGAGTCCTTCAATCACATCAGGATCCTCACTCTATCCGGCAGAGCCCGAGTTGCATGGCCGATTTAAGGTGGAGCTGCATCAACAGCTGTAGAGGAGATTGCCTCCGGTTCATCGCTATGGCCGTCACCGACACAGCCGGACCTCGGACATTGATCTCGACGTCTCTCTCCACTGCTGTTCTCCTCCCTGTGAATTACTTTTCCCCATTTGCTTCTTCCGTGACGAGCTACTACTCTTGGACAAAAATTGGACTTCGACCCGACCTCGAGCTTCCCTCTTCCCCCTTCTGGCTCACCCTTCCAGACATAGAATACGTGAACTTGAAACAAACTGTTGAGACCTAGCATTTTGGCCGATGCCCGGTGGAGCTACCATGATAGCTGTAGAGGAGATGGGCTGTGGACTTCCCCCTCGGCTGTCACCTACCCATCCGGACTTTGGGCAGACTCTCTTTCATCTCTCCTCCTTATCCCATCTCTCCTCCCTATCTCCCTCCCTCTCTCACTTTTACCTTCACCCGTCTTCGCTCCTTTTATCTTGTCTTCTATACTCTTTAAATGTTTCTTGCAACGGACCTAACCTGTAACTGATGTAACTATGTAACAACGTGGCACCTCACGTAAAGTGCTCTGATACCTCCGGGTCTAGCCAGCGCTATATAAAACTCATCAAATAAAATCAATCTATCTATCTATCTATCTATCTATCTATCTATCTATCTATCTATCTATCTATCTATATAAAACATATTTAAACTTTACAGAAACACACAGTCACTGGATGATGTCATCAGTGATGTCATCAGTGATGTCACTGACCATGTCATGAATGATGTAATATGTGACATCATCAGCAGTGCATTTCGGGGGCGCGAGGTATAGTTAGTTCAACTAACTATAACGGCCGAATTTCTCTGGTTTTGTACGAGTGAAATGACCAACTAACTATAACGTCCCTGAAACCTATGATTTTTTTCAGTGAAAAAAATAAATAAATATATATATATAGATATATATTTATATGTATATATACTGGTGATCAGTCGCCTGGACTATGGAAATGCTCTTCTGTCTGCGGTCAAAAATCCCTCCTGGACAAGCTCCAGGTAGTTCAGAATACTGCAGCGCATCTTATTCAGAACCTTCCAACAAGATCAGCCTCTGTCCCTCTATTACATGCACTGCACTGCGGAAGCAGATTACCTTCAAGATCTGCTGCTTTGTGCATAAAGCACTAAAGGGCAAGGGACCTAGCTACCTGAAGGGAAAGCGTATTCCCTATCGTCCTACAAGATCTTTGAGATCTGCCAATAAGTCTCTTCTTGTACCATGCATAGAAAACATGCTCAGGTGGCCGTGCTTTCTCTTTCTTGGCTCCCCATCTTTGGAACAAACTTCCCCTACGCCTTTGCGAATGCACCGCTCATTACAATTTTAGAAAACTATCAAAAACTGAAGTTTTTTAATCTGTTAGGCTCTTCACCCTACATTTTTTGATGCCGCTGCGCCGAGATATCCCTTCGGGGATGATTCATGCGCATTACAAATAAATAAATGAAATACATGTATATATATATATATATATATATATATATATATATATATATGTTCCGTTCTTTTGGCTGGGGCGTAGGGGACTTGATGGATCCCTGAACACGGACATTGTGTGGATGATGCCTGCCACTACAAGGCCCCCCCATGACACGGTATTTCCAGTGCTCATTCGAGTTGGATTCATCCTGCTTCGGTACTTACTTGGATGTTGCACCTTGGGAGCTGTAGTCTCGAATGTAACCGCAGCTGCTGCCAATCAAGCAGGAGCAGCTGAACACCGTAGGAATATCAAGGAGGGAAACAGCATCACCCAGTTGCAAGCAGCGTCTGAGGAAGGCTGTCATAGCCGAAATGCATTATGCTGCACAACATATGTTGAATAAAGGGCTTCTTCAATAATCCCCGCTGTGCCCTTGGGTCACATTTCCTGAGTGGTCTTTCCTGTTAAATATTCCGCGTCAAGCCAGAAAATGCGGCTTCTTCCTGTTATATATATATATATATATATATATATATTACCTACTGGCGGTCGCCAGTAGGTAGTTATAGTTAGGACCACGTTTCCATAGGAAAACCTCAACATTCTATTTTGAATAACTTTGGCGCCGGTCGACGAATCCTCGCGAATTTCTCAAAATAGGTGGGGCGCTACGCTCCGCTCCTACCCTGAAAGTCTCGGGGGGATCCGTCAAGCGGGGGCTGAGATAAAAGGGGGGTCCCAAAACGCGTTTTTCCCATGCATTTTTCCATAGGACCTTTAGAACGAGCTACAGCCCGAACGGCTGAACAGAATTACTCAAAATTTGGCACAGAGGTAGTCCCTAGGTCAAGGAAGTGCCTTTTGTAGGTTTGGTGTAAATCTGTTCAGTAGATTCTGAGAAAATAGCCTTTAAATCAATATATATATCTGAGCCCGCTTACGGTACGCTTACCGTACGCTTACGGTAAGCGTACGGTGGCGTGCGCGAGCGCGATTCTGATTGGCTCTTAGATCTTAGTAAACATTCGAATCGGCCGAAACCAGGAAGCGGCGGCCGCCATTATGTGTATTTCACTCTGAAAAAAAAGAGTGAAAACAAGGAAAGGGGGCAATGAGGAGAGTTACAGACCCCCTAACATTTGTAAGGGGGTCAAAGAAGGACAGAAAAGTACAAAAAAAACATTTATTGATTTTAAAAAAAATCACGGGGTACGCGTACGGTAAGCTTACGGTAAGCGTACGGTAGAAAAAAAAAAAAAAAATGAAAATCAGATTTAAGTGTTTAGATATTAGGGGGCTCTAAAAAGAGCTGTTGTGTTTATGAAATGATTTTTTAGTGGTACCTACAAGTAAGTACCGATGCAGAGTCTAAGGTTCAAGAGGAAGACTCTGTTCCCTTCATCATTGAAGTGCACACCATCTCCTCTATAAATGTCTTGCATGTCATAACGCAAGTTGTTGTGGTAAATGGCACAGATTTGTTGACGTGCTTTCTTGCTTTGTCATCGCACCGCGTGCCCACCGTGCGTGCACGGCACTAACTGCGTAAAGTGGGCGCGCGGTGCGCGAAGCGCACCGCGTGCTCACTGTGCGCGCACGGTGCGCGAAGCGCACCGTGCGCGCACGGAACGAACTGCGTTAAGTGGGCGCGCACGCCACGAATGGTGTAAAGTAACTTAGCATTTAAAAAACCGTACAAATTCACTGAAAAAACCATAGGTTTCACACACGTTATAGTTAGGAATTAGCATTTAAAAAACCTTGCAAATTCACTGAAAAAACCATAGGTTTCACACATGTTATAGTTAGCGGAAATTTTACTGATAAAAAAACCAATGCAATTCCCCCGTTATAGTTAGTGCAGGCAACTATAACTCACGCGACCGCAATCTTCTGCTGATGACATATGTGTCTTTATGAAAAAAAAATATTTGTAATATATGTATAGCTAAAAATGTATGGAAGAAGACATGGGCAAATAAGTGTCTAAATACAGTATTAGCATCAGCAGAGGATTGCGGTCGCGTGAGTTATAGTTGCCTGCACTAACTATAACGGGGGAATTTCATTGGTTTTTTATCAGTAAAATTTCCGCTAACTATAACATGTGTGAAACCTATGGTTTTTTCAGTGAATATATATATATATAAAATCCAAAAAGGCTGTCTCCCACTTCCAGTCGGCGAGGAAGAAGCACACGGACACCAGCTCGTGCTTCAAGGTCTTTAATAAAAGTCAGCACCCACACAGCACGCCATTACGCGTTTCGGCCACCAGATGGCCTTGATCACATATATATATATCCACGCTCCACTTGCACCGTGCCAGAGTCACTCGTGGTCGGGTGCTTTCGTTACGGCGGTGAAGTCCGCAATTATTAAAGCTCAAACCTGCCTCGTATTTAAGGAAATGTAAGCACTCGCGGGTAACGTTATATCGGGTCTTTTATTTTCAGAACAAACGCGTTTCGACGGTCTGCCTTCTTCGGTGTTACCGACACACTGCGGGCAGCCGTCTTTTAAACACACACATATGAGATAGACATAAACAATAGAAAACCAAAATACAGGAGCAATAGCGCCATCTTGTAATGTGTAAACATTGTTGTTCGTATGCTAACGCATTTAAGGCAAACCAGTACAAATGCATATTGATTCAATTGATTAACTGGCATTACTATCAGGGGGGTTACCCTATTATTTAGTGATCACCGATATTCAACAATTTCATACCACATGTTAGGTAGTATATCTAACTACTTCCATCATGACACCTTATTCATTTAATGTAGCCGTGAATCCTGTATATATATATATATATATATATATATATATATATATATATATATATATATATATATATATATATATATATATATAAACAACGAAGATATCCCTGCACCTCCACAGAAATGGCGAACAGAGACAGCAAACCCAGTCGAATGAGGTAAGATGGCATTTATTGTTCTCTCAACCTCGAACCTGACGCGTTTCGAGCCACAAGAGCCCTTGCTCACAAGTCAGCTTGAAGCACTCTCGTCATTATTTTTAAATGCTCAACAGTGATAGGGGTAACCACACCACATGGTGCATAGACATAGAAAGCGAAACATATACTTCACGGCATTGACATTGTGAAAAGTCTGTTTTCTTCACATACGTTGAACCATTACTGCTTAAATGCTGGTCAATCAACAATTTTGTTACAGTACACGACCAAAATAGAGAAATTAGTACTAAAAAATCCTTTTTAAGAGCTAAATTTAAAAGCTAATAAATATGTTTAATAAATAAATTTTCTTTCCATAAAAAATTATTTATATAATAAAAAACATATATTTTTTTGATCCTCCTGAGATGTAAAAATTGTTAAGCCATCAGATAGATAAATATATAGCCAGAATGCAACAATTTGAGAGGATAGAACAGTATTAATCTAATGGTCGTAATAAAACATATCAGCCTAAATGCTGTTATAATTGACTGCATCATACGTAAGCAGATTGATCAGTGCAGTGTTACACATCTAAGTTGAAAATACTAACTATCTAATTTATCTATAGATTACCGTAAAGTGCAAGTGCAATAACCAACTGTAAAAAATCTGTGCATGTACCTATATAAAAACATCAAAATAGTCAGTAAAGAAGGCTAAAAACCCACATTTAACAAAGTTAAAATACAGGCTAAAAACCTAACTAACACCATTTGATGTTTACATGTGCAAAGTGCGAAGGGAAGAGGGGATTATAGTAATCTTAACTGTATGATCAGAGATCATATACCCTAAATCGTATTCCAGGGAGTTTTCCTAAAGATTGCTAAAAGATAAAAAATTAGTAAAAAAAAAAAAAAATTTCGATAAAGATTATTATACTTGTAATTCATATTATAGAGAACATATGTCTTCTATGCTAACTAAGCCCAAAAATGTAACTCTCTAGTGTTTACAAAAAATGGTACATCTCATCTGTGTTGTTCAATCCATTCGGGGTCTTGCTATCTAATTCAATAATCATTTTAGACTCCAATTGCCTAAGGATTCTTTCCCTGTTTCCCCCACGTCTCAGTTTAGGTACATCTGCTATTACAAAATATGTCAAACATTTCAGATCGTTGTTGTGTACCATTTTGAAATGCCTAGCCTCAGGATAAGAGGAATCATTGTTTACTATGGCTCGTAGGTGCTGTAGGATTCTGACGTGCACCTGCAGCTTAGTGCTGCCCACATATCTAAGACCGCAGGTGCACGTCAGTACATACACTGCAAATTCCGTTTTGCAAGTGAATCTACCCTGAATTTTTGTCAACTTGGGGCTAAAAGGGGTAGAATAGGTATCGGTATTCACTCCGAACTTGCAGGCTCTGCAAGAGGAGCATTTAATGAATCCCAATTTAGGTTGTAACCAAGGTCTTACAGCAGCTAGTTCCGGAAATGGTTTCACGATCTGTGTCCTCATGGAAGGGCCCTTCCTATGGGTAATCGTGGGGTATCCTGGCATTATAGGAGCTAGTACACCATCTGTCATAATAATAGGCCAATTACGCTTGATAATTGCCTTAATCTGTCTCTCCTGCCTGTTGAACGCCGTGATAAGTCTAGGGATGTTGTTCAAGTTATCTTTGTCTTCAGACTGGCTCTTGGGAGATAAGAGTGTCGTTCTGGATTTCATATCTACTTTAGAGATTGCCTCATTAAGGATAGATTCCTTGTACCCTCTAATGCGCAATCTTCTTAGAGTCTCCTGCTTGCATATTTCATAATCCTCAGGCGTGCTACAAATACGTTTTAGACGTGTTAGTTCTCCTAGAGGTATGCTCCTGATCGTATGGTGGGGATGTGCGCTGCTGGCATGTAGCGTAGTATTCCCTGCTGTTGATTTTCTATGTAGGGAAGTGGCCAGCTGTTTCTCTTTCACATAGATTTTGACATCTAAAAAATCAATTTGTGTAGTGCTCAAATGTGAAGTGAATTTAAGATTATAAACATTATTGTTGATTTTGTCAATAAAGTTTTTTGCACTTAACTCATCCCCCTTCCAAATAATCAGGACATCATCAATGTAACGCCACCACTGCATAATGTGGGTACAATAGTCATTCTGAAATGTAGTTTTGAGGACCTGCTCCTCCCACCACCCCACATGAAGGCATGCGTAGCTAGGGGAGAAGCAGGCCCCCATCGCCACGCCTCTCTTCTGTACGTATACTCCATTACCAAACACAAAATAATTGTTAACAAGACACCATGTCACTAAATCTACTAGCATCTTATTATGGTTGTACATTTCTAATGGTCTTGTATTCAAGAAATGTGACAGGGCATTCAGTCCTGTTTTGTGTTCAATGCTAGTATACAGTGACTCTATGTCCAACGTGATGAGTAATAGGTCTTCAGTCCACTGAATGTTGGTAAGTTTGTTTAAAAGATCACCAGTGTCTTTAATGTATGTAGGGAGTTCTTTGACCAGGTCTTGTAGGAAGAAATCTATGTATTGTGTAATGTGTTCTCCCATGCCTCCAATAGCTGCTATTATAGGTCTCCCCGGCACTGGATTGATCATTTTGTGGACCTTGGGAATGAAATATAGCCTGGGTAAGACTGGGTGTTCCACAAACAAAAAATTGAATTCATCATTGGAAATACATCCATCTCTTTTCCATTGTAGTAGCTTACTTTTTAGTCCGCTTCTGGCTGTATTGTATGTTTTGTGGTCTACTTTTTCGTAGCATGTTGTGTCTTCCAAATGCCGTTGTGCTTCAATTTTATAATCCTTTTGAGGCCACAGTACAACATTCCCTCCTTTGTCCGATTTAGTTACCAGGATTTCATGATGTGACTCGAGTTTTTTCATAAGCTCAAAGTATTTTATTTCCTGGTAGCTTTTGTGCCGTTTTTTGTGTTTGGTTTGGTGGTGTAGTTTTTTGATGTCCTCTACTACCACTTCATGAAAGATGTCAATGGCGTCTTTCGGCATCATTGGGATAAATCGTGATTTTGGTTTGTACGGACTTATACCAGCTCCGCTCTGTTTGATGTTTGCATCTGCTAGGCACTCTTGTGTGTTCGTTTGATCAGTGTTTACCTGAGTGGCATTCTCAAATAGATGGTGTAAAGTCAGAAGAGAGGGCACATCCTTGGCTTGTAGTTGTATTCCTTCTGTATTTGTCTTCACCTCTGTTTGAGTGTCTTTTAGACCCTCCTTGATGGCAAAAAACTTTTTTAATTTTAGTTTTCGTATGAAACAAAAAATGTCAATTTGTGTGCGGGTGTAATTGAAGTCGCTGACTGGGCAGAAAGAGAGTCCCAAGGATAATAATTGCTTTTCTGCTTGGGTGAGGGTAAGGGTGGACAGATTGATGATAGTGTTGTCATCTATGTCTATTTTTTGTGCCAGAAGGTTTTTCTTGGCTTTTTGCTTGTTGCTTTTCCGCCTTTCCCTCCTTCGTATGTTGTTCCTTTTGCGTCTTCTTTCCTTGTTGGTTGTCGAGGTCGTAGCGTTTGGCGTCGATCCAGCGCTAAAAAATCCACCTCCTCACCAAGGTTTAGAACTCTACTTGGCATTTCATCCCCCATAGTGCTTCCTCTCTCAGAAGAATTTTCACTCGTGAGGGATTCATTATCCGATATTGTCATTTGTTCATTACTTGCAAGGGTAGAGTTGGTGTCTAACCTCTGTTCTGGCTGTTCTGGCTGTTGGTTCCCTTTATTACCTTTATTTTAGATTTTATTGCGCTTTGCTGCTTCATATTTGCGGGTGAATGTGAATATGCGGCCCTGTTCATAGTCCGCTTGGTCCCTGGCGAACTTGAAAGCTTTGCGAGCTTTTATTTTTTCTTCTTGCTTTTTTAAGCGTTCCTTTATTTCTGCCCTTGTTTTATTGATAAATTCATTTGGTTCTATATATATATATATTGCAACAGTTCCTCCTTTTGGAAAGAATTCCACTCGTACTCACGGTTAATCTTGTGTTGCTTCTTCAGATATTTATTTCGGCAACAGCACAATTACCAGAAAGCAAAGCGCCACAACATAGGATATGGTGTAACACCATGTGATTAAGGTGTAATTTCATTTAAATAATGTTTGTAGAACGATACCCGTGATCAAGGTCTGAGGACAGACTGAAATGCGTAGGGTTACTTGAGCTGGTCGCTGTATATGCTGTTGCCGAAATAAATATCTAAAAAGCAACACGAGATTACCCGTGAGTGCATGTGGGATTCTTTCCAAAAGGAGGAACTGTTGCAATGTTTTAACGGCTTGGCTCTGCCGTATCCACAGAGTCGCACCGTCCCAGAGCGCCGGGTGTTTGGAAATCGAGCCACATGTGTGGAATGGATTTGAAACTAACACTGGCGAACGCTGGCTAAAAGAGAGAAATTAAACAATATCGCGCAGAAGCCGAGCCGAAAAGAGGAGGACGCCGGAAATGAAGCCGGAGGGCAGCGGGGAACGCGGAAACCTCAGACTAGGTGAGTGCGAGATACAATGTATCATTCACATTGTTTTAAAGATTGAACTTTTAAAGCCGGTTGATTTCCAATTGCTGAATGCGTAAGACGGAACAAGAGGCATGAATCTATATGCCCCAGACTGATCTGAGTTGTGAATATAATACTCAAGTAACAAAGGAAACGGGTAATTTACAAACAAAATTAAAACCACGAAGAATCATAAGTTTAGCAATATGGCAACACCGACTTGCTTAACTATGGATAAAAGAGAGGCCAAAAGAAATTACATTTTGGAATCTTTCTTTGAGGAACAAAGTGCTCCCAACAAAGGAAATGGAGCACAGTCAAATCCACGAAATATTGATGTCAGAGGGAAACTAAGACTGTGGGAAAGATTATCGAAAAAATAAATCAACAAATGGTGGGAGTGCACTTCCCTGAAAAAGTATCTAGAAGTAAAACGAGTACCCAGAGGGCTATGAATAAACTTAATGTCCAACCATCAGGATGCAAGCAATGAATTGCTACATGAATGGGGAGAGCATATTCTGAGATCCTCAATGGGTCTAATGGAAATCCTTATTAAATACATTACAGAAATAACAAAAGCACAATTAGGAGAATTGGAAAAGGAATTGGAAAAAATTGATTTAAATAAAGAACTTTTGAAATTCAAACAGGAGTTGGAACATCAAATTGAAAAACACGAAGAGTCAGTACAACTGCGAAAACAAACAAAATTTCAAAGGGACAAGGAAGAATACCTGGAAGGGCGCATTTTCACATATGCAAGGAAATTTGACATCTTAAAAAAACATGATAAACTGGATCTGGCAACCAACACGTCTGGAAGTTTGTCATCACTAACCTCCACCGATGCTAGCGAAAATTAGATGGAACAAGGAGGGGCGTGTCCTAAATGCAATTTTTTAGGGGGAAATGAGGCTGGCCCTACAACGACGGATTTGGGAAAAGAGTAGGGGGGTGCAGGCAGGAACAAACAGAGGAAGGGGCAGAGGAAGAGGCCGCCCAAAAACAAACCCACACGAAGAGGCAAGCGCTGTGGCAGAACCCCCAAAAACTGGAACATCAACAAGGAGTATGAGACAGAAGATGACCTAGATAATAACTCACAAGAACTTGAAGTAATCAATCTATCAAAAAGAACAATCACGGAAATGGAAACTCAGGTACTTAAACGAGGTCTATCTTTCTGCCCTACAAAAGAAATGGACTTAGCACAAAACAGGATAGATATATACAAATATATCAGAAAATTGAAACTGGAAAAAACTTTTGAGGAGAATCCAAACTTGGCAAACTATACCAGATTAAAATCATCACCAACTATGGATTTAAAAACTACAGATGCGGAACATTTTGTAACACTAATGGAACTGGATCAAGATATAAATAAACCAAGCAAGGATTTGGAAATGTATTTCCCTCAGTTAGGGGAAGGAACAAGTGGTAAAAAAACAAAATCTAAATTTTATCCCCAATTGCAAAGTGGAAACAAAATTGAAATCTTCCATGAAGCAGTAGTCAAAGATTTATACCAACTAATACCTAAAAACCATAAGCATAACCTGACATTAGAAGAATGTAATGTGGTAAAGTGTTTAAAAAATAATGACGAAATATAAAAAAAATGGCCGACAAAGAAGAAAATATCATCAACCTAGATAAGAACTTTCATATCCAGGAGGTCCACTCACAATTGCGCAATACCAAACATTACCAATGATTGAAGGAAAACCCCACGCCTCGATACAAACAGGATCTTGACAAAAAACTACAGGGCTGGTTTGTAAAAATGTTAATAGACCATGATGAGAAAAATATCTAATGACTGAACACCCAAAAACTGCTACAATCTATTTCCTTCCAAAAATACACCAACATGCCACATGACCCCCAGGGAGACCAATAATCTCTGCAAAACGGTCTCTTCTGGAGCCAATTACAAATTTCATTGACGGGTATCTATTGCCATTTGTGAAAGGATTAACATCATATCTACGAGATACGAGTGATCTATTAAGGATTGTGCAAGACATGACATGGGAACCAATATACAAATTAATCACCATGGACGTGATCTCGTTATATACTAACATCCAAAATCAAATTGGCATGAAGGCCTGCGAGTATTTTTTAAGAGAATGAAACATCCATTTTTCAAACTATAATGCAATGCTTATGGAAATGATTGAACTGTGCCTGACCCAAAATGTTTTTATGTTTGGAGATGAGATCTATCTTCAGAAGGATGGTACCGCGATGGGTTTTTCTTTTAGTCCAAGTTATGCATGTCTCACAATGGGTTGGTGGGAGCAGAAAATAGCGTGGAACCCAGAAAATGACCAACTTGTTGAAAAAATAAAATCATGGCTGAGATACATAGATGATCTCCTCATCATATGGGATGGATCTATGGAAGAGTTTGAGCTATACTTAAGATCCTCAACAACACTAACACCAACCTGCATTTTACGTATGAAATAAGTGAGAACCAAGTGTTGTTTCTGGACACTGAGATTTACATATCGGAAAATAAAGTAAACACAACATAACATCGCAAAATCACGGCGAGCAATGCAACATTGCATGTGGAGACTTTCCACCAGGCGTCATTAATCAAAAATATTCCCTATGGAGAACTACTGAGAATTTTATCGAATATGTTGCGATGATCATGAATGGAAAAAACATAGTAAAATTTCAATGCAGAGATTCAAAAAAAGAAAATATCAAAAAAACATTTTGATGAGCTGTTTAAAAAGAACTGAACAACAGCAAAGAAACGATATAATACAAAACAAAACAACACGGCAAAACAAAGACGATGACGCAATTCGCCTTATCACCACTTTCTCCACAGAATCGAAACAAATTGAACAGATGCCAAGAAAACAATGGGACATCTTATGCTTAGATAGCACTATTGCAAAAATAATAGGCAATCACCCGAAGATTACATAGAGAAGAGCGAAAAACCTCAAAGATGAACTAGTTCATAGTCATTTTGAAAAAAAAAAAAAACCAAATACATGGCTAAATGTGAAAGCTTTTTATAAATGCTCCACTTGCAAAGTGTGCCAGATTGCGCACAACATCAAAGAGATCCCAATGGCAAATCACAAGATGTGGAAGATCAATCAACTAATCAATTGCAAAAGCCAATATGTTATTTACATAATTGAATGTCCCTGCAAACTTAAATATGTGGGGAGTATTGTTTGCGAACGGAAAAAAGCGTATATTAGAGCATGTAAGAGCAACAGTAAATAAAGATCGTAGTTATGCTGTTGCAGAACATATGGAAAAATATCACGATGCTGACTGGAAAAAGTTAAAATTCTATGCCGTGGAGATAATTGATTGCCATGTGAGAGGTGGTAATCGAGAAAGAATCTTAAGACAGAAAGAATAGCACCACATCTTATCTTTCAGAACTCTAACCCCTTATGGACTTAATAAGGATGAGGAGATGTATTCACACCTATAGAGACTTTGAGTGACCTCAACGACCTGTGAAATGAAACTATATAATTGTACATAAATGTGGAGTTTACCTCTAGCTTTTTCCAAAATTCCAAAATTCTTTGGTACTTAATCATTTAGATATTTAGTTGTTCACCTGATTTTATCACTTTATCACTCAAACATTGACATATAACTTGATCAAATGTACTAGGCCTCTACTTTAAAATCTTTAAAAAAATCCTCAAAATCCCTAAAATCCTTAAAAAATTAAAAACAGGAGACTTATATTTATATATGATGTAATGTAAAAACATATGAATCATGAGACCGAATTCAATATTAATTGAAGCACTAAGCCTTTAAAAAATGAATAATTATAACATTTATAATCAATTACAAC
Source organism: Triturus cristatus (assembly GCF_964204655.1). Taxonomy (NCBI): domain Eukaryota; kingdom Metazoa; phylum Chordata; class Amphibia; order Caudata; family Salamandridae; genus Triturus; species Triturus cristatus. Next base: position 127,204,372 of record NC_140590.1, read on the forward strand.
ACGGCCCTCTAGAGGGCAAGTATCAGTATAATGATAATAATAGGTTAATATGAGTCACTGTACACCAAAAACAAGGTTACAATCAAAAAGGATACCATGCCCACTAGAGGTTTGGCATTTCCCATAAAATGAAAATACACAAATAAACATGTGAGTTAAGATTATATAAAAAAAACGGAATTCAACCCGATAAGAATTGCAATGTATACAATCTATGAGGCTAAATGATATTGACAACAATATCGTCGCATTATGCATGAATCCCATTGTCATATGTGTGTTTTTTTAAATCACTTAAATTCACTGTTTGTCACTTTCTCACTGAAAAACTGTATAGAAATGCTGTTACTACAATTACCAGAAAGCAAAGCGCCACAACATAGGATATGATGTAACACCATGTGATTAAGGTGTAATTTCCTTTTAAATATGAGAAATGTTTGTAGCTCGATACCCGTGATCAAGGTCTGAGGACAGACCAAAACGCATAGGGTTACTTGAGCTGGCCGCTGTATATGCTGTTGCCGAAATAAATATCTGATAAAGCAACACGAGGTTACCCGTGAGTGCGTGTGGAATTCTTTCCAAAAGGAGGAACTGTTGCAATTTTTTATCGGCTTGCCTCCGCCGTATCCACAGAGTCGCACCGTCCCAGAGCGCCGGGTGTTTGGAAATCGAGCCACGTGTGGAATATATGTGTATATATACATATATATATTCACTGAAAAAACCATAGGTTTCAGGGATGTTATAGTTAGTTGGACATTTCATTCATAGAAAACCATATAAATTCCCCTGTTATAGTTAGTTGAGCTAACTATAACTCACGCCCCCGCAATGCACTGCTGATGACGTCACATATTACATCATTCATGACATGGTCAGTGACATCACTGATGACATCACTGATGACATCTCAAATGACATCACTGATGACATCACTGATCATATCATCCACGTCAAAATCTGATGCACCTCATCAGACCTTAATATAACACTTGATACATCCACTCTAAAATGCAGACTATAATTCATTAGACAAAACACATTGCTCCCAGTGCGGCCCGCCGGGACCATGTATCATTGCAGGGTGCGCACACACTGAGTACTCCAAGTGCCACTAACTGTGTAGCTCAACTCAACGCCACGTGGCTGTGCGCCCATCCTGACCGCTGCCTCTGCCCTACACTGGGGTTACAGGGTTCAAAATTCAAGACTAGTAGTGACGCAGATTGTGTAAGAGAATATAATGGGTTAAGAAGACCAAATGCTCCCAATCTGTGCAGCTCAAGTCAACGTCACCTGCCTGGGGCCTTTGCTGACCGCTGCCTCCGGCCTACAATGTGGAAGACCGGCGACACGTGTTGCCAACTACCCCTGTTGAACACAAGCCGATCCCACACGTGTAACTGTGTCCTGAGTCCTGAATGGCAGCGACCACAGCACCAGACTCCCTTCGATCAGTGAAGGGTATTTCCATATGGAAGGCTGGCGACACGTGGTGCCACTGAACCTGCACTACGCAGGCCGAACATGTGGAACTGTGTCCTGAGTCCTGAATGTCAGTGACCCCAACTCTGTGAGACAACCACAGCACCAGACTCCCTTCGATCAGTGAGGCATATTTCCATATCCAACGTATGCACAGCGTATGCACATGACTGTGGGCCCTTGCTCACCACTACCTCTGGCCTACACTGTGGAAGACCGGCGACAAATGGTGCCACTAACCATCTTCAACACAAGCCGATCCCACATGTGGAACTGTGTCCTGAGTCCTGAATGGCAGTGACCACAGCACCAGATTCCCTTCGATTAGTGAGACATATTTCCATATGCAACGGCGGCAACACGTGGTGCCAATAACTCTGTTCGACACAAGCGATCCCACATGTGTAACTGTGTCCTGAGTCCTGAATGGCAGTGACCCCAAGTCCGTGGCACTAACCACAGCACCACACTCCCTTCGATCAGTGAGGCATATTTCGATATGCAAGTCCCACTAACCCTCTTTAACACAAGCCGATCCCACATGTGTAACTGTGTCCTGAGTCCTGAATGGCAGTGATCGCAACTTCGTGACAGCGACCACAGCACCAGACTCCCTTCAGTCTTATTTGTTGTCCTTTTCTTTAAATATATATTTTTTAATGTAAATCTATACATGACTAAGATTCTTCTTTGTCCAACCGCACAGGGACACTTCCAGGCCCAAGAAGGTTGTTGGGGGTATGATGGTAATGTGGGAAGAGTGGGCCCGATTCACAGAACTAACTTAAGACAAAATCCTAAATTTACTACCATTTTCGTATTCACAGAAGGCACTTACTCATTTTGGTATTCACAGAAGACACTTACTCACTTCGGTATTCACAGAAGTTAGGAGTCCTAACTTTAGGACTCCTAAATGCCTTCTGTGAATACCGAAAGTCTTAAAATTAGGATTTTTCTCAGTTTAGGAATCCTACAGTTAGGACTCCTAACTTTACTACTACTAAACGGAGAAAAATCCTAATTTTAAGGCTTTTGGTATTCACAGAAGGCATTTAGGAGTCCTAAAGTTAGGAGTCCCAACTTTACTACTACTAAATTGAAAAAAATACTAATTTTAATACTTTCGGTATTCACAGAATGCATTTAGGAGTCCTAAAGTTAAGAGTCCTAACTATACTACTACTAAACTGAGAAGAATCCTTATTTTAAGGCTTTCGGTATTCACAGAAGGCATTTAGGAGTCCTAAAGTTAGGAGTCTTAACTTTACTACTACTAAATTGAGAAAAATCTTAATTTTAAGACTTTCGGTATTCACAGAAGGCATTTAGGAGTCCTAAAGTTAGGAGTACTAACTATACTACTACTAAACTGAGAAAAATCCTAATTTTAAGACTTTCGGTATTCACAGAAGTCATTTAGGAGTCTTAAAGTTAGGACTCCTAACTTCTGTGAATACCGAAATGAGTAAGTGCCTTCTGTGAAGACCAAAATGAGTAAGTGCCTTCTGTGAATACCAAAATGCTAGTAAGTTTAGGATTATGTCTTAAATTAGTTCTGTGAATCGGGCCCAGGGTGCGTTACCTGCTGATGTGGGGAGAGGCAGCGTCAAAGGGGTATCTATCACAGAAAGAACTCTGATATGTTTTCACAAATGCCTCGGACAAATGCCAGCTGACGGACTGAATCACAAAATGGTTTTTCAATGCTTATGTAGTGTGAGTTATGAACAGTTCGCACCCAGGCTCGCAGAGGGACAGCTGCAGCCCATCCGCTCGACTCACAGACGCAGTACTACGAGCCATCCGCGTCATTGTAGCTATCCCTGCCCTGTTCCGTCGTACGCCACGTCACACCACTCTGATTACGTTCCAACATAGCTACCTGTCGCAGGCCTACTCGCTGTTGGTGTGCAGGTCAGTGGTCTAGTTCTCAACGTCTCACGGCCACTCCCTGAAGGCAGGTTTGCACACACCACACCCATCCGGCACATGCGTCACATGCCATGTGACTATGCAAATATAATAGATCGACAACGTCACATCCTTTATTGCCAGTGCTGACTAGATGGCAGACGCTCCACGTGTCTCAACCATAAAGAGTCTTTGAAAAGTTGCGCAGAAGGTTAGTCGCACCCTGATCTGTATAGCCGTCAGGGGCCTACCACCACCTTGGCGTGGACTTCAGATGCACAGGGTTAGTGCCACCCGAAGCTCATATGGCCATCAGGGATCTACCACCATGTGGCACGGACTTGAGTTCCACAGCCTTAGGGGCCTCAAAATATGATGTGGTCTCCGCCATTGATGACTCAGGACTCAGCGACATGTGTGAGATCTGCCGGGCCGCGGAGAAGCTGTTGTGGTCTCCACCATTGATGACTCAGGACTCAGCAACATGTGTGAGATCTGCCGGGCCGTTGAGAAGATTATGTGGTCTCCGCCATTCATGACAGCGACATCTGTGAGATCCGCGGAGAAGGTGATGTGGTCTCTGCCATTCATGACTAAGGACTCAGCGACATATCTGGGATGCGCGGAGTTTTGACGTGCATGTGGAGTGTCCACTGCTGCACACTCCGGTGGCACCAGGTAAATATTTGCTCATGGATGCGCAGGGGTGCCAGTGTCTGTCTCTCTCTCTCTCTTTCTCTCTCTCTCTCTCTTCCTTCTTTTCCTTCTATCTCTCTAACTCTCTCTCTTCCTTCTCCCTTTCTCACTCCCTTTCTTTCCTTCCTTCTCTTTTTCTCTCTGGCTTTTTTTTCCTTCTCCAATTCTCTGGGTCTCTCTCCTTTGATATGCCCATTACACACGTCCTTATTTCGTGCTTTATTTTCCAGGCTCTGTCGTTGACATCCATGGTCCCCACAGGAGTGTTCCGCCTTGTTGTTTTGTATTATTTTTGATAAATTTAGTTTATTAGTTTATCGTTCATATATATATGTGAATAAAAAATAAAGTTTGAAAATAGTTTATCGTTTACATATATATGTTTATAAATAAATTAAGTTTGAAAAATAATAATATTAAAGTTTTTGGTTGTCCTCTTAACTGCTGTGTGACTCCTCCTTGTTCTTATTACTGTTATTTGATGGAGTCCACCATGGTGTTAAAGTTTGGTGCACTTATCGCGGGAATACTGGTGGTGTTTGCAATTTGCACTAAATTTTGTGTTAGATTTATCTCAACTTTACTTCCATTAAAGTGCTGATAATGAAATGCAGACTAGCCGTTCCCGCGCAAAAAGACACAAGGTGCACCTATGCGATTTATTTAAAATACTAAAATCCTGTATTGAATTGCACTGAGGTAGTGGCTGCACTTACAGTGTACACACAAAATCAATTAAGAAATCTCATTGTATTTATATTGATTGGGAATAGTGCGTCAGGTGCTGGATCTTGACGAGATACACTGCTCAGTTCGTATATTGTTCTGCACACAATAAAAATCACATCACAACTTTCACACCAACTGCAATGCGAAACAAATTCCGGCGATAAGCCACGTTAGCACCAGGGATTTTACACCTGCTTTCTGCTGGTGTTAAGCAGGACGACTACCTGCACCATGAAAGGGAATACAGCCAAAAGCCACACCAGAACACCCACAGGTGCCATAGAGTCAATGAGCATGATACAGGGATACCCATGAGGGCCACAAGACTCATCGCAACAACTCCAGGACCGCCAATGCCCCCCAAACCCGCATCTGAGCAACTGTGTCCCTGTGGTCATTGTCTTAACATGATAAGCACGAGCCCTGCAACATCACAGTGTGCTGTCACCTCAGCGTTGCCAGTGAGCCTGGACATGTAGCTATGCACGCATTCTCCTGCATGCACAACCGGCATGTGCAGGTCCGGGGTACACAGGTCAGCGCAGGGGTGTGCCTATCCGGCAAGGGGAACGGAGTGTCTCGGACATGTCCGTGTACAGGAAGTGCGGTAAGTGTGTCTCTGGGTTCTGATGTGGCCTGCCACAAGGGCTGCAGCAGTCGATGTTGTAAAGTGGCATGCACCACCTCCAAACTGCCCTGTGATGGTGTAGTTGGAATGTAGCAGGACATGCATGAATAGGCATTACAATGGTGTGCCGTACGAATGCACAAGATACAACAGCGTATCGTACAAAAGTGTGGGGGCTCGTGGGAGGGAGGAGCAGCTGTTTGGCAACGTAACACACAGTGAACTCTCCCATGTTCCACGTGCTGGGCATCTCATCCATGATGACCATGGTCGCAGACATCCCACAACACCAACGACTGGCCTTTGTACACATCCTGTATGAATGCGGCGTGGTTTTCGGTAACTAGACATAATATCGAAAAAAAAATATCGAGTAGCCAGAATATCGAGTTTTTAATATCGAATGGACAGAATATCGACTTGCAAAAATATAGTGGTGAAGAATATCGAAAAACAGGTAAGAAATATCGATTGCAATAATATAGAAGTAAGTAATATCGACAGTCATAATATAGTTGTTAAAAATATCGAATTTTTTATAGTGTTTTAAGTGTTAGTATATGTGTTAAAAGTATGTATTAATATTGGAATGTATGTTAGAATATTTTTAAATTAATGAATTTTATGGTTTTTTATTTTTTTGTAATTTAATTCCGTAGCGGGTTGTGGGTTTATAGGGGAGTAGGGTGGGAAGTAATTTAATTATAGTACATTAAATAATAATTTATAGGAATTATTAATTATTTTTAATTTAATTTTGCGTTTTACTTCTGTAGCGGGTTGTGGGTTTATAGGGGAATAGGGTGGGAAGTAATTTAATTGTTATTAGTTAATTATTAATTGGTATTGAAAATTAATTGGTTGTTGATGAATTATTAATTGGTAAATAATTAGTATTAATTGGTAATTAATTTGTATTAATTGTTTAATTGATAATTATGTTAATTGTATTCATTTAATAGTTGTAGCGGGCAGTGTGTTTATAGGGGAATATGGTGGCAAGTAATATAATTGTAAATAAATAATTATTTAATTTATTTGTGTATATTGTTAATTAATATATCTTTAATTTAATTTTGCGTTTTACTTCTGCAGCGGGTTGTGGGTTTATAGGGGAATAGGGTGGGAAGTAATTTAATTGTTATTAGTTAATTATTAATTGGTATTGCAAATTAATTGGTTGTTGAATTATTAATTGGTAAATAATTAGTATTAATTGGTAATTAATTAGTATTAATAGTTTAATTGATAATTATGTTAATTGTATTCAATTAATATTTGTAGCGGGTATTGTGTTTATAGGGGAATATGGTGGGAAGTAATATAATTGGAAAAAAATAATTATTTAAATTATTTGTGTATATCCTTAATTAATATATTATAAATTAATTATTAATTGGTATTATTTGCATTTATTAATGTTTGTTATTGAAAAACAATTGTTTGTTAATTAATTATTAATAGTTAATTAATTAAACAAAAATTTATTGGTATTTATAAATAATCAATTCTTGTGTGATTGGTAATTAATTGTAATACTTGTTTTTGTATTAATAATTAATTAATTTTAAAAAAAATACATTTAATATTTTCTCTACTATTGCACTTACTTGAGTGGGAATAGTAATTTTTACCCCTACGCTGTCCAATACTTTCCCTATTATTGCACTCTCTGGAGTGTGAATATTAATTTTTACCCTACCGCTATCCAACGCTTTCTCTAGTGTTGCACTCACTGGAGTGGGAATAGTAAATTTGACCCTCCCGCTATCCAACCCTTTCCCTACTGTTGCACTCTCTGGAGTGGGAATAGTAATTTTTACCCCTACGCTATCCAACGCTTTCCCTACTGTTGCACTCTCTGGAGTGTGAATATTAATTTTTACCCTACCGCTATCCAACGCTTTCTCTAGTGTTGCACTCACTGGAGTGGGAATAGTAAATTTGACCCTCCCGCTATCCAACCCTTTCCCTACTGTTGCACTCTCTGGAGTGGGAATAGTAATTTTTACCCCTACGCTATCCAACGCTTTCCCTACTGTTGCACTCTCTGGAGTGGGAATAGTAATTTTTACCCTACCGCTATCCAACGCTTTCCCTACTGTTGCAGTCACTGGAGTGGGAATAGTAAATTTGACCCTCCCCCTATCTAACGCTTTCCCTACTGTTGCACTCTCTGGAGTGGGAATAGTAATTTTTACCCCTATGCTATCCAATGCTTTCCCTACTGTTGCACTCTCTGGAGTGGGAATAGTAATTTTTACCCTACCGCTATCCAACGCTTTCCCTACTGTTGCAGTCACTGGAGTGGGAATAGTAAATTTGACACTCCCGCTATCCAACGCTTTCCCTACTGTTGCACTCTCTGGAGTGGGAATAGTAATTTTTACCCCTACGCTATCCAACACTTTTCCTACTGTTGCACTCACTGGAGTGGGAATAGTAAATGTTACCCTCCAGCTATCCAACGCTTTCCCTACTGTTGCACTCTCTGGAGTGGGAATAGTAATTTTTACCCCTATGCTATCCAACGCTTTCCCTACTGTTGCACTCACTGGAGTGGGAATAGTAAATGTTACCCTCCCGCTATCCAACGCTTTCCCTACTGTTGCACTCTCTGGAGTGGGAATAGTAATTTTTACCCTCCCGCTATCCAACGCTTTCCCTACTGTTGCACTCTCTGGAGTGGGAATAGTAATTTTTACCCCTACGCTATCCAACGCTTTCCCTACTGTTGCACTCACTGGAGTGGGAATAGTAAATGTTACCCTCTCGCTATCCAACGCTTTCCCTACTGTTGCACTCTCTGGAGTGGGAATAGTAATTATTACCCCTACGCTATCCAATGTTTTCCCTATTCCCTATTATTGCACTCTCTGGAGTGGGAATAGTAATTTTTACCCTCCCGCTATCCAACGCTTTCCCTACTATTGCACTTACTGGAGTGGTAATAGTAAATTTTACGCGCCCGCTATCCTACACAGAAAATATTGAATATTTTTAATTAATATTACGTTAAGATATATGTATTAATTTTTTTTTTTTACTTACTTTAATTATTCATTAAGTTTACTGTTATTTAAGTATTTTTAAGTATGTGTCAGTTAATTATATGTATTATTTCATTAAATTAACATTACTTTTAAAACATTTTAAAAATTCGATATTTTGACTAACTATATTATTTACAACGATATTTTGGATTCGATATTTTTGTAATTTCCTGTTTGGAGATAGGACTTCGATATTTTGGTATTCTATATTTTTGCATCGATATTTTTGTAAGTCTATATTTTTGTAGTCGATATTATGTCAGTGATCCGTGGTTTTCACTTCTATGCTCGTTCAGAAGTGTGATGTTGGCGAGTTGTGTGACTTGTGCTCCTTGTTGGTGTGTTTCATTTTTGCCATTGTTTGTCTATACTTGTGCTGTACTTAATTGGGCATGTGTGTCATTCTGCCCATCTCCCCCCGTCCCGCCACTGCCTGCTTCTTCCTCTTCCTGGTGCTGTTGTGTCTATAATTTTGTTGCTCCACACATAAATACATGTAAAGAACAAATTAGAATAGTTCCTTGATTCTTTTAGGTTTCAAAACTTCTCTCTATTGGCTTCTTTTAATTTTCCATATAAACCGTTTTTTTAATATTCAACAACACATAGAAGTCAGAAGTGCAACATATTCTATCAACACACTTTCTAGAACATTCTACAACACGTGCAGGTTAAAAGTTCATAATTTTTTTTAAACTTAACGATATTTTTTGCAACATTTTCTCGAACATTTAACGGCATGTGCAGGTTAAAAGTTCACGATTGTTTTAAGTTCGAACAGTGCCTTCCAAATGCAAGTAGCAGTTGTGGTTGAGTTGAGCAAATATTATCCTATGATATGTACTCCACGTTGAAATTGCTTTTTCTTAACCAATCACAAAGATGCTTTTCCACAAAACGAATGTGCACCCTACTTTTAAAAAAGAATGCTTTTCATCTCCCAATCACGTATCGTTTTGTATGGCAAAAAAAAGTAGTTCCCCATCTTTAAACATATTTCTTGTTCTAACAAGGAACTGCATGAGCTACAGATATCTTTCCATACCTTCCAGCCATACCTTCAAAATGCTAGTGTGGATCGAAGGACATAGCTATATTTTCTGGTGCAAGAAGTATGCAGAACACAGACATATTGACTTAGACCTAGGTTTACAAAATGTGGATATTAAATGGTTTGTACAGAGAACATTGAAGTGGCACCAATTGCTACCTTTGGTTAAAACCTCTTTGCATCTTCCACACCCTGACCTCATGATTGTGCATTGTGGTGAAAATGACCTAGGCACATTGACTGGGGTAGGTTTGGAAATGCTTATGAAGGACACCTTTGGACACCTCAGCTCAGCACCATGTGACTCTGGGCAATAGCTCACTTAATAGCTCACATAATTTCCACGCCGGCCTCGAGGGCCTTCAGACCCATAGGGGTGAGTAGTTTGCACTTTACAAATACCGTATTGATTTAATATGCGCAAATTTACCTTCGCACTCCCTGTTTAACACCCCCTAAGCACCATACACAAGTTACAATGTTTGAAACAAATGTTCCTCCGAGTAGGTATAACTACATGCTGACAATACTTGACAGATGTGGCACAGCGGCCAGAGCACATAACTTCACAGCATATGACACACATTTTGGACTCACGCTTTCATCCCCGACTCCGGCAGCACCTCAGCTTAGCACCATGAGACTCTAGACAATACCTCGCATATTTTCCGTACCCCAGGACTTTCAAACCAGTAGGAGTCAGTAGTTCGTCCTAGTAGGTATAAACACATGCTGACACTACTTCCACAGGTGTGCTGCATCGGCCAAGGCACATGACTTCACACCATAAGACACACAGTTTAGGCTCACGCTTTCATCCCCGACTCCCGTGGCAGCTCACCTTAGCAGCATCAGACTCTACGCAATACCTCACTTAATTTCCGTACCCAGCACTTTCAGACTGGTAGGTATGAGTGGTTCGCTTCACACACCCTAAACACCCCACAGAGGTTACAGTGCTCCTACCCTCCTTTGCCCTACTTTTTTTGCCCTTTTTTCCCCTTACTCACTTCAACAGAATCACAAAATGGCGGGCAACACTTCCTAGTTGCAACCGCTCGCAGCGCTCCCAACCAATAAGCGGCAAGCTTGTGCTCGTAACGCCTCAGCCAATCAGATAGCAGAATTCCCAAACATCGATATCTGTGAATTTCGATACTTCTCAAAAACTACTGAATGGATTTACACCAAATAAACAAAAGTGTGCTTTCTAGACCAAGACCCTTCTCCCTGCCATATTTGGGGTAATTCCGTTCACCCGTTCGACCTGTAGCCTTGTCTAAAGTTTCCTATGGAAAATAACATGGAGAAAACATGTTTTGGGACCCCCCTATTTTCTCAGCCCCCCCTTGACAAATCACCCCCAAACTTTCAACATAGGAGCTGAAAGGAACAAAGAATTCGTTTTGAAAATTTCATGGAGATTCATCAAACGACGCCAAAGATATAAGCAAAAAGACAATGCTCTTCCTATGGAAACTTGGTCCTAACTATAATTACCTACTGGCGACCGCCAACGTACAAGGAGCACTCGAGCTGCAACATGCTCCTAAAGAGCCTTTATGGCATACAGTCCACCAGTACAATGATAACTTTAAGCAGTTCAATGTGCCATGGATGCCTGAAGCGTTTTGAAGCGCCACTACTTCTCTTCCGAGGCTTTGGCAATTGAAGGCGCATAGGACACCGCCCTCATCATTTAAATGCTCCAATGCATGCCCTGAATGGGACGCTCTGCCGTGACTAGCAGAGGATTATGGGCCTTGTAGTGTCCTTTATCTCCAAATGGAGCGCGCGATGTTGCTGCTGTTAGATTGAATGCCCCCAGATGGACCCCGGTGTGCCGGTGGATATGCTAAATCCGTTGCTGCCCCAAGAAATCGGCCTGCTCGATAAGAGACCGAATGGCCTCTGCATCCTGGGGTGGTGCTCCTTCGCGGCAGGGTTTGCCACGTATCTATCCAAGCTCCAAGTACCCAATGTACAAGGAGCACTCGAGCGGCAACATGCTCCTAAAGAGCCTTTATGTTATACAGTCCACCAGTACAACGATAACTTTAAGCAGTTCAATGTGCCATAGATGCCTGACGCATTTCGAAGTGTCCCCACTTCTCTTCAGAGGCTTTGGCAATTGAAGGCGCATAGGACACCGCCCTCATCATTTAAATGCTCCAATGCATGCCCTGAATGGGATGCACTGCCGTGACTAGCAGAGCATTAGGGCCTTGTAGCATCCTTTATCTTCAAATGGAGCGCGTAATGTTGCTGCTGTGACATTGAATGCCCCCAGATGGGCCTCAGTGTGCCGGTGGATATGCTAAATCCGTTGCTGCCGCACGAAATCGGCTTGCTCGATAACAGACCACGTGGCCCCCACATCCTGGGGTGGTGCTCCTTAGCGGCAGGGTGTGCCACGTATTTATCCAAGCTCCAAGTACCCAACATACAAGGAGCACTCGAGCGGCAGCATGCTCCTAAAGAGCCTTTATGGTATACAGTCCACCAGTGCAATGATAACTTTAAGCAGTTTAATGTGCCATAGATGCCTGACGCGTTTTGAAGTCTCTCCACTTCTCTTCAGAGGCTTTGGCAATTGAAGGCGCATAGGACACCGCCCTCATCATTTAAAAGCTCCAATGCATGCCCTGAATGGGATGCACTGCCGTGACTAGCAGAGCATTATGGGCCTTGTAGCATCCTTTATCTCCAAATGGAGCGCGTAATGTTGCTGCTGTGACATTGAATGCCCCCAGATGGGCCTCAGTGTGCCGGTGGATATGCTAAATCCGTTGCTGCCGCACAAAATCGGCTTGCTCGATAACAGACCACTGGGCCCCCGCATCCTGGGGTGGTGCTCCTTAGCGGCAGGGTGTGCCACGTATTTATCCAAGCTCCAAGTACCCAACGTACAAGGAGCACTCGAGCGGCAGCATGCTCCTAAAGAGCCTTTATGGTATACAGTCCACCAGTGCAATGATAACTTTAAGCAGTTTAATGTGCATAGATGCCTGACGCATTTTGAAGTCTCTCCACTTCTCTTCAGAGGCTTTGGCAATTGAAGGCGCATAGGACACCGCTCTCATCATTTAAAAGCTCCAATGCATGCCCTGAATGGGACGCTCTACCGTGACAAGCAGAGCATTATGGGCCTGTAGTGTCCTTTATCTCCAAATGGAGCGCGCAATGTTGCTGCTGTGATATTGAATGCCCCCAGATGGGCCTCGGTGTGCCGGTGGATATGCTAAATCCGTTCCTGCCTCACGAATGCACTAGAAAACTATTAAAAACTGAATTCTTTAATCTGTTAGGCTATTTACCCTGCTGCACCGAGATATCCCTTTGGGGATGATTCATGCGCATTACAAATAAATAAATAAAATAAATATATATATATATATATATATATATATGCCACGAACCTCGCTTTACTGTCTTCTCCAAAACAAACGAGCGTAGACCCAGGTTTGGTGCATTTATATTTATTTCAACACACCATCAGTCGCCATGTCGTGTTTCGGCAGATCCCTGCCTTGATCACATGACAACATTGCATTGTGTAACCTTCTTTTTAAAGTGACAGTGCGAATACCTGGCACTAAACATAAAAGAAATACTAAGTAATGTTGTGCCTCAATGCATACACTTATACAATGTTTAAATATATTTGTGTCTTACATCATTTAAGACAAAATGATACTTGGTATTTCTTGCTGAACAATCCAATTTATAAATTGTTCTTGGGGGGTAAGAATTTCTTGCTCAAATGCGGTATTTACCTCCATCAAAACTATGTAAGTAATAATTTAATCAATAAAGCAAAAAAAGGGAGAAAAGAAAGAAGATGAAAATATAATATAGATGAAGTGCGCTAAATTCTAACTTATACTCTAACAGTGCCCCACAAGTGCCTCCAATGTAAAGTGCTAGAGCAAGAATAGAAGACGTCATATCTATTGCCTAAAATAGTACAATGTAAATACATTATGCTTCAGTTTACTATTCTGGCATACAGAAACATATGTAAACGACACCATGTGCAAAATTGATTTTAATGGGAGCTAATCCCAAAAGTTTCTACACTATTGAGACAAATGATTCCCACAATCATAAATATATTTTTTAAATATGTGAATAATTAATTAATAAATAAATACATATAAAATCTATAAATATAATTCATTTGTCCTACAACCTTATACAAAACTTGAATGTTAAAAAGGATATTTTTCCATTCTAAAACGCATATCAAAACATTTCATTGAAGAAAAGGTGCAAAAAGTTCAAAAAGTTTTGGGACATACTCCTTATAGAATTTCTGATCAAACAAAAACTAAAAATCAAACAAATAATACATGAAAGTTTATGTAGGTAAAACAGGTTATTCTCATCATGTTGCTTCAATGGGGAGCTAGCATCACTATTCAAAGATATGTATAGAGGTCCTCGCTCATGTTAAGCCCCCCTGGCTGTTTGGTATCGAGCTCGAGGGTGTTGGAGTCTCTAATCATCTAAGCTTCCCTTCTCTGTCCCCGCCTCTCCTTTGCAGTGGAACAGTGTCAATGACATAATACCTTAGATGTTTTAAATTACTATTGTGGTGCTCTTTAAAATGCATGGCCACCAGATAATTAGGATCATTGTTTGTAATTGCCCTAATATGCGGGAGAACCCTTTAATGTGCATCCAGCTTGGTACTCCCAATATATGCCAGCTTGCAGCTGCATTCTAACACATACAACAAATAGTCAGTTCTGCATGTGAGATGATATTTGATCATCTGCTGCTTGTCACTGAAAGCAGTCAAATAAGATGTACTGTTGCTTTCATATACACATGCTTTACAGTTGGAACATTTAAAGAACCCCTTCCTTGCAGTTAGCCAGCCCTCCCCTTCCTTGTGTTCTGGACTACTTTTTACCAGAACATTCGCCATAGACACTGATTTCCTATATGTAATTGAAGGAAATCTAGGAAGGGAGCTGCCTATTATGGGGTCTTCCCTGACTATAGGCCAATTGCGCTGGATGAATTTGCGCAATTGCTGTTGCTGTCTGGAGAATGTCAAGACGAGTTTTACTGGTTCCGTAGAAGCAGCTAGACTTTCATCCCGAGTTTTTTGAGACGTGTCTTTGTATTGGAACAGGTCTTCCCTAGCTAGCGCCCTTGATTTACAGATGGCTGCATCAATAGTTTTAGCGCTGTATCCCCGCTGCAGAAAACGCGTCTTGCTCTCAGATTGGTGTTTTTCCAAATCTGAGATGTTACTGCAAATCCTGCATAACCGCAGCATTTAGCCATAGGGGATGCTATGAATTAAATGAGGGGGATGCGCACTAGACGCATGAAGCAGGCTATTGCAAGCTGTCTCCTTTCGGAATACGGAAGTAGTTATGATTTTATTGGCTATTGTGACCTTTACATCTAAGAATGAAACACTCTGGTCGCTTATACACGATGTAAATGTAAGACTGACATTGTTTACATTGATTTGGTCAATGAATTATTTAGCTTCTGCCACAGTTCCATTCCATACAATAATCAAATCATCAATGTATCGTAACCAGGCCACCACCTTCCCCCTGTAGATTAGGTCGTATTGCTTCCTTAGGACCAGCTCCTCCCACCAACCCATAAACATACAGGCGTAGCTAGGGGAGAAGCTGGCCCCCATAGCCACACCCTGCACTTGTTGGAACATTTGTTTTTTGAATAAAAAGTAATTATTTTCCAAACAAAAAGCCAACATGTCCATTAACATTCTGTTGTGCTGCATGTACTCAACGGGTCTTCTGGTTTGAAAATGTTCCACCGCCTTCATGCCGTCACAGTTTCTGATACAAGTATAGAGAGAGGACACATCTAAGGTAATTAACTGATATCCATCTTGCCATACCACCTTGCGGATCTTACGTATGAAGTCACTGGTGTCTTGTATGTATGACTCCAAGCTATGAACGTGTTCTTGCAAGAAGAAATCTATATACCTTGACAAATTCTCTAAAGGCCCATCTCTAGCTGAAATGATGGGCCTACCTGGTGGCCTCTCAATGTTCTTATGTACCTTCGGGATGGAGTAGATGACGGGGGTTTTTGGGTGATCTTTTTAAAAAAATGTAAATTCTTCTAAATTGAGAAGACCCAAACTTTTCCATGCCAAGAGTTTGGTGTACAGCTGGTCCTGCATAGTTTTAAATTTGAGGGGGGTGCTTTTACCATAACATTCAAAATTGTTTAGCTGACTATAAGCTTCCGTCATATAATCAGTTAGGGGCCATAACACTATGATGCCCCCTTTGTCTGAATTTCTGATTACCGTATTCCCTTCCTTTTTGAGTTTAGCCATCAACTGTCCATACATTCTTTCATGATTAGGAATTTTTCTTTTCTCTTTGTTGATTGTCATATTAAGTTTCTTTATCTGAGCCACAACCAATTCATTAAAAATGTCGACGGAGTCTCTCACTGTGACTGGTGTGAATTTAGACTTGTTTTTGAAAGGGGTATCTGGTTTCTTCCAAATCATCACCTTAGATCCCTGGGGTGGCTGTCTTGAAAATCCTTCCGTACCCATACCCTGCTAGCTAGAGTAGCTAGAGTATTGAGACGCTTCAGTTCCATTATCCAATGTCTGTATTTACACACACAAGCACTCCAGTCCATTTTTCAGTTTGATGCCTTTGTCAATGTCACTACAGAGTACAGCATAGGGCAATGGATCGGCGACATTCAGCCGTTGGCTAACTTAACTGTAACTGACGGCATTCTGCTCTTTCTCAAGGAGCACATCTGCATACAAAGTAGGTCCCTTCAGTGCCAGTTACTAGTATGCTAATGTGGGCTTTTTGTGACTGAAATTATTTTTGGGATTGTAGACTATTTTCTTTTCCCAATTGATTAGAGCCCACTAGGTCACCTCAACAGCAATATTTTTACAAAAACCCTGACATAGTGAAATATGCATTGACAAAGTCAAAAGACAGGCAGATAATGCCAGACCTATTGGCTTTTCAAATGCTTCTTGAAACATAGCTCATCAAAAATTATGAACTCCTCTTTAAAGAGTTAGAATAAGAACACAGAGGGAAAGTTATGTTTAAATCGGTTAGGATGGATAGACATGGGATGTCTGATAAGTCCCTAAATAGCGTAGCCTTGATTTATCATCGGAGCAGATAGAAATCTGAAAGAGATCCTGAAAGAAATGTTGGCAATGGAACCTGAAGGTCGATCAGGGTCTGAGTGCTTCCTTCCCTGTTCATGGTTCACACCCTCATTTTCTACCCTTTTATGTCCAACTAGTTTCTTGCTAGTCCCAATCCTCTCCCTTTTCCTACATCTCAGTATGCTTCCTTTACTCCCCACGCATGCATTCTATTAATCCATAGTCCATGTATCCATCCTGGTTCCCATTGTCCTCAGTTAACCAATCTGCCTCCCACACCCTTCTTAATTCCTTCAGAATTCCTACTCTGCACCGGTCTGGGCCAGTCTGCCTCCGGTTCACCTCTTCAATGATCTTCCTTTCCTCCTCACATCTTGTATCTCTTAGGCTTCCCCTTTGCCACATATTTGATACCCATTCCCTACCTGAAGGTGTGATTGGATGTTGTGGCATATGTGCATGCATGATGGCACATCTTCCTAAGTGCTGGCCCCAGGCACAGCCTTATCCTACAGCCATGACTCCTGCATATCACTACCTGACCATAACCCTGGAGGTTTTTTGCTTTTTTGTGGGGGAATACATTTAACTGATTCCCAGACCGCTAACACCACTAAATTATGTTTAATTTACTTTTTACAACTAAATCAGTGTGGTGACTAATATTGTAGGGGCTAATATTAATCACCATCCTCGGTCCTGAATCTTTCACATTATCAATTACAACCTTGTGGGCCTTTCACATTTTATCGCGGGTGATAATATGATCTGATCATTCCTCTCACACAGCCCTGTCAGAGCAGCATCTCTAACTGCCCATCACCCTGTGGGTCTTGGAGCTTTTGACATGGTAGATATGGCCATTGCTTTCCCAGGGCCCTGATATTGCTTTATTATTGATCACCCACATCATGCTGTTTAGGTCTGGCTTCACAGGCCAGCTGTTGCAAACCTTATGTGATCTACAGAAGAGCAACTTTAGAGTTTTCAGAACTATAACTGAGAGAGGGACTTAGGCTCTGACCACATGTTGGTTCTCTTGAGTGCACCATGTGGTGGTCAGCTGTTGTGTGCTTCCACTGAAAAGGAGTCCCTGTATAGCACTCTTCGCCTTGTGGTAAACTTATGATGAACAAAGCAGCACTGTGATAGTTATGGTGGCAAGCCAATTATCAGGGTTTTAGGCCTGATGTATTTATTATGATAAAGGCAGCAGGCCTGATGTTTATACAGTAAAAAGCGTAGGTTACATTCAATTGGCATTTAAGAGTGGATTGTCTGTAGTGTGTATTAAAGGCTGCAGAGGAGCATTTTCTTACATCAAGAAGGCAAGAGTGTTGGTGCTGGTCATCTCTTCTCACAAACTGTGGGGAATAGATTTGTATTGTGACAATCCTCGTTATTCCATCCAGGAAAAGAGAGTATTTTGTTTTACCAACTGTAATTTTTGTATACATTTGTAAATTTTGGACTACCAGGTGGTTGACTTGCAGGAAACCTGTCCACTCAATACAGAAGGCTGTGCTGGTTAAGAGACAAGCCAATTATAAAATCTATAGGCCTGATTATTTCCCTAGGAAAAATCATGTCCAATGCCATAGGTCTGATGTGTGCATTTTGAAAGGTTCTGACAAAGGCAATAGGCCTGACCTATTTATTGTGAAAAGCATGTCGTAATGCCACTGGATCTTTAACATTATTGTCACACTGTGTTACAGCTCTACACAGGTATTTTGTTAAATGAAAGCTCTCAAGCAGTAAGCGAGGCTTTAGGGGTTGGTCACCTTTTCTGACAAGCCCTGCTGGTGGAAGATTTTATGCCCTTTTGAGAAGGGTTGTATATTGGTTGTATATTGGCCTGGTAACTGTGGTTTTGTACATATTTGTAATTGTATAACATATGCCTGATGGTTGCCAGCTTATGCACGCTTCAGTATGCCTCTATTGGTTATGGTATTAAGCCAATGATAATGGCTATATATATATATATATATATATATATATATATATACAGTCAATCGCAACAGGAATCTGCATAATCTTAAGGGATTCTATCCGTGTGGACATTGCAGAGCATGCAGATCCAGTCATATGGTTAAAGAATTCGAAATACCTGGGCGCACCACCAAAAAAACCATCTCACAATTTCTCACATGTAGCTCTAACTATGTAGTATATGCCCTGGAATGTCCTTGCAGGCTCAAGTATATTGGAAGCACTGTCTGCATGGTAAAAAAACGTATCCAGGAACACCTCAGAGCTATTACAAATGTAGACCTCCACTATCCCATTGCTCGTCATTTCCAAGACAAACATCAATCCAACAATTTACTTCTTAGGTTTTTTGCAATTGAACAAATTAATCTAGGAAGACGTGGAGGTAACAGGGAACTCGAGCTCAGGAAGAAAGTATCCAAATGGAGTATGGATCTCGAGACCAGAGTCCCGGGGGGACACAATTTAGACGAGGAATTGGCTACTCACTTGCATACTGATTAATATTGTATTCTCTTTCAGCAACTCTTTCGCCAGACACTGTAACTGTGTTCATATACTGTTTAACATTGGAGTTATTTCAGTATTTCTGTTTTTAACATTTCTCTTATCTCATTTTATCATAGGAGAAAAGGAAGGGACCCATCATGTTCCAGAATTCTGCACGGGTTCCCCGCCCTTTTCTTCAGAATAGATTTTCTACACATACTGTGAGATTATGAAGAATTTTGTATTTGTAATTTTTCATTACTTAATGTTTTGATATTATTTGGTAGTTTTTTGTGGTATGACACTTGCCTTTTATTGAACTTGAAGACTATACTTCTTAGGCCATGGACACTTGTCTGGTATACTTGTTAACAACATGTGTCGATTTGCAACATCGGTCTCTGTACTATCTATTTCCTTTATAAAAATAATTTAAGAATAAGAGGCAACTTTGCTTTATTTATTTATTTATTTATTTATTTATTTATTATTTTTTATTGAGAATTCATGTTACATTATATCAATACAATATGAAATAAATTTAACTAAATAAGAAAGCTGAATGACATATAAACAGATTACAGAAGTAGCAAGGAGATATGGATAAAGCTAGAACAAGGCATGTAGAAGTCGGTTGACAAATTACATTTCTAAAATCTAATTGAGATTGGAGGTTGTAAATCATTAAATGGTGTGGCGTAAATATGATAATGAAATTGAAATGCATATGATAAACATCGTGCCAGCTGCCACAATCAAAGGAGGAAAGAGAGAGAGAAGGAAGGTATAGCAAATGAAAGTATAAATATTAGGGTATAGTCGTAGCCATATTCTGAAGATCGGTAAGGTTACGACAATCTACTAGTGCGCCAAGCGGCCACTGGTGCCCAAATCTTCAACCCCAGTTCTCTTAATTTTTTTCCCTTAAGTTGATACAGAGCCGCCTCCACATTATGTATACCCAGAAATCTGGATAGCCACATTTGAAAGGTTGGGGCCTGTGTATCTTTCCAAGCTGCTGAGATTAAGATTCTGAATACAGCAGTAGAGATAAAAATTAGGGCTTCGGTCTCAGTATTTAATTTCAATTGACTTTGACATCCGATAATCATTAGTGTCGGAGAAAAGGTTATCTGTGCATCCAGCAGTCCTGACCAGAATGATTCGATCTCTATTCTAATGGATTCTAATTTCTCGCACTTGTAAAACATGTGAGTAATGTCAGCTGGGCCTTTACAGCATCTGGGACAATTGCTGTTCTCCCTCTTGCCCCAGTCGTGAAGTTTAGAGGGGGTGTAATAGAGATTAAATAATGTTTTAAAATAATGAGCTCTTAAATTAGAGGAGCGTAAGAATCTTCTATCCAATTCAAGAGCTCTATCCAGGTCAATATCCGGATCCTCCAACTTTGCAGCCCAGGCTGCCTCGGTTTTACCGATATCGTCCTGGAATTCCTGCAGAAACAGCCTGTACACACCGTTGATACTAGGATCACCAACCTTCAGATAATCCAATACCTTACACCTCTCCCTTAAGACGATTCGGGGCCTTATTGATCTGATAGTGCTGACCACCTGAGCGTATTTATAATCTTGTATACCCTGAAGGGAGTACCTAAGTCTTAATTCTTCCAGAGTTCTACACTCATCTCTGAAAATTACTTGCCCCAGTGTCAGGATACCTTTTCCTGCCCAGTGTCTCCAGGACCCATCGTTGCTTAGATTGGGAAAGAGGCCTGAATTCCAGAGTGGGGTATGGTGATTTTATTTGGAGATTGAAAATACTTTCTGAGTTGCGGCCCAGACCCCCCATATTCCTTCGAGTATCTTAAGTCTCGACTTACTATAATATTTCCTTTCAGTTCTTCTTAGTAGGACACCAGTGGCCTCGCTGCCAAGTAATAATTCGAAGATAGATGGAATCGCGTCTTGTCTTCTCTGGAAGTTTGAGCTTCTTCCCGCTGGTTCAAATAAGATGGCCATCTGTGTAAGAAGACAAGACCAATGATAGTATCTAACGTTTGGCAGAAGTGTGGAGAAGTGTGGCTCAATGATTAGAGCGGCAGACCCTGATGCAGAGGTCTAGCCCGGGATCAGGGTTCAATTCCCCGCCTCGGCGGGTCTTGGGCTCAAAAATTCCACGGACCTGATAATTCTCGCCTCGGTGCCTATTCCAATCATGGAGTCCCACTCTGCAACTCTGGGCAATAGCTTGCTTAATCTCCACAACGGCCCCCACAACGCTAAAGGATGCCTGGCCTCCACCTTGGGGGTGCCCAGGAGTGGACGCCTCACAGGGAAAGCCAGGATGGGTTCCACAGCGGTATTGGTACAAGCGCCTTGAGACCCTTGCGGGTGAGTAGTGCGCTATACAAGTATCAAATTTACATTTTGGCATTCCCAGACCGCCCCTTTCCTGAGGTAGTGACATATATTTCTAAGATCTTCTGACCTTACCATATTGCCACAGGAAATTCATAAAGATGGATTCTATTTCCTTAATGATTTTCCCCTCTATTTTAAAGGGGATCGACCAAAATTTGTATAACACCTTGGGAAGCATGGTCATTTTGATTACATTGACGCGACCAATTATTGAGAGTTGTAATGTGTCCATTCTTTTCAGATTCTCCTTCATGGATTCCATGAGAGGGATGAAGTTGTCTCTAATTATTAACTCTGGCTGTGCGTTGATCGTTATCCCCAAATAAACCACAGAGTCAACAAATCTGGCGTCTAGCTTATTTATGTTCTTGGAACAGAGTACCTGTGTCTTGCCCACATTTAGACGATAGCCGGATTGTTCGCCGAACTTACTCGTGGTACCCACTACTTCTCGCATAGCAGTTTCGGGATCAGTAGTAATGACAGCAAGATCGTCTGCATATGCCAAAATTTTTGTTTGAAATCCATTTGTAACTACCGGTTTAATTGCTGTGTTGTTGGTTATTTGGCGTATTAGGGGGTCGATGTATAGTGCAGATAGTATGGGTGAGCATGGACAGCCCTGCCTTGTCCCCCTCGTGATAAAGATCTTATCTGAACTCTCGCCCATCATTTGAATTATCGCCACTGGGGTGGCATACATGGCTTGAATAGCCTTCATAAACCTTGGTCCAAACCCCAATTCGACGAGCACACTCCACAAAAATTCCCATCTGACGCGGTCGAAAGCTTTCTCCGCATCTAGGAGGATCATTGCGACCCCTCCTTCCCTGGCAGCATGGATATCAAACAGCGTAATAGCTCGTCTTATATGATCTGTGGTTCCCCTGCCAGGAATGAAACCGTGCTGCCAAGGGGAGACCAGGGACCCAACGATCCGTCCTAGGCGGGTTGCCAAGATCTTAGCATATAATTTATTATCGGCATTTATTAAGGATATGGGTCTGTATGAGCCCGGATTTTCCGTGGGCTTACCTTTTTTATGAAACACCACTATATTGGTGTTCATCCATGACTCAGGGATTAAACCTGTATTTATAACCCCATTAAGGAGGTCTAGCAGAAGTATTGATGTTTCTTCGAATAAGCTTTTGTAGAGCTCGATTGGTAGACCATCGGGGCCTGCGGCCTTCCCTGCTGCTAGATCTTGTAAGGCATCTGAAAGTTCATCCATAGTAATAGGTTGTTCTAGATTTTCTCTGTCGTCATGGGCCACTTTGATCCCTGATCCTGTCCACTCAACCAATGGCTCCACTCTCCCCATATCTTCCTGATACAATATTTGATAGTATCTTTTGAAGACATCTATAATATCCTTTGGCTGCTCATAAATCCTGCCGAGCTCTGCTATGCGTGGAATAATATTTTTTGACGTTGCTTGTCTGATACGTAATGCCAAAGCTTTCCCAGCTTGCTCCCCCGTCTCATAGATATTCCTTCTCTGTGTTTGGTATTCAGCAGCAGATTTTTCGGCTAATTGCTTTTGTATCTCAGCTTTGATAGTACTCACTTTTTCTAAGCTTATAATGTCCGACCTTCTTTCCATTATATCTTTCCTATGCTGTTCCTCCGCTGCTATTAATTTATTCATTAATTGCTTTCTTTCTAAGTTAAGACGTTTCCAGTTACGAGAGGTGTAGCTACTAGTTTCTCCCCTTAAGGCAGCTTTATAGCAGTCCCAGACAGAGTTTCGCGATGCACTATATCTGTTAGCATCAAAAAAGGCCTGTGACCAATTCTTCATATATGCTATATATGTACTGTCGGTTAAGAGCTTCTTGTCAAAAGTCCATGGCCTCAATGGTTTAACTGGTCTATTGATAGCTATTGTTAATAACAGTGGATTATGGTCTGAGATTATCTTGGGTAGTTTGCTAATTTCTACTGAGCTAATCTCAGTGGCGGTAATCATAAAATAGTCAAGCTTGGAATATTTCTTAAAGGGATGGGAAAAATATGTATAACCTGGGTGCCCTGATTCTATGCTGCCCCAAACATCCCTTAAGCCATGTGAATCCATCATTGAGCGTACTGCCCGATACACCCGGGGTTTACGCCCAGTATAGCCTATTCCCCCTTCGAAATCTGCAGAGATATTAAAATCCCCGCAAAGCACTATCGGTGCTGGCCAGTTTGCTAGCTCCATCTCAATATGATTGAAGATATCAGGGTCGTCGCTGTTGGCCCCATATATGCTACAGATTGTAGTACCAGAATTCATTTCACATAATGCCCAGCGCCCCATGGTGTCAGCCTTGGATCGTTTAGCTCCCCCCAAACCGATTTTTCCAATGATAGCAACCCCCCTAATGGTGGAAGTTTGGGAGGAGCAGGATAAAATCTCGAATCCTTTTATGTTTAACCAATGCCTTTTCCCCCATGGCAAATGGGTCTCCTGGATACATATGATATCTGTATGTGTAAATTTAACAAATTCCTCTAATCTGCCTCTTTTTTTCCAATCATTTAGGCCCCCTATATTTATAGAACATATCTTAAGTTTTGCCATTCTTTTGTTTTAAATCCTTCCTTATCGGGCTCCCAGTTGGTATAATAAAGAAACGTTTGACTGCATACCTTGTTACGGCTTTAAATCTTAATCTAATTATATTTACAATAGTATCTTGAGTTCTCTTTTTTTGATTTACACCCCCACAGCACCTGCCCATCCCACCCTCTTCAACCCCTTCTCCCACCCTGACCCTCCCACCCCCCTGAACCACCCATTGAGGCATCCTAGGTCCGGCCGGATCTAGGTGTGGGCGTCTGTGTGGTCAGTTCACCATGATCGCCTCCAGAGCCACAGCGCCCGCCATCGGAGTATAGAGAAAAAAAGAAAAAAAAAGAAAAAAAAAAGTGAAAGTTTTAGTCTATATCCAGATAGTGCTTAACCTTTAGGTCACAGTCGGTTAGCTAACCCCCTTAATGTTGTTGATTAGCTTTCCTTTCAGAATCCAGAATTTCTTGCAGGTAGGCTTCCGCTTGAATTTCGCTGTTGAAAAAGCGCGTGGTACCTTTAAAGATTACTTTCAAGCGGGAAGGGTTTTGTAAGAACACAGTAGCCCCAGCTTTTTCAAAAGGGGTGTAAAGCTGTCGCATTCTCCATCTTCTTTCAACTGTTGGATGTGCATAGTCTGGTCTTACAAAGAAGGAGAATCCATTATATTCCCGTTTGCTGGTAGGCCGTGCTAGATCGTATATGGCTTCCCGTAGCAGAAAGTTACCAAAATACACTAACATTGCCCTTGGGTATGTGATGGAATTCTTGGCTTGTTTACGTTGTGTTAGGGGGAAGCGATTGACCCGCTGAATTTCTTTATCGAAATCCCAGGATTCTAACTCAGGGAAAGTTTTTTTCAAAAGAGAGCAAATATATCCCCTAGGATCATTTCTCTCGACGGCTTCCGGAATACCGAGGAACCGGAGGTTGTTTCTTCTTGAACGATTTTCCTGGTCTTCGAGCTTAAACATTAAGTCTCGAATTGAGACTTTTCTCTTGAGATTTTTCTTTCTTTTGAAGGCAAGCAACATCGTTCTCTAAATACTCGGTACGGGTTTCTAGAGATCCCATCCTTTCCGATATTTCGATACAGGTACTGCCAATTTTGTTGACCGCTCCTTCTAGCTTCTGAATGGCAAAGTGATTCCTCTCACTGTCTTTCTTTATATCCTTATGAAGGTCTCTAATAGTCGTCAAAATATCTTTTAAGGAAGGTTCAGCCAATTTCTCTTTTCTAGTAGCCGAGCCATGTTGTTGCTGGTTATCGTAACCATTTGGTTCTTCTCCACTGTGCTGAGCCGATGTAGCTTCATCGTCATAATTGGATTTATTCATGTTTTTGATACCTTGCCGGGTCAAACTTCCTTGCTCTAAGCTTTCTTCGAGATTTGACTTGTTGTGCCGTAGATTTCGTGTTCGCCTTTGCTCAAATTTTTTCCCGCGTGGGGTGTTAGATTGATCTGGAGCACTAGCTTTCTTGATGTCTGCAGAGTCCGTGCCTTCAGGTGTTGGATCTCGAGCAGGGTTGATATTATCATCGCTAGTCTCACTTGTTGTAGATAGACCGGTCTCATATATTTCTGCCTCTGAACCCTCGGATTGCTTTTCCGCTTCAGATTGTCTCAGCTTCTCGGTAAATGGATACTGTATGGGGCTGGGGGTATCAATATTGCCAGGTTGCTTTATAGGAGACTTTGTAGATGGTTCCAAGTTTAGTTCCGGATATAACATTCTATTCTCATCATTCTTAGATAGCTCAACCGATATTGAATGTTCTGGAAGTTTTTTCACCGCTTCCTTGACTATCGGACTAAAAATACTAAATATATTAGACTGTGGTGTATTGGGTTGGTAAGTAGCGGTAGCTTTAGCATTAGCTTTGAGATTCTTGATAGTTTGTAACCGCTTGGCTTTTTTTGCCATCAATTCTGTGTCGTCTGTTGGTACGGTAGAATCTTCCACCTCTTTGTCTCTACGTTGGATTTTCTCTTTTTCAGCGAGGTAATTTTTATTTTTCTCCATGGTGTTTTGATTTTCATTTTCGAATTCTTTATTTCTGCATTTATCTTTATCTCTGTCTTTATCTGGGACTCTCTCTTTTTCTTGATCTGGGAGGCAACTTTGCTTTATTAAGTAACCTTAGTCATATACTCTCATTAAAACCATGTAGGATTTCACCCACTGGGGATACAGGAGTCATTAGCCCGATGGAATATAGCTTATTTTGATTTGGACTTTAGGATCATTTGATCCGGTGATGCGTCTTCCCCCACTTGGGGAGTAAGAATTATATGACATTAATCTGAAAGACAAAAAACAAATAGTTTTTTACAAACTATTAGTATGGGGGCTTTTCCAAAACGGTAATTTTTACTCATACAGGTTTGGTTTTCATCTATCTTAGAACAATAATGCATATATATATATATATATATGCAGGAACTTTGTCACACCATTCAAGCTTGCAGAAAGGACGAAGCGGACCCAGTCGAATCAGTGCATATATATTTAATCCAAAAGTGTGTCGTGCACCGCCATGACGCGTTTCGGCCTCAGAAAGGCCTTGATCACATGACGCTGATACAGGCAGCCAATGAATTTTAAAGTGCAGTAGTGCAAACCAGGTGACCAGTGGGCCAAAAGACCTAGAAAGCATATTTCACATTGTAATATCAAATGTTAAATTTGCAAGGCAAAGGTCTTATTCGGAACTAGCTAAAAATACATTTGAAAAAAATGAATTTTAATATGAAACAGACTGATCTCCTTAATGCCAGCTAAAAACAGTAGTGCAAAGTTTAAATTAGTGCAAAGTTGCACAAAATATAGTATTCGCCAGAATGAGTTAGTAAGTATCCACGATGTAACGAGCATGAGTGTATAATACAAATTGTATACAGAGTGTTGCTTAATTACCTGTCCCCGTACTGATACAAAAGTTCATTCATGAATGTGCAAATTATGCAAGTGCAAAACACGGGCAAAGCCATATTAAGAGTTCCTCTATTTGCCACTCAAATCTTAGTTATAAAACATAATAGTTAAAAACTGTTTGGACTGCAATGTCTGGCTGCCCGATTAATTGCATAAGGGTACAGTAAAACAACTTCGATGTCAGATTTTCAAATTATTTGATAATGCTCATGTGGGCCACATCTACCCATTATCTGTTTGGCCAACAAGGCAATCGAAATATTAGATTGCAACCGCCTACTTATACTTAATGCCAAACATAATCTACTGTAAAACTCACTGACTCAAATTAGTACCATAGAACCACACTTATGATTGCAGGGCATATAAACCACAACATGCATATGTCACTGTTTCAGCCAAGTCAAAGCGACGCTGTTTTATAATTAATCCTATAGTGAATAAATACTCAATACATCATAAATGTTTGAGACAAATGCCTAATTGTGTGTTCTGGCAACTCATAGTAATACTAAAGTATAAGCATAACAATATTCTACTAAAAAAACAATAATACTGGCCCCACTAAACATAAATGCATGTAGCATTAACTACATATATGCCTAATCTGCCCTCACTGGTCACCACCATAAAGTGCAAATTAAAGGAGGGGTGTGATAAAGATAAAAAGGTTTTATTATACCTGCAGTGTTATCAGGACTATATATATATATATATCAAACAGTAATTGTAAAGCGCAACACTCTAACCCCAAGCGGTATCTGGGTGCTGTGTCTCTATTTAAGAGTCGGTTCTTGAGTCTTTTTCTGAAATCTGCCAGTGAGGAGGCTATAGGAAGCTGGAGGGGCAGGTCGTTCCAGGTTTTGGCATCAATGTAGGAGAAGAAGCGTCCACTGCTGCAGCCGAGGTGTATGCGGGGTGTGTGTGCGAGGGCGAGTGAAGCGGAGTGCAGGTTTCTGGAGGATTGGAGGAAGTCCAGTCAATGGTTGAAGTAGGCGGGTCCGAAGTCATGGAGGGCTTTATAGCGTGCATGAGGATCTTGTACTGGCATGTCTTCTGGATGGGGAGTCAGTGGAGGTCTCTCAGGTGGGGGGTGATGTGGGTTTGTTTAGAGAAGTCCAAGATGAGTCTGGCTGCAGCGTTCTGTATGGTCTGGAGTCTTCTGAGGAGCTGGTTGAAGATGCCAGTGTGGAGGGCGTTGCCATAGTCGAGGTGGCTGGTGACAAGGGCATGAGTGACGGTCTTTCTGGTGTTGTTTGGTATCCATCTGAGGATTCTGCAGAGCATGCGAAATGTGTGGAAGCATGAGGAGGCGACTGCGTTGACTTGTCGTTTCATGGTCAGTTGGCTGTCGAAGATGATGTTGAGGTTGTGTGCATGGTCGGTCAGTGTAGGTCCATGTTCTGCAGGCCACCAGTGCTGGTCCCATGCAGAGGTGTTCTTTCCAAAGATCAGTACTTCAGTTTTGTCAGAGTTGAGTTGGAGGCAGTTGTCTCTCATCTATTTGGCTACGCTGGTCATGGCGTAGCAGAAGTTGGTTTTGGTGTTAGAGGGGTCTTCAGTGAGCAAGAGAATCAGTTGAGTGTCATCTGCATGGGAGACTATGTTGAGTCCATGGGATCTGTTGATGTCTGAGTCGGGGCTCATGTAAATGTTTATTTTAACAGGGTGGGGCTGAGGTATGATCCTTGTGGAATGCCACATATGATGTCTTAGGGTGCAGAGGTGAAGGGAGACAGTCGAAGCTCTGTGTGCATCCTGTGAGGAAGGAGGGAATCCACTTGAGGGCTATGTTGTAGAGTGTGTTGATGAGGGTGTTGTGGGAGACTGTGTCAAATAACGCAGAGAGGTCAAGTAGGATCAGGGCCACAGTTTCTCAACGGTCGAGGAGTATTCTAATGGCATCTGTATGTATATATACCAGCTCTCTCCTGCCATGGTCTGTGTCTGTGCCATTTACAATCTGCTTCCATCCATGATGGAATACTGGACAAGATGGCCGCCAGGCGAGGAGCTCTGGTCAGGAACTCCCTGGCCAGGGATTTCCTTTTTGGCCCTGGTCCCCTGGAATCTATCCCCCTTGGACCTTTTTTTGCTCTCCTGAGGTCCTTATGGACTGCGGCCATTCGGCTCTCCAGCTCCTGCAACCCAGTTCGATATCTTCAGATGAACCTTGAGTAGTGTGCAGACCGCAGAGCCTCGATCAACATGGTCGATGCCCGGTGGAGCTGTTTAGGCAGCTATAGAGGAGTCACCTACCCAGCCGGACATTGGACATGGTTTGTCCTCGTCTCTCCGATGTGCTTCCCTCTCCTCCCTCTCCTCCCTCTCGTCCCTCTCCTCCACCGCCGTCCGATGAGTTGCTGAGGATCTGCTGGCAGAGGAGCCATTTCAGCGGCCGATGACCAGTGGGGTATGCCTGGGTGCCTGGGGAGGGGATAGGCTGGGGATCTCCCCTCCTTGCCATCCCCTACCCTCCGTGTTTTGCCGCAGTTGCCTGTCCTCCTGCACCACCTCCCTAGCGATGACAGAGATGCATGACTCTTGATTTTCCCGAGCGTGTTTTGCTTCTTGAATTTTGGGGAGGTGCACCCTCCTGGTCCCCACTGTTGCCTCCACTTCTCTGGGGCTGTTGCCAGGCGCCTGAATCTGACTTTCCCCTGTCTTTGCGGCATTCTGAATGGCAATGCTGCTGCCCTTGGAGCCCCTGGTGTGTGTACGTCGACAACCCGCTTTGTGATCGGCAGTGTCCTGCCCTCCTCTCTCCATGGTCATGTGGCTGCCTCCGCCATCCGACCCTGCGTGAAGCCTTCGAGTCTGCTGCCTTGTGGTTTTCATGTAGGATTTTTGTGTTTTCCACCATTTTGGGTTGATGCTGTCGGTTCCCATGGCCTGGGTCCTCCATCTTGGCGGTTTCGACCTATCCTCATTGTTGCTGGACTGCTCCTTGTTCGCCTGTCTGTTCTTTTCCTCAAGTCATCCTCCCCCTTTGGTCTCCTACTCCCCTCCCATCTTATACTATCACCCATTCACGGGAGGTTTATGATTGTTGGCCCCCAGCTGGTTTGTATGTCTTTTACTGTGACTGTTTTGTAAGTACTTTCCCTCTTGCCGGTCTGCCTGACCCGATTATGCATTCCTTACCCCTTTTTACCATTCCCCCCTACCTTCCATGCCCCATTTGACGTGCGTCTTGGCTATACTATGCGCTAATAACACAACGTTATTGTGTATTCACTGTTTTTCTCCTATGTTATACTGGGCTCCTGTAACTGATGTAATTTTGTAACTGGTAACTCACTGATCCTCATGTAAAGCACTCTGATACCTCCGGATCTAGCCAGCGCTATATAAAACTCTGCACATAAATAAATGATGATCCCCGTATAGAATTGACGTATGGGGCAGCAATGGGTCAGCTCACGTCAGGCTTTGACCCGC
The DNA here is from genome assembly GCF_964204655.1 of Triturus cristatus. Lineage (NCBI taxonomy): Eukaryota > Metazoa > Chordata > Amphibia > Caudata > Salamandridae > Triturus > Triturus cristatus. Next base: position 127,234,899 of record NC_140590.1, read on the forward strand.
TTGGTCTGTGAGTTACAGCATTTGCCAGGTCACAAGTGCGCTTCGGATCCTCTGGTGGTGGGCAAACGTTTCATTTTACATTTTCTCTCTTTATAGGTCCGCTTTAATTTCTTTATTTCTTTGTTCTTATTAAAGATCGTCAGACAGTGCCAACAACCCGCCTACTTTTTGCTCATTTCCTCTGCAGTGCGCCGCACCCCAAGTGACACTGCCTCTAAAACAGGTATTATCCACAGCGTGTTGTTTTATCACTTCAAGATGGACAACGTGTTGGTTGTAAACATGGCAGCCGTGCTGGACCCTTAAAAAACCAATACACTAAAATAGTATGCCACAGCAAGGCTGCCACTCACTGCTGTGTTTTATTTTTATTGCTAGTGTATACCTGCCATTAAATATGTTGTAAACGTTGTGTGTGTTGTATTGTGTAGGTGGAAGTGGGTGGATGCAGGAATGAGTTAGTGCTTGAATGAAGGAATGCATGACCGCAAGGATGAGTGACAGAGTGCATACATAAATTATTGAGTGCCTAAACCCATCAATGACTGAAGAGGCAATTTCATTTATAAGCCAGACCTAGTGGTATTTCCAGTGCTTGTTATTGAGGAAGCCATTGTGACGCACCCCTCAGAAAGACGGAAACCACTATACACTGACGCCCCACAGCACCGCACACCTCGCAGACCCAGTACAGGTTCAACCCCTCAGACGACATATAATGGATGAGTCCCTCTTCACTCCCCCATACTTGAGGTTCCGCATCTTTATTCGCAATAAAATACCCTCTCAAACCTGCCTGTGTCCTGGGGGCCTCTGGCGCCGACTCCCCGCCGCGGCCTTCCTTTATTTTCATTTGTCTCTGTTTTTTTCACTTCACGGCTCGTAAACAGGGAAGCCGACTCGTATACCGTGAAGAAACATCGTAAAAACGTGAATGCAGCAATGCCGACACAATAAGAAATAATAAAAGGAAAAAATAAGTTAATATTCCGTCTCCGCACTGGAGACTGCAGAGGCGCAAATAAAAACAGCCCTCCTCCCTGCAGAAGGCAGGTCTGAGGATGCTAGTAAAATGGAAGGGGTGAAAGGTCGGCTGCAAAGAGGGTTTATATTATATTTAAAGTCGGTCACCTTGCCTATTTTTAATGCAGGCTTCTGCGTGCTTTGAGAGTTATATTTCTAAAGCTCCCTCGGGGAGGGGCTCAGGGTGCAGTCGAGAGGCTGCTCATATACAGCATCCCTGAACCTCATGGGCTTGGTTGCTCACCATCCATCTCATTACCAGGTTACAGCCTTCTTCAGACAGGTCTCTGCACGCTCATGAGCTGGAGGAGGCAGGCGCGCTCCTGCCCTCCTCTCATGGAGCCTAAACTAAGCTGGCATCTCTAGCCAAGTCCCTTTCATTGCCAGGGCTGCACCACAAAAGGGCACCTCCCCGAGCAACCGTACTGAAGGAGGCGGCAAAGTTTCACTGAACTCAGCCATGATGAGACATTGTTGTGTTACTGTGACAAGAAAGCTTGATTCAAATGAATGAGATACCAGTGAGTCATCGCGAGATTGCCTACTCGTCACTTTCCTCATATCATCCTCATATTATCATGAGGACATACCCAAGCCTACTTATGCTTCATTCAAGGGACCATAAACCACAAAAGTCAGAATATACATGACTTATTGAACCTACTGCAAGTCCTGCAATGTTTTAAGTGGTCAACACAGAAGACAATTCTCAAGGTCTAAATTCCGAAGACTGAATATCCCATTCCTCTAAGCGATAGTGAGTGGAAAGGGTTTCTCAGACAGGCACGAGCGTACAGAGGAGTGAAGAGGGTTATGAGTGGTGCAGGGAGTTTTAAATGGAGCTCTTGCATGTACGAGAAGCCAATGAAGTGAGAGTAGAATGGGGGAGATGTTAACACTTTCTTGTGACCTGTCATGAAGTGGACTGCTGCATATAGATAGGACTGCTCTGGGTGGACCTAGGTGGACTTTGGAAATGCCTCAAGGAGGGCAGTTCTATAGCCGAGTTTGGAGAGCACGAACGCCTTGACTACAGATTTAAGGGCTTGTGCGGGGATGGGCGTCCTAATTCTCCGAAGCAGCCTCAGCTGGAACCAGACACTCTTTGCCTTGGAGGAGATATGGCTCTGGAAGTTAAGAAATCTGTCGAGGGTGAAACCAAGAGATTTGGTATTCTGAATGATGGATGGGTGGCCTTCTATGTCCGGGAGGATATTCATCCAGTCTTGCATCGAAGAGTTAACTTTCTTTGGAGAGATGAAAAGAAATTCCATTTTCCCTGGATTTAGTTTGAGGTGGTTGTTTGCCATCCGAGCCTGAATTCTATTTAGGGAGTTGGATAGGTGAGTGAAGTCTTCCGAGCATGAGACCTGCAGGTAGATTTTGGTGTTGTCGGCGTCTATGTGGAAGAGAACCCCTGAATTCCTGAGGATTGAGAAGAGGGGTTTGAGGTAGAGATTGACCAATGTTTGGCAAGAGAATCGAACAGTGTGGGACCCCTATTAGCAGGCTGACTGGATCTGAGATGGCATTCCCAATTTTTACAATTTTATTTAATTTCATTTACCTTTCATTTCTAAGGCTGATGGTTGGAGACTGGAAGCACTGAGAACCAGACGGGGCACAATGGTCACTGGAAACACTGATACTGGCGCAATCATGAACAGCTTCATTACAGGAGACCACCGTGTCTATCAGCCGAAAAGCACACTCAGGATCACAAAGGATTGCTCCTTCATAACCCTGGCTAGAGCCAAGGGAATCAAGGTAAAGTGGGGGAGGACACACAGGTGAAACAGTCTAAAGCAAGAAACAGGGTTTTGGTGAGTAGGTAGGAAAATGGCGCCTGCCCAGGGTGCAGCGCGAGTCACTTTGTCATATATAGTAGGACGGTGCGTCCAGTAAGGGGTTAACCCGGAACCCCCTGCCTTAAAGACCAGAGGTCTTAAACATGTGAAAACGAGACGATGCACACGTCTTAAGGTTTAGTGGAATAAGTACCCTGTCTATCAGAAAACGACAGTACAGTACAGGTGTACACTTTTGAAAAACAATCACAGGTTCAAAGTTTAAATATGTTCTTCTTTTATTCTTGGAAGAATGCCCAGCCAACACATGTTTCGTCTGGGTGAATAACCCTAGACTTCATCAGGGCTGGAGGCAGGTGCAGAGATCAAAAATCTCTCTGCCGGTTGTACTTCCGTACCGGCTGAGAAGGAGAATGAGTAGAATCCCGAACTCCGGATATGGGTTCAGAGGAGATGTGGCAATGTGATCCACTTAAAGGTAGTATAGCTCAAGTCACACGGCTGATATCAACAAGTTAGTGAGGGCACATATAAGGTTCACCACGAGAAATCCGATATCTTGTACCAAGAAGATGATCACAGCGTCCGGTCCCAGATGCCATGATCGTCTTCTTGGTACCAGCGTACTTGCATTTTCACCCTCACCAGTTCTCCCTGCTGTCTCCATCAAGATATCAGATTTCTCGTGGTGGACCTTATATGTGCCCTCACAAACTTGTTGATATCAGCTGTGTGACTTGAGCTATACTTCCTTTAAGTGGATCACATTGCCACATCTCCTCTGAACCCGTATCCGGAGTTCAGGATTCTACTCATTCTCCTTCCCAGCCGGACATGTTGCACTGTACTAGGGTCTGACAAGTAAATCAAATAGCCAATCATGGAGTCACTAATCCATTACATCAATTTACAATAGGGAGCACTTGCACTGTGGAACTGAATAGCAGTGGCACAGTGCCTAAAGCATCTAGACCAGCAAAACATATAGCAAAAACACAGAAGGCAACAGAAAAAGAATATGGAAGGGAGAACCACGCCAAGGAATGTTTATCACATCCTCCCGACGCAGTGCTATACTCTCAGCCTGTGCCCAGCAGAGCAGTGACTGGAACCAAGCCCTCTCTGCGGGGTGGGGTCAGGGGACTTCCAGTGTCTCGTGATCAATCTCTTGGCCACTATGAGACCCAGATCTATATAACAGGACCATATGCTGGCGGGTTGCCGGACTGGTTGTGCCACCCACAGAAGCAGCTTGTAAAATGTGACTCAGGTCCGCCATTTCAGAGCCTGTGTGCAGCCTGGGGCTGCCATGTCGACTTGGCATGTGCACACACTTGCCAGTCCCTAAACCTTCCCTTTTCTACATTTTGGTCACCCCTAAAGTAGGTCCAAGGGCAAGGTGCATTGTAAGTAAAAGGTAGGACATGCCCTAATGTGTGTAGCATTCCCTGATAGTGAATTACAGACAATTTTGTTTTTCACTATTGCACGGCTACCTATTCCCATAGGCCAGAATGAGTAGTTTGATTATAATATCATATAATCCTAACTGACTCAGGGAACTAGGTGGAAATTCAAGTTTAGTATGCCTGAACTCAGAATGATAAAATTGATCTTTTAGTGAAGTTGGTTTTAACATTCTGTGTTTGAAATTACCACTTTTAGAAAGTCGGTATTTTCTTGTCTAACTATCCAAGCCTGCTGCTAGGTTGGCTATTCCATGTCTGGTTTGAGAGTGACAGGGGCTGGGATGGCTCCAGGAAACAGGGTTAGTCAGCACAAGGCTGAATAGACCTATCTGCATTGGTAGTTGTGGGAGGAGTAGCCCCTGGGCCTGAATAGTGCTGTGCCTGCCTTCCACAATGATGGTTCCACTTCCTGTGGTGTGTTTGATGGCCCTGGCCCACACTGACAAAGGAAGAAGTTGTGCACTGGCAGAATGCACCCAGAACTGGTTTGCACTAGGTACAGACACCCTCTGCCTTCAGAGACAAATGATTTGTGTGTATAAAGAGGGGGACCCAGACCCCTGAACTTTAGATCACTTCTAGGAATCAAGACGACCCTTTGCCAAGGAGAAGAACCAAGGAAGCTGAAGGAGGAGACTGCCCCTGTGCTGTGCTGTTGGGGTTGGCCTGCAGTGGTTACTCTATTGCCAAGGAAAGGAGAAAAGGAACTTTGTGTGTACTTGAACTGTGCTTGCCTCCTGCCTGAAGTCTCAGGGATACAAGACTTCACCCCCAGCTCCCCTGAATTTCCTTGCTGAGGAATTCAGCCTGCAGAGAGGTGCCTATTTTTGTTTGCGCCCTCTCAGAAGACTGTGAGTCGCTGGGAGCTGGAAGCGTGACGCAACGAGGAGAACCATGTCGCTGCCGCAGCAGTTGCTGTCGCATCCCCGAAGAAGCATGCCGCCTCTTCAGCTATTTGCTGTTGCATCATTGTCGAAGCGTGTCACATCACCGGAGAAGCATGTTGCCCCCGCCGAGGTCGCCATCGCATCACCGGAGAAGCATGTCGCAGGGCCTGTCACGGCTCAGAAGTTACAGAGTTCGCCGCATGGCCATCGTACATGCACGCATCGCACCCAACGTTGTCGCATCGCATCAAGACGGCATTTTGTCGCATCGCACCAGATCGTCGCATCACATCAAGGCGCCATCTTGTCGCATCGTACCAGACCACAGTAAGAAACCAACACATCACCTCCTCTCCGGTAAGGAACCGACGCATCACCTCCTCTGCGTTGCAGTAAGGAACCGACGAATCACCTCCTCCGAAGCAAGGAACCAATGCATCACCTTCCCTGCGACCCTTTTGTTTGTATTGCGTGACGCATCCAAGGTACTTTGAGAGTAAAGTGTCGTTTTTACCATCTACATTGAACTAAGATATTTCTACCGTTTTAAAGTCTATTTTTGATTTCAGTATTGTGGATTTTTTGTCGTTTGGTCTTGTGTTAAGTCTAGTAAAGATTACTTATTTTTCTAAACTGGTGTGGTGTCCATTTGTAGTGTTTTCACTGTATTTTTTCACAAATGCTTTACACACTGCCTCTGAGATAAGCCTGTCTGCTCGTGCCAAGCTACCAAGGGGGTGAGCAGGGGTTATTTTAGAAGTCTAGCCCCTTACCCTGACTAGAAGCGATGGTCCCTATTTGGACACAGATACCTACCTCTGCCAGCTAGAGACCCCAAGTTCTAACACTATATCATCTGAAAAAAGCCTTTACATTGTGGCTCGAACCACACTATGCCTTAACAATGCCGTCGGAACCACAAATGGGTCTTTACAATGTATTGCTTTACCACGCAAGTCGTTAACACAACGCGCCTTAAGGAAAGCGTTGTTGGACTGATATTGGGCTTTAGGTCCAAAACTTTCCCTACTTTTGCGTAGACTGGAGTTGAAACAGTGAATTATAATTTTTCAAAGTTCAGCACTTTCCCTAAGGCAAGTTGTTGTAACGACTTGCACGGTAAAGGTATGCATTGTAAAGTTGCATTTGTGGTTCAAACTGCGTTGTTAAGGCAGGCGTGGTAAATGCCTGCGTGGTTCCGACATACAACCTTACTTATATTGAAACATCCGCTAGGAACTATTCCCACACCCGCTCACAGGCCTACAACTTGTTGTTAAGTTTATATGTGAACCGATCATGCAGAGCTGCTGTGTGAAGGTCTATGAACCATTCGGTGTGGGTAGGGAATGAGGGCTGGCGCCAATGACGCAGGTTACAGATTTGGCCGCCACCAGTGCAGAGGCTAGCCACCGGTGGGTATGAATATCCACATCAGGGGCATTGGCAATATTGTGGCGAAGAGCCATGTGGGCAGAGGAAATTCAAAGTGATAATGCGCCATTCATTGTAAAAACTTACCTTGAATACATGTTAACAATAGAACACGAGTGGCATTGTTCACGGTGCATAAAGAAAATTAAGGACGAGATATTGAAACCACTTCAACTGTTTTTCTCAGAGTGTTCTGAAAAAAATATTTCTCAATTCTATTTCAAATTCCAAGAATCTAACAACACTGACACTAAAAAAAAACACTACGGGGAAATAATCTTAAGAGATGGTGTAAAGAAAACATGGAGCTCATCCAATTTTTATGTCCAGATGTTATATAGGTGAATCAAAGTACTTTCTCAACTGTTATTTACAGGACATTATTTGTTTGTGTACTCCATCACTATATTACGCTTTCCAATTAAAGTAAAGAAGATACCACAAATGTATAAAAAATGTAATTAAAAATGGGGTTTGCAGAGGGGCCAAGCCGCCCACAATGAGAGTAGCAAAAGAGAGGCCATCACCAGCCCAAGTGGAACAAGCATTTACAATGCAATGGTCTCGGCATTTGTAAAGTTAGAGCTATTGGCATTGCTCATGACATTATTTTTGTTTATGTTTTTGTTTTTAAAACATTTAAAGAAACGGCATTGTCATGAGCAATGCCAATAGCTCTAACTTTAACAATGCCGAGACCGTTGCATTGTAAATGCTTGTTAAGGTGGGCGGTGGGTTGGGCGCCGGTATTTTCACGCGGGAGCCTCACACTGCCTAAACTTTGGCAAATAGCGACTTGCAAGGTGCTGGCTTCGTAAGGTTGCGGGAGTGGGGTGGGATACAGATTCTTGACAGCAGGATGCCCTAAAGTCTTCTGAAATGCACGCGCAGGACAGCTTGAGCAGTCTACTCGAAAAGAACATTGTTGCTCCAGAACCGCTCATTGCGCCTAATTGTGTTATTCTTCCAAAAGGTTTTCATTCATTGGAATAAAAGAAAGGCACCTTTTATTTTCGACACATGTGAACAGGGACCCTCCACCCCCGCTCCCCCCCCCCTTCCAAAGGACACTGCAAGCAGTACGTTTAACAGGCATGTAGAAGTGCTGGTCAGGGTGCCTGTTTGCTCCGAGAAGTGCGCACTCTCTAATTAAATGTATCGCAACAGTGCTGAGAAGTTCAGACACTCTTCCTTTCAAATGAAAGTCGTGCAGGTACCCTGGACCGGACAGCACCTGCCTATTTAAAGCACTGCCTACACGTATGCCATGAGCATGGTTTAAAATGGAACTAAGGAAGCGCCGAGGGTTCGGTCAGACGGTGTTTGTTCTCTGGAGGAACGGGCGGGATCTCCCTGTCTGACACCACCTTCAGTCTAACGGGGAGTGCAGGAGCACACTGACAGCGCATGGGGGACTTGTGAATAGTGCAATCGCTCACTGTCTAACGGTGCCTGTTCTCTTCTCTGGAGAGACGTGCAGGAACTCGATGTCTGAAATCACGTGTAGTCTGCCGCTGAGCGCGGCCCCCGCAGGGGGCCACTCGGCGGTCGGCGCCTTAGTGGCCCCGGGGCCCCGGTCACCCCTCCCCACTCCCTCCTTCGGGGGGGGGCGGGGGCAGGGACTCAGACTGGTGCCCCCCTTCGTGTCAGGGCCGGAGGTGACGCGCAATGCGCGTCACTTCCGGGCCTAGGTGTGAGGGGGAGGCTATTTAGCCTTCCCCCACCCGCACTGGCGACCTCTTTGGTTGCTCGGTGTCTTGTGCGTACTTTGAGGCTTTCAGCTCCTTCCTACAGTGGGCCTTAACAAACAGGTATGGCATTGAGGGAGTGACCCACTACCTGGATGATTTCCTGTTCATCGGGGGAGCTGACTCGCAAGATTGTGCACGGGCGCTGCAATGTTTCAAGGAATTGGCAGGACACTTGGGCGTACCTTTAGCTCCTGGTAAGACCGAGGGTCCGGCGCAGGTTTTGGTATTCTTGGGCATCGAGTTGGACACGGTAAAGGGCGTGTCCCGACTCCCTGCGGATAAGGTACAGGCCTTGCGTCAGGAGATCTGCGATCTACTGGGTAGGGACAAGGCTACTCTGGGTGAAATCCAATGCCTGCTAGGGACTCTGAATTTTGCGGTAAAGGTCATACCCATGGGGAGGGTCTTTGCCCGCAGGTTAGCAAGGGCGACCGCTGGTATAAAAAAGAAACATCACTGGGTCAAGCTGGGGACAGGTTTGAAACAGGATCTGGTGGTGTGGAGCGAATTCCTAGCCCGCTTTAATGGGACGGTAATTTGGAAGCAGCCCTGGATTGACAGTCAGGAACTTTGTCTTTTCACAGATGCCTCAGGCAGGGAAGGTTTCGGGGCGATCTTGGGTGAGGAATGGTGCGCTCAGGGATGGCCCAATGTTTTGCGCAGGCGTAGGATCACCAAAAATGTTACTGTTCTGGAGCTCTTCCCGATTGTTGTTGCACTACACCTATGGCCGGCGGCGTTGTCAGACAGAAAGGTGGTATTCTGGTCTGACAACATGGCGGTCGTTCAGGCAATTAACAACCAGTCCGCCAGGTGCCGGCTGGTGCTGTGCTTACTAAGGGAGTTGGTCCGGGCATGCCTGCGCATCAATGTGGAGTTTAAAGCCAGGCACATTGAGGGTATTCAAAATGTGGCAGCTGACGCTCTTTCTCGTTTTCAGTGGCTCCGATTCAGGGAGGCCTGGCCGCGGGCGAGAGCGCAGATGACCCCATTCCCGGACCATCTATGGAGGATCCTGCAGTGGGACTGAGCCTGAAGGCGATGGGAGAAAGAGCTCTGGCCCCAGGTACCAGAAAGCGTTACAGCGCCCACATGGCAACATTCAGAGCAACTTCTGTAGCGCTGGGTACTTCAGGGGCTGCGTTGGATTCCCAGGTCCGAGCATTTCTGGTGTGGGCTAGGGGACAGGGGAAAAGCCGTTCATGGGTAGGCAGTCACTTGGCGGCCGTAAGCCACGACACCAGGTTGTCTGGCGGGGCGGATCCCACTAACTCCTATTCCATCCGGGCCGCCTTGAAGGGTTGGGCTAGGGAGGAGCCCAGGGTCCCTGATAATCGAGCCCCCATTGATTTCGAAATCCTGAAAGGCATGCTAGGGGTTCTCGAGCTAGTCACCTACTCTCATTACGAGGCCACGCTGTTTTCAGCCACATTCTGCTTAGCCTTTTTCGGGGCATTCAGAGTCAGCGAGTTAGTGGCTAGGTCCAAGGTCGACTGTTCAGGGGATGCGCTGGCAATTTCAGATGTGTCTATTTCTGGGTCACTGACCATTCATTTACGCAAGTCCAAGACTGATCAGGCGGGGCGGGGGATCAGGGTGGTTCTTCAGCCCCTAGGTGACCCCAGGTTCTGCCCAGTACAATGGGTAAAGGCGTTTTTGGAGTACAGACCGCCCGGCCCTGGTTATCTTCTGTTGCATTCGAATGGTACCCCCGTAACTAGATACCAGTTCGAGCAGGTAATCAGGGCCAGTTTAGCCAGGGCGGGGCTCGCCCGGCCGGACAGAAGGTATTCCAGCCACTCCTTCCGCATTGGCGCAGCCACCGCCGCTCACCTGGCGGGATTAGAGGCCGCACAGGTGAAGAAATTAGGGCGTTGGGAATCTGATTGTTATAAGATATATGTTCGCCCGTGAGGCAGCCTTTAGTTAATGTGTTTTGTGATTTTATAGTGTGTATCGTTGGAATCACCCTTTCTGATTAAATAACTTGTGTGTACACCATGTCTCCTCTTTATTAGGACGAGTGGTGTGGGTGATCGGGCATTCATTTGTCGCCCGGGCTGCCCAATGGGCATCGCACCGGAATTGGATGCGACACTTCTCTCAGACCAAAGTGGAATGGATGGGGGTGCCGGGGATGAGATGGTTCGAACTCAGGAATAAGATCGAGCAGAGACTAAGAGCACACGGATCCACCTTGCCCCACCTGTTGGTGATCCACCTGGGTGGGAACGACCTTGTTACCCTAGGGAGACGATTGCTGCTATTAGCCATGAAAAGAGACTTAGGGGAAATCTGCAAGCGTCTGGGCGAATGTGAGATCGTGTGGTCGGAGATCATCCCCCGCAGGTCCTGGCGGGGGGCTAAATCCTTAGAAGCGGTAGAGCACTCCAGGAGGCGCATTAATGGAGCAATGCGTAAGTTCACGTCCCAAAGGGGTTTGGGCTTTCTTCGCCATGAGATGATTCGGGGGAATGTAAAGGGGTACTTCGACTTAGATGGAGTACACCTCTCCCAAATAGGCATGGACCTGTTTTTATTGGATTTAAGCGAAGCATTGGTGAACAGAGGGTGCAGGTAAAGAGCTAGGTTGGTGGGGGGCCCTGGCTGCGACGGTTAGCCGCCCCCAGGGCTGTGGCGGAGTTACAGGGCGATCTGGAAGCAGGCCGGTACAAAGGGTACCTCTGCGCGGCACCACGTGGTGCCTGAGCCAAAACGAGGAGCCTCCAGAGAGGTCCCGGAAGCCGGTCGGCGCCCCGCTAGGCCTGCGGGCAGTTGTGGGCCTGAACAACCGGGGGCTTGCTATGCGACGCTCCGCCCCGAGAGGGGGGGTGTGAGTAGAATTTCAACGGCACGTGATCGAAAAAAGAATCACTTGGGGGGGCAGCACTTGCGGGTCGTTCCCGTGCTGCCCGGCTCATCAGGCGGGCAGGTGAAGTAGATGGCCGCCTGCCCTTGGATCGCCCGTAAGATAACCCACCTATTACATATCCTGGAATTATGTAATAAAACCTGCAGCATTTTTTACCCACTTACAACTGTTTCTTGTGTCTTCTTTGGGTAACCTAATTTGGGGGAGGGGGGAAAGCGGGGTGCCCCTGGGGTTACTATGACATCTGCCCTCTGGTGAGAAGTGCAGGATCTCGATGTCTGACGCTGCCTGTAGTCTGACAAGAAGTGCGGAAACACACTGACAGTGCATCGAGTCTGGTGAACAGTGAAGACACTCGCTATCTAACGGTGTCTGTTCTCTGGTGAGAAGTGCAGGGTCTTGTTTTCTGAACCCACCTGTATTCTGCTAAGAAGTGAGGGAACACTTTGACAGTGCTTGAGTTTCGGTGAATAGCGCAGGCACTCATTGTCGTTGCACGGTGTTTGGTGACAAGGGCAGGGATTCCGTGTCTGAGGACATGTGTAATCCGATGAGGAGTGCGGGAACACACCAACTGTGCGTGTGGCCTGGTGATTAGGGAATACTGCAGGCACTCACTATCTAACGGTGTCTGTTCGCTGCAGGAACTCGATGTCTGACACCCCCTGTACTCTGCTAAGAAATGCGGAAACACACTGGCAGTGCATGCAGTCTGGTGAATAGTGCAGGTGCTCACTTTCTAAAGGTGTCTGTTCTCTGGAGAGAGGTGTGGGATCTTGATGTCTGACACCACCTGTAAGCTAATAAGGAGTGCAGGAACACACTGACATCGCATGGGGGTCTGGTGAATGCTCCAGGCACCGACTATCTAACGATGTATGTTCACTGGAGAGATGTGCAGGAACTCGATGTCTGACATATGCTCTCTGTAGATACGGGCAGGGTCTCGATGTCTGACACCACCTGTAGTCTAATGAGGAGTGCAGGAGCACACTGACAGCGCATGGGGGTCTGGTGAGTAGTGCAGGCACCCACTAACTGTGTCCGTTCTCTGGAGAGACGTGCAGGAACTCGATGTCTGACACCCCCTGTAGTCTGCTAAGAAGTGAGGGAACACACTGACAGTGCATGCAGTCGGGTGATAGGTGCAGGCGCTCACGATCTAACAGTGTCCGTTCTCTGGAGAGACATAGGATCTCGATGTCTGACATCACCTGTAGTCTAGCGAGGAGTGCAGTAACACACTGACAGTGCATGAGGATCGGTAAACAGAGCAGACACTCACTCTGACAATGCACGGTCTTTGGTAACATGTGCAGGAACTCCGAGTCTGGCCCCATCTGCAGTCCGATAACTATCTGACGGTGCCAGTGACCTGATGAGAGGAGCAGTCACTTGGGGCGCTCGTTCTCTGGTGAGAACTGCTGTTCTATCTGGCAATGTCTGTAGCCTGGTGAGAAGTGCAGGGGCTAGGAGAAGGGCCTGACACTGCATATAATCTCAGGATAAGTGCTGGTACTTAGTGACAGTGCCTGTAGTCTGGTGGGAAGCCACCTGTTGTCTGACGAGAAGTGCTGGTGTTCTGGTGAAAAGTGCAGGGACTCTGATGGTCTGTGTTCTCTGGTGAGAGCAGTGTGCTCAATCCGCCAGGATCTGTGTCATGGTGAGAAGTGCAAGGGACTCACTGCCTGATACCACATATAGTGTGATGAGAAGTGCGGGTACAGTACAAGGCTAAAGTAAACAATAAGCTCCGGAGAGGACAGGGTGAGGAGAGGTGAGGAGACCAGAGCAGCAGCCGGACGCAGGGGGAGCGGACGAGCACACGACTGCCTTTCTCCGAGGCAGAGCAGAAATACCTCGGAGAAAGGCAGCGGCATTTTCGGATTCGGGGGCGTGTTTTGCTGTTGTCTCCTCCTTGAGACTTCTTGCAAAAAACACACCCCCGATCCGAAAAGGACGGGGCCTAATCTGAATGACTGACCTCTTCTCCAATGGCTGGCCAGCATTCAAGAGGCCAGCCAATGGAGAACAGGGGAGAAGAGGGGCGGGTTCAAGCCCCTCTTCTCCAAGTCATTAAATCTCGGAGCGAGACTGCGCAAGCGCAGCCTTCGCAGCCGAGACCTAAAAAAGGGAGGTGAGATGGGAGAGCCCTCTTGAGGCTATGACATTTTGGGACCATCCAGAGTGGTCCTTAGCAGCCCAGGTGGACAGCAGAGAGGCCAGGGTTGGTGACTTCCAAGAGGTGGGAGAAGCCGCTTGTAAGCATCCCCAATGCAGGCCACTGTTAGCAGTATCTGAAAAACATACACCAATGCAAAGAGGCACTAGAAAGCCAGAGTCTACCGGACAAGACCCTTCCATTGAAGGATTGCCAGAAAGGCGAGGTCTTTCTCAGGGGATATGCACATGGGGCAGTAGTGTCATGTGTTTACAGCCTCAGAGATAGAGAGGGGACAACACTATCATAAGGGATGTGCTATAGTCTGTAATAGAATAGTCTTCCTGGTGGGTTAGCGAGTCAGAAATTCCAGCTGCATGGGTTAGGCACGCCTCTGTTGCAGAGAGGACAACATGGTGGGGCAGGTGACAAAGCCTCATTGGCATTTCAGAAACGTTCAGACATGTATATGATAGCATCCCCACATGCTTCTGTAGCCAAGGATGCTCTGTGTCATCTAATGCTTTGTGCTCACTTAAATGATGTTCAACGATCTGAAGCTGGAACGATGAGTGTCAGGACTGGAGTCCTTCGCACACATCGGGAGCCCTGGATCATGGGTGTCTCCATCGGAATACATCTTCAAGGAAACCTTACCTTTGTGGAGTCTTTCATTCATCACATTTTGGCAACGATCGGACTGAACATGTGCTAGACACCCACCGGCCTCCCTGCGCTCCATGCCGTGTCGGAAGCTCCAAGGCTCCTTACACCGCACTTCGCTACTTCCTTCATTCTGGCAGTGACTTCATGGTGCCAGTGCTCTGTGGGCTTTTACTACCAATTAGCACACGATTTGTGCATGGTTATGCTCAAATTGTTGAGCCCTTACGTGCTTTTGTTGAGGAAGGGTTCAAAGTTTGTCTGGTCAGACGAGCTTACCCAGACCTTTGATACAGATAATAAACTAATTGTAGGAGTGCCTGCTTTACATTCTTTTCAGGATAACTGAAAATGTTTTCTTACGGTGGATGCAAGTCTCACTGGATTGGGGGCAAATTTGGGACAGTGGGTTGCTGAGAAGGAGCATACCATACCTTTTGCCTCTAGGAAGCTGAGACTGTCCGAGACCATTTAGAGGTACCATTGAGCGCAAAGCTCTGGATTGTGTGTGGGCGATTGACAAATTTACGAGTTACATCTGGGGCCGAGAGTTTGAGGTTTTTACTGACTACAAACCTCTGAAGCAAATACTGAGTAGAACTGGGTTAGGAAAGGCATCAACTAGGCTTGTGAGGTTGTTGTCGAAACTGCAAGACTTTCACTTTTCTATTAAGCACCTATCTGGAGGGAAAACTTCAGGGCTTGTCACGCATGGCTTTGGCTGACGAGTCTGATGCTATTGATGTTGAGGACACTGAATGTGTTGTGGCTGCCATGGATGCTGTTGAGGAGTGTGCTGCTGTATCGGAGCAATCATGATTGACAGCTTATGACAAGGACACCAGTCTCAAGCAAGTCAAGGAGTTTATTGTAAGGGCATGGCCAGAGAGTAGAAATTTATCTGGCGAAATTAGGGCTTTTTTCTGGTGGCTTCTGAGTTTTCTGTTGTCAATAACATGTTGATGCGACATTATTTATTTATCCCTTCAGAGACTCTTAGAGGGGATATCATCAATCATGTGCATCGTGGCCACTGAGCTATATCAAAGACATGTCAACCTCTTAAGTTGTATTATTGGTAGCCTTCCTTAGAAGCTCAAGTTAAGTTTTGGATAGATTCATGGGTTGGATCTAGTGTCTGACAAAAGGTGAAAGTTGATGGATACTCCACTTCACACTGTCCCTTTTCTGGACAAACCATGGAGCAAGGTTGGTTTGGATTTTTCAGATCTTTATGATATTTTGCTCGGTAAGATCAGGTTTCTCATATTGTTAATTCATTATCACTCCAAATGGTTGTACCATATGTTTAGGGACGCACCTAGGTTTTTGAAGAGAGTGTTTGCTACTGAAGGTTCGCCCTCTGTGATTGTGACGGACAATGGCACACACTTTATGTCTCACAAAATGTGCACATTTTCAGCAGCCAACGATATAAATCATTTAAAAGTTACCTTATATTCCCCTTCTTCCAATGGTTTGGTTGAGAGGGCAAATAGATTAGAGAAGGAAGGGATACAGACAGCTTTGTCTTCATGCCAGGATGTGCAAGAATTTGTTGATGCCAAAGTGTGCTCGTATAATATTTCACCGCAGTGCACAACTGGTGTGCCAATTTTTACTCATCTGAGGGGGAGGAAAGCACATTGGTTACAGAATAAACATTGTGCTGAGAGTGCAAGTAGTGATGGTAAACTTGTTGCAGAAGCGGTATGCCATGAAGGTGAAGGTGAATGCTGGCAAAAGTTTGAGGAATGTGGATCTGGAAATAAATATTGGGTCCTTATCAAAAATCCTAAAAAAATATCCAAAGGTTTGTTGAGGTTTTTCTCACTAGTCCAAGTGAGAAATGTGAGCAGAGGGTCAGCACTTCTTGGGAACAAGGGCTGGTGGAACAAGAGGTTGCTTGTGCGTCTTTCTGACTCTCAGGCAAGCTTGTTGAAGAAGTTGTTGACGTTGTAGCTTGAACAGTGTCATTGGCCCAGTTGGTTGCAGGATTCATCTTCAGATGCCTCAGTGTGTGTGAATGAGCTTGGTTCTGGGGACATCGCTTGTTCACAGTTCTTCACTTCGCCGCTTGGTGATGACACCCTTCCTGCTGTGAAGGCATATGCTCAACAGGTCAATGGGTCTCAGGCAAGCGTTGGTTTTGGTTGCCGTCAAAGGAAAATGCCTTGTAAGTTTGATGACTATGTCCTGGGATAGATTGTTAAATTTCAGATGTATGTGAAGGTTGAGCCTTGCAGTTTTTCGCAGTCTTTGTATTTATGCTTGTTTGCATTTAATGTTCAAATAGAAGGGAGAAGTTGTAATATGAGAGCATCCCCATGTGCTTCCGTAGCGAGTGGATGCTCTGTGTTATCTGTATGCTTTGTGTTCACTTAAATGGTGTTCCACGATCTGGAGCTGGAACTATGAGTGCCAGGACTCGGTGAACATTTGTTAAGTTGCTGGTGTCCTTCACACGCATCGAGAGCTCTGGGTCGTGGGTGTCTACATCGTAATAAATCTTCAAGGAAAACCTTACCTTTGTAGGGTCTTTCATTCATCACAAGGCCCAAGTTAATAAAGCCATCCTTGGTGACAGAGGGGCAACTTCACTCACACTGGTTAGGATCAGTCTCATTCACAAAGGAGCTAATTCTAGGTGCATGTGGTGAAGCCAGGGGTGATGGATTTTCTGTTTCTTTCTGAATTCATGAATATTTTCTTGTCTTCTCATCCCAAGAGGGAGGTCATTCTAAAATGTACCCTAGCTGCAGATGGTGCCTGCCTTCTCTCTCAAGTCGGATAACCTTCCTTTTGGCACATGAGGAACAAAGAGGCTACCTCTGCCTGCATGGTGGATCACCAGACTCATTGACGAAGATGGTTCCAGCGGTAAGGACAGGAACAGCCTCAGTACCAGAAGGAACAATCCTAGCTGGGTGGTTAAGAGCCATCTACAAACAGAACAACTTCAGTCAAATAACCATATGGTGAGGAGCCAATGTGAGTAAGAGAGGATTCAAACCCGGTTATATGGGATCAGACCAGCCTTGTTGGGAACAGTGACAGCTGCATGTTGTAGAACCAGTCTCAGGCTTTGAGGCAGAGCAGACACAACAAAGATGGTGGCAGAGGCAGCAACAACAGCCATGAAGATAACTACAGCTGCTTGCAGTCAATATCAGTGCCTGTAGATTAATACGTCTGCATGTTGTTAGGTTCACTCTTAGGCAAAGGACAAAACCTCTACTCCTTAGGTTAGTTTCACCTTTCGTGACTGGAGATAGTTCCATCAATAAGGGCTGTTCAGAGGAAGAGGGCATAACTGCAGCAAGTAGCTTATGCCAGCCTCTGTAAAACAGCGAAAACATGGTGAGTTATGGTCTGTTTTAGCAGAGGCTGGGACAGATCACACAGAGTGGTTATATCGCCAGTCAGAGGAAGGAGAATGTAAAGCTGCAAAGAGGGGAAAATAAGCAAAATAAGGGGCATATTATCAAGCCAGGCGATAAAGTTATCGCCGCTTTAGTGGCAGAAAACTGCCGCTAAAACGGCGATAATGGGCTTGATAATATGCTCTATGGAATTCCAATTGAAGCCCATGTTAAATGTGAAGGACGTCTAACATGGGCTTCAATTGGAATTCCATGGAGCATATTATCAAGCCCATTATCGCCGTTTTAGCGGCAGTTTTCTGCTGCTAAAGCGCCGATAATTTTATCGCCTGGCTTGATAATATGCCCCTAAGTATCGAGTCAAAAGATGAGGGGGTGGGGCAAGCACAGACAGAAGGGATGTGTTAATTGGCAGGGGTCAGCCTTGGTCCAGTTGCGATGGAAAGAAACTAAACTCAACTTTGTGGGAATGGCCAAAAAGGCAGCAAGGCAACCTGCAGCTCTGTGGAGTTGGGCGTAGAGGTCAGTGGGGGTGGGCATAGAGGTCAGTGAGGGTGGGCAGAGAGGTCGATGAGCGAGACTAAGCTCCATAGCAACGGAAGAAGGAGACAGCTGGTTACATAGGGGCATATTTACAAGCTGGCGATAAAAATTATCGCCGCTTTTGCGACCGTTTTCGGCCGAAAAGCGGCGATAATTTTCTCGCCTAATTAGCAAGGCCACGCTAACGCGTGAAACATTGCTTTAGCATCGGGATTCCTAACGCCCAGCTTTGCATCTCTAATGAGATGCAAAGTGGGCGTTCCTGACCTAACATGACAGGAGAAATGTCGCTAAGCGACATTTCTCCTATCATCAAGCCCCACGCTATGAAGCATAGCGTCAGGAAAAGTAGCGATAACCCCTGTTATCGCTACTTTCCTTACGCCTGCTTCAGGACTGACTTAGCCATGATATCCTATGGAAGGTGGATATCATGGCTAGGTTTGTGAGTTCCTACCAGCAAGCTAACGCCACACTACGTGAGATTATCGCTGGGTTTCCAGCGATAATCTCACGTTAGGCAGTTAGCGCTTGGATTTTCATCGCTGAGGAGATAAGCGTTGCTAATGGCACGCTATCTCAGCGACAAAAATCCATGCTAGCCGGCGATAATTATCCTCACACTAAGAGCGCTGAGCGATAATTATCGCCGGTTGTTGCTGATATCCCCATAGTTACATTTCTCGTGGTTACAATGGCTTACATGCTGTAATGTTCATCGTTACAAAATAAAAGTCCTAGTGTTTGCGATGAGTCAAACCACAAAGATATCAGCCTTAAATTCGGGGGGAATAGGAAGCATAGACTTTGAATGGTAAATGGAAAGTGCAATTATTGACAATGGTTTGATTCAGGTAATATAATTCAGCAGGTCTCCGCTGCGTAGGACCGTTTCTAAGCGGAAGTGACGTTGGAACAGAAGGACCTTCACTTCTATCTTGAAGGTTTTGAGTGACACTGATGTGCCGATTGCAGGTTGGATGGAGGTCCAGGCCTTGTCTTGATTTGTTTTAGCATTGGACATTCTTCAATGCTGGAGTTTCCATCAGGGGGGTGTCTGAGCTCCCCAGAGCTCCCAGGAGAGCCTTGACCGCCACGGATGGTCACGCGCATGTTAGCTTTTCATTAGGGGGCATTTCCAGCTATAATGTTGCCTACCACATAGGTCTGTGGATTTATACCCTTGCACCAGAGAATGACACTTGAATCTGTGCAGTGGCTGAAACATATTCTACAATGTTTACACTTTCATGGCCAATCAGTTACCTTACAGAGAGGCAAGGTGCAGACGCGTGAAGCGGGAGGGTCACATGCATTATGTAGGCCATGTTCTGATGTCATCCTTTTAAGTCAGGCTGGTCTATGAACCAACACACAGCAGAAGGACCATGAGGAGCTGGGATGGGAACCAGGCACAGAATCAGCTTGCTGTGAAATTGGTGTCGCGGGTTCAGAAATGAAGGGGAATAGCAGTTTGCGACAAATGAGAGAAGACATCAGGGTTGGAAGGGGTGCAGGCTGACAAGCGCCCTGCGATTAGGCCATCAATCACTGACTGGTGTCCAGACAGCCAGGGTGGGAGCAGGAGAAAGAACCTTGAGGCTACATGACCGCAGGAGCACGGCTTTCAATATTGCAACAGATGCAGTGACACTAGCGCCTAGGGGTGTGATGGGCCTTTGGTAACCAAATTAGTGGTTGTTTTTAGGACCAAATCAGGGGATGGACACCCAATTTTCTCACTTTGACTAGTATCCATGCTGCTTTCCTATGTCACTGCATTAGCACAGAGTGTGGGTTACCAAATAACTCTAGGACTTTGATTCCATTAATTGATGTGGCGTAAGGGCCAGAGCTGATGACTTTGGAGCTGGGGAACCAGGTTCGAGTCTCAGCATTGGCTCAACATCCTGTGATTCTGGGCAAATCACGCAATCTCCCCGCACCTGCCAAAAACAAGCATTTGCAATGCAATAGGTCTCGCTTTTGGGAGAGTTAGAGCTATTGGCATTGTAAATGACAATGTATTTTACCTATGTGTTTTGGTTTGGAGTGTAGTGGATATATGTGGTGTGGAGTGGAAATATGTGGGTTGTTATGGAATTCTTAGTTGTTGAATTGTGTTGGGAGGAATCGTGTGGTGTGGAGTGGGTTTGTGTAGTGGAATTATGTGGCATGGTGAACAGATAGGGGTGAGAGCTGCATAGAATAGATAGAAAGGAAGATTGAGAGGGATAGATTGTTTGTGCACGAAGTGTTGAATGAACTCAAGACAGTGGAGCAGAAGGAGAGTGTGAGAAAGAGAGAAAGAAGGGGAGAGCAGGTCACAGACGCATAAAGAGGAAGGACCTGTCTACACAGAAGACATCCTAAGAAGAGGAGGAAAGCCTGGGTTTGAGGGACGGAAACCCTCTAGGCATGCACGCTGCCTAGGCTCGACTTAAAAATGAGAGTCAACCTGCCCTGGCTTAATTGGTCACAAAGGATGCATGTGTTGTGGTTTATGTACTGTGGTGTTTGTGTTGTAAGTAGGTATGTCGTTAAGTGCTTATGTGGATAAAGCACCTTCTGCAGAGATATTTGTGTTCCTAGAAAATCACAGGGAATACATTTTTTTTTATTATTCTGACATTATTTTAAGGCTGCTGAAAAGGGTTTCATTGAGTAGCAATAAAGGCTACGGGAATTATGCAAGAGTTCCAATATGTTGAATGCACAATACGGTTATGCAAAACTTCTCTTTTGGTGAAGTCGGAAATCTTTTCTGAAGACAAACTTTTTCTCAAAAGACAAAATGTGTGGATTTCAGCAGACAACCCAAGTGTTATAATGAACACATCTCTAAATTGTACTCACGAGATTGCTAATTTTTTAAAGGTGTAACACAAGCAGGAGATCCTAAAGATGTTGTTAGACAACACATGCATTAAAAATAACAGACTTATGAAAAGGGTCTGACATGCTCAGTAGCTTGGATAAAAACCGATTCAAGCAACATTAGCAAAGCCAATAGGTCAAGGGGGCTGCTGACCTTTTGGCTTTCGTCATTGACTGTTTTTGTGGATAGTTTTTATGTTAATTCACCCACTGTATAAAAACAAGCAAGCGTATGAAAGGAAGTATTGTCTAAAACCCGGTCTGCATCAATATAAAAGCACACACTGCACCCATATCCCTCTCCTTGAAGGGACTATTATTGTGCTGAGCAGAATGCCATCACATACAGCCAATGGGAGGTGGGGGTCTACGCTGTATGCTCTGATAGGTCGATGCAAAATGTGAATACCACTACAGTAGACCAATGGATGGAGAGAGTCTACTGAAAGACTGTGTATGTTTAATGTGCAGGTGTATGTTTAATTGTACAGTATACAGATGTATGTTTAAAAGCAAAAGTTCTTAGCTAATGCTAGGCATTGAAAATGCAATACCAATGAATTATTAGCGTTTTGGCAACACAAATTTTGACCATAAGGCGTTGCTGAAGTGAGTTTGATGAAGCTAAATTTAGTTGAAAGAGCAGTGAGGAAATTTAGAGGGGACTAGGGGAGAGTCAAAAGTAGCGCCATGAAAGAGTTCAGAAAGAGATGGAGGGGTTAGTGAAAGAGAATAAGACGAAGGATAGCTGGAGTGTTGGTGAGCTGGAGAGAAGCTGTAAACTGAGGATGCTGAGGGAGACTGAAGTCAGGGAGAGAACTGAGAAGGGGACGAAAACATTGAAAAAGCATCGGTGAATGTGTTTAACAAAAGCATGAGAAAAAAAGAAGGTAGGCAATAAACGAGGGAGGGCAGAGGGACAGGAAGAGGTCTGAGAGATTTGCAAGACTTGAGAGAGAAGTGTATGAATCGGAAAGGTTGGTGTGTGAGAATATATTTACCAGAAAGGGAAAACTGGGGACATGGAGATAAAAAGAGAGGCGGGGAGGAGTGTTGCAAGGATGAGGAAGACTGAGGTGTAGAGAAGCGAAGAGGGGGTGATGGGGAGGCAGACGGAAAGCAATAGAAAGAACACATTGTCTCTAATATAAACAGCAGTTAAAAGTTAATGAAGATGCATATTAGCAGAGAGACTTTCATATTTACAGTAATATATCTTACTTGGAATTATACAAGGGTTAAATTGCGTTGCTTTATGTTGAAACAAAGACCCCAGTCAGCATGGCCGTTTGTTTGCCTACTGTTAAAAGGGCAATGCGAAGCCTGTGACAGTAAATATAATTAAATTTAGAGCAGGCTACGCGCTGGGCAATTATTATAAATGAAAAATACCTGATATCGATGTAAAACTCTTTTATGTGAGCAATTTTTTGTTTAATCACCTTCAAGTCCTAACCCACGCACCGGGGAGGTTCAGGGATCAATCAATCAATCAATCATGGTTTTATATAGCGTGCTACTCACCCGTGAGGGTCTCAAGGCGCTGGGGGTGGGGGCAGCGCCAGATCAGTTGAAGAGCCAGGTATTGAGGTCCTTCCTGAACGTGTGCAGGGTCGGGGAGCATCTGATGTTCACAGGGAGCTCGTTCCATGTCTTGGCTGGGATGTGGGAGAAGGCTCTCCCACCTGTTCTGTTTCTGCGGATGCGGGGGACCTCTGCCAAGGCGAGGTTGGTGGAGCGGAGGCTCCTCCTGGGTGCGTGGAAGGATAATCTTTCGTTGAGGTATTTGGGTCCGATGTTGTTGAGTGATTTGTAGGCGTGGGTGAGGAGTTTGAAGGTGACCCTCTTTTGACCAGGAACCAGTGGAGGTCTCGTAGGTGTTGGGTTATGTGTTCGTGACGTGGTGTCACGAGGATGAGTCTGGCTGCTGCGTTCTGGGTGGTTTGGAGTTTGTGTAGAAGAGTTTTGTTGAGTCCGGCGTAGAGGGCGTTGCCGTAGTCCAGTCTGTTGGTTATGAGTGCGTGGGTGACGGTTCTCCTGCAGTTGGGGGTCTCCATTTGAAAATCTTGCGGAGGATGCGTAGGCAGTTGAAACTGGGGAAGGCGATGGCGTTGATCTGGCGTTTCATGGAGAGGGAGGAGTTGTGGATGATGACGAGGATTTGTGCGTGGTCTGTGGGGCTAGGCAGGCTCCCGAGGGCGGTGGGCCACTAGGTGCTGTCCCAGGCGGAGGTGCAGGGTCCGAGGATGAGGACCTCGGTCTTCTCGGAGTTGAGCTTCAAAAAGCTGTCTTTCATCCAGGCTGCCACATTCTTCATTCCTTCCTGGAAACAGAGTCTGGTGTCTTTCGGCTTCTTCGTGAGTGAGAGGATGAGCAGGGTGTCTTCAGCGTAGGATACAATGCTGAGCCCGTGCTGTCTGACGATGGCAACGAGGGGGGCCATGTAGATGTTGAAGAGCGTGGGGCGATCTGTCCTTTTCCCCCACCCCCTTGTGCATGGCCGGGATGTGGGCCTGGAAGGGACTATGGCGGGTGTTGGGCAGCTGCAGGAGCACAGACTGCAACCTGAGGAGTGGTAGTGCAGAGGCGGAGGACTGATTAATTTAGGGGGAGACCTGCCCAAATATAGAAAAAAACAAAAACAAAAAACTGAAACACTAATAACCGTCTGGTAAAAAAAAAACAAGTCACAATAACGCAAGAGATGGGGGGGAAGGAGGAGGACAATAGCGTCTGCAGATTTCTTTAATTAACATGGTGCCCGCATCGCACGGCATTCGCGAGAGATGGGGGTGGGAGGATGAAGCATATTTAAAAGTAATAGCCATTAAAGCTCTTCCAGTCAGGATGAGGGTACCTAAGGGCAGAGGGGATAAACTTGGACAGCGGTTACCTGTCATGGATGAATGAGTGCTCCAATCCTGACATTGAACAAGCACTATTACAAAAGCTATGAAACGCGCTAGGAATAATCCCAGAGAGGCACTGCTTGAGACCAGGACTAGGGAACAAACTGACATCCTGACCTGCGTCACCTCATTTACCCCCTCTTCAAATAAATTGAAAAAGGTGATCAAAAAACATTGGGGTATCCTAGCTTCTGGTAACCTCTCTTTACCTCAACCCAGGTTCGCCTTTAAGAGGACTCAGAATCTGAAAGATATATTGATCCATACCAGACCTGCCAGAAAAGAAACACAGAACCCCCAGGGCACTCTATGGGGGCTTCCACCAGTTGTTGGACACTTCCCCTGTGGTAATTGTACGTCCTGTAAACAGACGATTACTACCAAGGAGGTTACCTTGTCCGACACCCTAACTTGGTCACTGACACGCCACACTAATTGCAACTCCACCAACTGCATTTACCTATTGCAATGCCCCTGTACACTGAACTACATAGGGATGACGACACGGGCTATTAAAACACGCATCACCGAGCATAAAAGTAATATAAGATGCTTGAAGGAGACCACAAAACTGTATACACACTTTAAGAGTCTACACCATACACCAGACTCCCTTAGATGGGTCGTTTTGGAGTCACATCCGAGAATCACAACACAAGCCCTGTTTAGACTCGAACAAAGATGGGTGTACAGACTTTCATCTGATACGAGAGGTTTGAATGACGATATACCGTGGGGTACACTTACACACTGATATATAAACACTCTTCCCTAGTATTGTCAATGACCCTACAGTCCTGTACCACCCCTGATAGACAATGGGTGGACTGAATTATTTACTGCCACGGCAGTGACCCCCGAATGTCCTGCACCAATATCTGGACTCCACTGACGCTTGACCAATATAACAGTAACCCCGGGGTTACCTTGGTTCAACTCGCATTACCTGGTCCTGTCCACGATGCATACAACCCATATTACCTACTCTGTCGAGTTGACATTTACCCTATTAACTATATAATACAGGACCATAGTGAAGTGAGTATCATTACTCCCTCTGGGGACCTCTCTTAGCCCCTGAGAGATACCAATTACAACCTGATACTGAAGTAGCACCCCGTTCCAAGATGGCGCCCATAGTTACAATGCTTGGGTGGGTCTTCCGACACTAGTCATCTGACACTAGACGCCCTATCAGTGCACGCCTACACTTGACCGAACCAGTTCTTATTGGAGCATTGGATAGTGAATACCACTTCCCAGTTTCGGCGGAGCGGGGTAGGTTTACAAACCACCCTTGGGCAACAGAACCGTAAGTAAACTACTACCTGGTTAGCATAACAATGATCGAACGGTCTGGGATTCCCTAGACGCTGGTGGACGGTTGACCGCTGCTTTTGTGACTGACCGACCCTAACGCTGACATGGGCCGCCAGCCTCCGTGGGCGGCACATTAGGCTTAGGGTTGGCTCGCTCCTCGAGCGGTGGTTCCCGGTTACCGGGGATCCGGGGGATCGTGCTTACCTGTTCCCTTGACAACACCTAGCACCCAGCAGGTGTATTGTATGTATACACCTACCTAGTTGAGTCTCTTGTTTTGATACACATTACAGCAGGCTACTATGCCATCCCAAGAGGCTCGCCACGCACCGACTGGAGCGGCACTAGTTTAATCCTTAGGTGAGCGTTTTTGCCCTGGATTGAAGTCTTTTAGATCACTTGACACGTTGTTTGACACTGCATCCTCTTATGCATGATCACTCTATTCGAGCACAATTGCTTCGTGTATTGGACATGCATACGAGGAGTCTTTGGCTCCAGATTACTATGTATATAAACGACAAAGTGTATTTTAATGTTTTGTGTTGGCCTGTTATGCTTCTTTTCTCCCTTTCCTTTAGGCCATTCCTATGCGGAAGTGTTAGATTTCTCCACACTTTCATAGGGTAGATTTGTCCAGGCAGAAACACAATAATTTAATATCCTGTTATACACCCTCACGTTTTGTAGATAGTTCACACCACATTGGTCCTGATGAATTGCCGTTGGATCCTCCTGACCATTAGGCGAGAAACATGTTGATCATCTGAGTTGAGCGGAGCAAGTCTTTGACGCACTGTGTCCAGACTACCGCCACTCATATCGTTTTTAATAGGGTGGTTTACTGACCCAATAAACTCGTTATTCAGACTAACCAACCCTGTTTTAAAATACACTCACTAACGTCTACACTTACCTGGCCCTCACTTGCACTCAACTTTCGGCGAGGAACAAAAGATCTCCGTTAAAGAGCCCCATCTTTGGGTGCCCGTTGGGAATTGCAGCGCCGACCCGACGAGGAGCAAAACCCAGATGATGAAGCATGACACCTAGCTTGCTGGGTGTGTGAGGGTTTTAGTTCCACCAGTGTGGGTTCCCCCACCCACCACGTGCTTTAAGTCCTCAGGCTGTCTAGACATTATCTTTCACTTTGTCTCCACGTTGGGGTAGAGTGTACATTTCACACCAACTCCCCTAACCAGGAGGAACGGCATACCCTTTCCCTCTTAATTGAACAAGCACTCCCACAAGGCTATACTTTGACTAGACAGGATAGAAGTGGACAAAGGGGAGGGGGCCTTGCAATAATTTACAAGCAATACCTAAAACTTATAACCACTAACCCCATTGATCTTAAGGAAGCAGAGAGCCTCCCGTTCTGCTTCCAATTAAATAGCAGCACTACGTTCGCTTGAGTTCTCATTTATAGACCCCCGGGCTCTTCGCTTAAATTCATTGACACACTAGGGGACAGTATTAGTCCCCTTGTGATCAGATATTCAAATTTCACCATTTTAGGTGATTTTAATATTCATTTAGATGTTCAAAATATCCCTAATATCAGACAGTTCTGTGAGACTATCAGCTACCATGGGTTTAAAACAATTGATTGAGGACCCTACACATGACGCAGGGCATACCCTAGATGGCATCTGTACCAACATGACCAAGCTTTCTGTAAAACCCCTCATTACGATTACCTGGTCATATCATAAATATATCCCATTTAAGATTGACCTTGATAAGGCTCAAGCAGCAACTTCCCGGGGTCCTCGAGACTCCACAGGGAGTCGAAAGTGGAACAGTATGCTTGAGCATCCAGAGCTTCTAACAAAGGTTGAAATAAGCAAACCCACCCTCACGGGTATCCCTTCTATTGACAATGATAAGTTCAATGAATGGATGTCATCCCTTGCTGATAACCTAGCACCAGCTACTCACTCCAGAAAATCTCAGAGTGACAAGGAAAAAAAAGAAAAAACAAGCCCTTTGGTTCACTCCCCGACTAAAGGAATTACAAACCAACTGTAGGAAACAAGAAAGAATCTGGAGGCGAAGCTATGAATCAGCTGACCTTATGTCTTTTAAAGCAGCTCTTAGACATTATCACCACCATATTAAACTGGAAAAAACTGCATTTTATTCCAATCAAATTAATCAAGCGGGAGAGAATCAAAAAACAATTTTTTATATTGTTCAAACATTCACAAAGCCCAAGATACTTGCCCAAGAAATCATACCATCACAAGCTTTGTGCGAAAAAATCGCAGAGTATTTTGAAAACAAAATCACGGATCTGAGAAAGGATTTCCCTGAGAGCGTCCTCCAGATCAACAAGTCTATACCCGTAGGGACCACTGGAGCATTTTCCATCTTCCAAGAGATCAGCTTGGAACAATCAAGACAAGATATTCTAACCTGCAAATCAGGTTCCCCTTTTGACCCTTGTCCTCCCAGAGTCTTTCAGGCACTTGTGGACATTATTAATCCAGCTATTAATCATATAATTAATTCATCATTTGAGTCCTCCTGTGTACCAGACAATTGGAAGATTGCAGCAGTAAAACACCTTCAAATAAAGAAAATCGCGGACCCCACCACACTTTCTAACCTTAGACCAATTTCACTGTTGCCTTGGTTGAGTAAATTAGTGGAAAAATTGGCAAACAGACAATTAAATGACTTTCTGCTGAAGGAAAATATCCTTCACCCAAAACAATCTGGTTTCAGACCCGGCCATTCAACAGAATCAGTGCTGCTTCACACCTCAGAAACATTAAAATTGGCCTTGGATCAGGGTAAGGATGCAGTACTGGTTCTGTTGGATTTATCTGCGGCGTTTGATACGGTTTTCCACGTCATTTTGCTTGACAGACTTGCAACCAGTGGCGTCACCAACAAGGCGCTAGCATGGTTTTCGTCTTTTTTAGAAAACAGACGTAATATTGTCACCCTCGGCCAATACAAGTCGGCTGAAAAACAGCTTTCGTCGGGGGTCCCCCAGGTCTCTTCCCTGAGCCCGACACTTTTTAATTTGTACATGACCCCACTACTTGTTCTGATCGACTCCTTTGACGTTGAGGCTATTACATATGCAGATGATACACAGATGATCCTCACCCTAAATAAAAACTCCACCAGATCAGAAGAAAAATTTTATCACTGCCTAACGGCAGTCATGAATTGAATGAAACTTAATCATCTGAAATGCAACAGCCAAAAAAACGAAATCATGCTGTTTGGGAAAACTAATCTTTTTTCGCCTAGTCAATGGTGGCCTGAAAATATGGTCCCACCACCTAACACTGCTGACACAGCTCGGAACCTATGGATTTTATTTGATCACTCTTTATCGTTCCATAGTCAAGCATTAGCTGTAGCAGGCATGTGATTTTACACCATAAAAATGCTGAGAAAGTTCTTGGACCTACTGCCCTTGAAGGCTAGGAAAACCTTTGAGGTGGCTCTAGTGCTTTCACGTCTGGACTACTGTAACAGCCTGTATGCAGGGCTAAATAAGTTTATTATAAAGAAGTTACAGGTGGTCCAGAACGCAGCGGCCAGGTTGGTGCTTAGGCTCCCTAGAGGATCCCCTTCCTCAGAAGCACTTCAACGACTACACTGGCTACCAATACATAAAAAAATGTTGTTTAAAGTCTTAACGATTACCTATAAAGCTATAAAAGCATCAGGGCTGACATATCTCAGAACCAGAATTCGGCCCTATACTACACAGCGTCTCCTGCAATCGTCTTCAGCGAACTATTTGATAGTCCCTAGTTATCGACTGAAAACAAAAGGGGGCAAAACTATAGCCGTTCTAGGTACAAAAGCCTGGAACAGTTTGCCGCTCCAGCTGAGATTGGCCCAATCAGAATGCCTCTTCAGGAAGCTTCTGAAAACATGGATTTTTTTCTGTTCCCAACAGTACTGTGTTTTCCCTTATATGATGATACATATGAATTCATAGCCCCACTCTTATTCCCCCCTTCCTACTATTGCCTCTGGTCTTGTCTCATGGTCCGTTAGCGCCAAGATGCTCCTTGGAGTGAACGTTGCGCTTTATAAATAAACCCATTAATTCATTCATTCTTCGTTCTTTCCTTTCTGTTTCCTCCCCATGGCTTCCTCCCCAGGGCGAAGGCACTGTTGGTGGAACATGCCCATAACAGGCTGGGGTTGGGAAGGATGAAGAACACTCTTAAAAGCCATGGCTGCGGTGACCCGGGTTACAAAGAAACAGAAATGCTCAGTCACGTATACCATAAAAGGGTCCAGGCCGTGCGTCTCAACTCCTTTGAAAGCACCAAGCACTGTTAAATTATACGGGCGGACAGGTTCGAGTCTCGGCATCAGCTAAAAAACAGATAGATTGAGCAGTCATGTTAAGCTCTCCAATACCTTCAGGTTGAGTTCGCAATGAAGGAGAAATAATTTTACACACCAAAGTTAATTATTCATCACTTGCCTCTTTGGGACAGGAATCCATGTTAGCTTATGCTGCAGGCAACTGTTTAGACTAGAAGAAGAAAAGTAGTCCCCCAAACAAAGACATAAACACCTAAAGCGTAAGGATATAGTAGCTAGTTGGTGCTGCCTGGAGAGAACGTGAAATGAGACGGAGGGACAAAGACGGCGAATTGCCCATTGGCAACCATTTATAATGATGAATATAATATGAACATAAGCAGGAGAGGAGGGAACCTGGATGCTATTATAAAAATGCGTGAACAATGGTTTATGTGCCATCTAGATATCATTGAGAAAGGATTAAATTCTAGCCAATATGATCTCCGATATGAAGAATACAGAAGGTGTTTAACAAAATGACTCAGTAATATTGTACCCCACATGAAGTGTTCAGAAAAATAGTAAAAATGTGTGACATATTAGTTGACAGGTTTTATAATAAATTGGCTTATGGAGTAGAATGGGTTAACAGTAGAATAAACAGATGACATTTAGCTTAATGGGTCTTTTGGACATCGGCGGGAATGGGTTAATAGTGAGACAAATTGATGACACAATAGAAATACTCTGCATCATTGCATTCTTGCATTTACATAAAATAAGTGGAATGCCCGAATGCAACAATAAGAGAAGATGCAGCCACTATGGTGAAGTGGCATGTCTGTTTATAGGGAAAGAGAGGTAGAGAAGAGGCCGACTCCACGGTATAACCGAGGTACAGCATTTTCGGGTTAGGAGCGACAGAGACAGCATGCGCGCATAGGATTGGTATAATAACATGGCTGCCATTGCGTAAGGAACCAATAGTATAAGTAACAGATGTCATGAATATAATTTGACTGTTTTTTACAAATTACTTCGTCTTTTGGCCTTTTCGCGATTCCCAAAATACATTCTTAAAACAGACTTGACTATGGTGTGGATTAGATTATTAATAGAACGAATAGGATCCCACACGGTTAAAATTGATCTTTTAAATAATGTTCGATACTTCTGAACTGATATAATTATTTTAATAAACGCCCAAAGGGAAAAAAAAAAAAAAGCAAGCCATGGTTTTAAAATTTGTGTGTCTACTTCGGGTGAAAAGAGGTAGAGAAGGGGCCATCTCAACGCTATAACCAGAGTGCAATACATTCGGGTCATGAGTGACAGAGGCAGCGGGTCCGTTATGGGAAGGCAAAAGCCCACGGCTGTAACTAATTAAGAGATAGACGTTCTAGCCAAACGCGTTGGTAAGACGCGTATATTTAAACAAGGACCACGCATGCCAATTTAGTCGGCTTATCTACAGTGTAAGGACTGTTCGCGCAATAAGAACAGCCACAACAAATATTTGCACTTGGCATAAAAGGTCGCTTTATTAGGCCAGGCAACATAAATTAGAATCTTGCTACAATAAACATTCTTGGAACAAAAACCCCATTGTCATTACTCTTGAAACTTTTTGCTATCCAACCAAATATTCTCCACAAGACTTCTCATCAAAAATACCCCATGAAATGCACAATCCCAATCAACCTTTCCAACGCCCCTCCCCCACCCCAGAGGAAGGATAAGCCCGCTCCAGACCATCCAACCCCCAAGAAAAAACGCCACCCAGGAAAACCAGAGAGTTTTCCCGGTCCCCCTCCCCCCCACCCTTTAGACAAAAATTATGTTTGCTGCCACAACCTTAGTGGATATTAAAGGAACACCAAAGATTCTCGCACCAAAAATCCGCCAATAGATCTCTCAACTCCAATAAATAGTATGTCTGGCCCATTTGTGACAAGTGCACCCCGTCTTCCCTGAAAAGATGATATTCCTCACCCGTGATATTATCATGAGCTAAACACTTTATCCCCATTGCAGAACAAAAATTTTTAATTTCCCTATGGAGTTTCCTGCGAGCCCTTTCCATCGCTGTGTGGTTGAGAGCTCCCCTCCAATGGTGCCTGTAAATAAATTCAGTCCAAGCCAGAGTGGTACCTACTCAGTTATTCTTGAGCACCGCCAAGTCCACTTTCATTTTCTTCAAAAGGGATAAACCGGACAATGCCACAAGATCATTTTCCCCCAAATGGATTATTAATAAATCAGGGAAACCTCTAGCAGAAGACAGCTCAGAGAGCATAGGAAATAAATCATCGCACTTCAGCCCCCCTTTCCCCCGCCATACAACTTCATGTCCCTTGCTAGGCAAACCAAGAGCTCAGCCATAAATCTGCTGTTGGGCGAAGCTGGCTGACCACTTTACAAACGAATGGCCCCCTATCCATGTCCGCCTCTTTGATGATAATGAACTTTAAACACGACCTAGCGGGAAATAACCAAAATTAGTCCACATAGTAAATAACATCTCATTTCCTTACATAACATGTGCAGCAATCAGATTTCCATCTCCCAATCTTTTTAATGTCATCCAAACCCCAAACCAATCTGTAGGCTTCCGTCGCTGCCCCTATCCGCAAAGAGTGAGTCCCAAAAAGTGCGGGTTTTTTTCCCAACAAAGACAAAGTTTTACGTAAAACTGCCAATAGTTGTCCACTAGTAATTTTACTCCCATTCTTGTGAATGAATATGTCCCCACGTTGTAGGCTAAGGAAACAAAAAATGTCTCCCATTCCTTCACTGGACAACAATCCTGCACTCCGCTACCCTTTAAAAAGATACAAGTTCCTCTACCCAGCTGATCAGTTTTTGACTACCTCAAAAGAATCCTAACCTTCCCACCTTGCACTTGAATATCCTCTACCTGCATGCCCTTCTGATCCCGCAGACCTAACAACTCGGAAACTCTAAAAGCGCCAAAAAACAGCCAAATCATACAAAGTCTAAAACGAGAAACCTCCCACCAATCATAACAGCCCACTGTTAACTGCTTTAAAATGTGTTACAAAATGTGAAAAGTGATTGGCTCACGTAACTCCGAAGAAAAGGAACGTTCCCTCCCCAGACCCTTCAACATATGCCTTAATAAAACATCCCCCGTAAACTCCTGTCCCCACCACAACTGACTATAAAACTAAATGCCGGCCAATTTTCCTGACATTGTTGTATGAGATAACCCCAAATTGACCAAATGCAAATCAAACCGAAACTTAACCTCTCTGATACCCTCTGTAGAAAGAACCATTTTGTGAAACTTAACATACCTTAAAAACTCCAAACAGGCCTGACGATAACTGCGTCTAGTAGAAGGGGCTATAGAATTTTCCACCAGATCAACGATTCTCATTCCCCCAGCGCCCAGATGTCTTTCAGGATCGAAGTTTTGCAGCCATCCGCCCCCGGCGCCAAACTGCGAAATTTCTGCCAATTGAATCGAGATAGAGCATCCACCATTGAGTTATTAACAACTGGAATGTGTCTCGCTCGAAACACAATATTTAATCTGAGACTTTGCAGCATAAAAATATCCAACAGGTGTAATAAACGCACATCTTTTGCCTTTTGCTTGTTAATTAGCTCCACAACAGCCATATTGTCAGTATGATAAAGAACATTCCTGTCCTTAAACCCCTCCCCCCAAATTAAAACAGCCACTATGAGAGGGAACAATTCAAGAAAGGCTATGATTCGGCCCTGTTGTAGCCAATGTGGAGGCCATTTTTCCGCACACCAACGATCCTCCCAAAAAATGCCGAAGCCATGCGCTCCAGAAGCGTTTGAAAAAATCTGAAAATGCCAAATGGTATCATCCTCCACAAAATATATAGAGGCTCCATTAAAATCCTTCAAAAATTGCAGCCAAATTAGTAAATCCTCCTTAATCTGCTTGGTGAGCCTAATCCTGTGATGAGGAAGAAATGCCCCAGACACCGCCATCCCCAAGCGTCTACAGAAGGTCCTGCCAGCATTCACCACGCGGCAAGCGAAATTCAAATAGCCCAAAAGACGCTGAACCTGCCTGAGCTGAACTTTTTCCTTGTCAATGATCTCCAATAAAAATGACCTAATCTCAGTCAATTTTTAGACGCTGGCAACCTAGCCATCTTAAGTTCTGTGTCAATTTCAATACCTAAGAATGTAAGTTATTTACCTGGACCCTCAGTTTTTTCCCGAGCCAAAGGAATGCCGAACTCCTCAGCCAATTGTTGGAAAATGTTCAGGCATCTGTGGCACTGATGGGACTGAGCTTTGCCAATAAACAAGAAATCATCTAAATAGTGACATATCTGTTTGTGACCACTTTTTTCCGAAAAACACCACTGAAGAAAAGTACTGAACATTTCGAAGAGTGCACATGACACAGAACAACCCATTGGGAGGACTCTGTTTATGTAAAAAGAATCATTGAAAAACATGCCCAACAGCTCAAAATCTGATGGGTGAATGGGCAGTAAACGAAACGCTGACTGGATATCGCATTTAGCCAGTTCCGCACCACTCCCAGCTGTGCGTACCATCCTCAGCGCATCATCAACAGATGTATAAGACACATTGGAGTCTGACGGGGAAATTAAGTCATTAATAGACTGGCCCTCCGGCCACGATAAGTGATGGATTAGTCTAAATTCACCTGCCAATTTTTTGGGAACCAAACCCAACGGAGATATCATCAAATTCTTCAAAGGACAGTGCTTAAATGGACCTGCTATCCTGCCCTCCTCTATCTCCAAATCCAATTTCTCCTGCACCACTTGAGGCAACTCCTTCGCCGATTTTAAATTGTCAGACCATCTATTATAACGGGGACCCTGATAACCTATCTTAAAACCCTCCTTGAAACCCCAATAGAGTTTTGAAGCTGATTCCGTATCAGGATACCCTTCCAACCACTATGTCATGACCGATAACTTAATTGGGGTATGAGCCCCTTGAGATAAACTGCGGAAAAGCTCCCCTACCTCTTGGTGATTTTCCCAGATCCCCAAACCTTTGGTTGGCAAAACACTGGATGATGGCATGTTTCCCACCACACTGTGAACATTCGTGCTTAAACATGCAAAATTGCCTGATGCAGGAACCTCTATTAAAGTTCCAACAGGATCCCGCAACTGGTAGTTGTCCTCTTCCCACAACACCTGCCCCAAATTGGGTGGGGGGAGGCAGAAAGGGCAGACAAGTAATTGGAAGCCCGCTTGCAGTATGCGTTGTCGCAGGCGTCTGAGACGAGGACATCCACTGAAGCCACATTTCCTGATCCACACCCCCCCAAGGCTTATCATGGAAAAGACTTACTCTAGCCCTAAACTCCTCATCATAGTTGAGCCATGCGAACCCCCCGGACTGTAAATGTGATTTGCGTATAATGATATCAATATACTTAAATATTGCAACAGCCCTGTCCTGATGTTTTTCACAATAGACGCTTGCATAAATAAAAAATGCTGCCGTCCAATTTTCGATACTTTTTGGAGCCCTAGGACGCCTCGAAAGCTCCCACTCTTCTTCCTTGGACCCCTCCTTTGCTTGAATATCCCTATGAAGGAGCTTGAATACATCTACAAATTCGTGGTCCCAAATCCTCTTCTTAGTTTCCTCAGCCAAATGCGTACCCAGGGGCATGGACAAACCCATGTAAGGTAATCTTTTATGCCTGGGGTGAACGGCACCTGAAACGTGCCCAGATGAGGATTCAGACCTATCCAAAACCTGTTTATCAGTGCTAACCTGTTTATCAATGCTTGGCGCCTTATGTGATCCCACAGCACCTGAACCCACTCCCACCTGTTCTGCAGATTTACCAACCACCTCCCCCGCCCCGCAACCCGTACCTTCCTTCACTGAGTCATCACCCACCCCCACTGAACGTACACTGGGTTTGTCTGTCAAAGGTTGTGGCCACGAAGACCACCACTGAGGGTTACCTGATGTCAATTGAGTAGCCCGCTTCTGGAACTCCTGAGGACCCTCTCGCCGTTCCTGCTCCGCTGTCTAGCCCGCTCGTGACCTCTGAAAAATACTAGCAACAACAGTTGACCCCGACCCCTTTGTAACCGCTACTTGTTCTTGACCCATAGCTCTTGTATCAAAAATCCCTTCATCAAATAGAAAACCTTCATGTATATTTTCGTCCACCAAACCTTGACCAGCATATTCATCAGGTATGACCAAATCATTATTACTCCCACTCGGCACTTCCCCGTCTCCCACCCCGCCATCATAACAATCCCAATTGGTCACAGCAAAATCCGCCTTTGATCCGCTCTGTGACACAACACCCTTACCAACAGCCGCACCATGCTTCGCCTTCTTGTACTTGGACATGCCCGCCACCATCTGCAGGACCTTGTAAGATGAAGACTTCCAGACGCTCGCGCCAGACGCCGCTACCAACTTACCACCATCCCGAAACTGCGTGGCACTGCCCGTTGCCGAAGATGAAGGAGTGGCATGATCCACCCGGACCCATTGCCCTCGACTTGGCCCTAATGCAGAGTCAAAAGAAAACTGTGAGAAACAAGGAGGAGAACGAGATTCCGGAAAAATAGATTCAAAACCTGAAGAATAACCAGGAGGTTCATGTAGGGTATATATTGTGAGTATATATTGTGAGACATTGAGTCAGCACCATCCAATTCCTGAACCTCCTCAAATGCTGAGTCTGTTAAATCAACAGCTAAAGTGTTGATATTGTCTTGTAAATATGATTTGACATACTCCCCAGGTGGGCCCCTAGGCACCGGGGCCTAAAGCACCTCGGGAACGGCTCCCTCCCCTGCAGTACCCTGCACCGGAGCAAAATTGTTGTTCGGACTATTGTGCTTACCCGCTGCCAAAATTTGCACCCCCTCACTGTCATCACCACTGTCACTAGAATAATCCACCAAAACAGTAGAGCGTCCCTCAAAATACACAGGAGGCGCAATATTAATGGAAGACATTCCTTGAAAATTAGCAATGTTTGTGAGCACCTTGCCACCGATGTGCGCGCTCTTAAAAGCTGATGTAGGTGCCGGCAAAACCAAATTTTCCTTTACACCAATGTCATAACAACCCCCACTCCTCCTGCTCAACAGGGAACTTGTAGTAAGGCTTCTGGAGGTAGTACCACCCCTGTCCTGTACTCTCCTCCAAGCACGCCCCATGCGGAGAGAAGATACCGCCCTCAACTGACCTGACGACTTGTCAGGAAGCGAGTGACATCTGGTAGCCTGTGACCTGCTGGCTCCGCTGCGAAGCGCCACACGACCTCTATGTTGCAGCGTCGATGTTTCCACCTCAGCACGACCCACAGCCCCTTGCGACCGGCTCTTCGCAGGTAAACAAGCTGCCACTGCTTCCGAAACTCCTTGAGCTGCCATCCTCTTCAGGTGTCTCCCCACCGCCGCTAACACTGTTGAAACTCCAGGCTGCAATAGGTCCTCACGACCTGCGTCAAAAATAATGCGCAATGCCTCCTTCACTGCCTCTGACTCTGCCATCCTGAAGCAAAGCCTGAAGAAAAACACACCAAAACTAGCAGAAAATGAGGAAAATTGGCAAGGCTTGTGTCACAAAAACGACAGCCTCCCAATCTCCTCACAGAAAAAAACACCATTTTCCCTAACTGCTGCCTGCTCTGCTCGAGCTGCTAAGCCCCGCCCCTTGCCTGCCTAGAGCCCTCATGCACTGTGTGGACTGTTCCACCACGCGAAATTCCCCAAGGGGACAGCTGCTCATGCAGCGATCCCCTTGGGACCCCATTTGGAGCCTCGCTAGCAGTATTGCAAGGTAAAGAGGGAACCTGGTGTAGGGGGACCATAATTTTAGAAAACATCTAGTACTCACAATTATTCTCAATAACTTCAATGGATTTGGGTTTCTTTGACTTTCAGTGTATATTATTGAAAGGCACCACCACAGCTAGCCGTCTTTTTTGAAGATTTTACAAATAACATTTAATTCGAGGTTGTGAGAGGAGGCAAGATTAAACAGGTATGACGGGCTGCCTAATCCATAAATTATGAATATATTATATCTGAAGTAACAAAGGACTTATATTAGATTTTTATTCTTAGATTTTAAACCAAGGATTTTAATGACAAGTGCTATAAAGGAAGATTACTCGTGCGGGAACAAAATACAAGGATTTTATCATTGATCCTATCAGGTGAGAATAGGGTCAGAGTTCTAAAAATACTTATAATATAAACTAGCCTGCTAAAACAATAATGAGATGGTGATATTTACCGCTGCCATTTCTTTAAAAAAAATAGACTCTTTGGATCATGGGCCAACAATATGCCTCACAGACCAAATTAACCGATGTATCAGTAATATGAAAAGTTTATGACTATCCAATAACTGGGACTGGCAGGGGGTGCCCCGTTGTAATCAATGTAATGTAACATGGGACTGCAAGCACATATTAGAATGAGCCCATCTGATAGGTGTAAGGGGATTTGAAATGCTGGGGAGGAGATGTTTGTCATCCTTAATGAGTTATCAAAATTTGAAATAGGCATAACTGGCCACGAAAATTGTACAGAAACTTGTGGACTGAAATGAAAAAATGAGTAGTAATACCGAATTTTTGAAGTGTTGCAAGTTTAGTGGGTATTGAGTGACCTATTAGGTTACATTTTTAAAAATACTAAACAAATGCATTGTATTTGCCTCATACAGGATTCCGACCAAGGGCAACCAAACAGTGCCAATAAAGAGAGATTTAGATTTGTCTTGAAAAAGATGGGATATCAATAGAACCATCGAAAGGCGTCGACGCTTCATTCAACACAATCCGTGGAATTAGCTTATCCTGTAGATAAGGAAGATAGAATATATCCAGGATCTAGTTGTATAAATGTTCAGATCAGATGTGTTTCTAGATGACAAAATGTGCTGTCTGTATTTGTCTCTCTGTTGATTGTTTGTCGGTACACAGAAATACATGAACGTGAGGTCTTTTGGATTGGTTACAAAATTTCAATTGTATATGAATGAAATATCAATGTTTCTGCAAACACTCCTATAGTGAATTTAAGGTTTTTGTGTATGTAATATATAATTTTTACGGTATATGAATTTGATATTGGTGCTAGTGTAATCAATTTTTAGTGTTTTTTTTTATTATTGTGATATCTGCTGTTTTTTAATAAAAATATATTTTAATATATAACTACTCTTGTAATAGTTGTATGTACAACCTTTCAAGTTCTAACATATGGGCTATAAACTTTCTCGCTGGGTACCTTGAGACCTAGTATTGTATTTAGCGACTCTATACTCTTCCACCAAGGGACATTTGTTTCTACCAAGCATTTATAGAGGACACTAACCGAGACAAATACAAAACAATCGGCAAGCAATGGGTGAAGTTCAACTCCTAAAGCATACACAACGGGTCGCTAAGCGACGCTCGGCCTAATTAATGTGTCCTTGTGTAATGTAACTGGTGCTCACCTAAAGTGCTCCAATACTTTCGGGTCAAGTTTGCGTAATATAAAAAAACTTCCACAAAAAATGTATACTCCAAGAGTTCGTTTTCAAATGACAGCCCAAAACAACATGCCAACCGATCCCAAGAGCAATGCTGACTACAGAGGCCTCTCGGTCCCATTTGTCCTCACCGGTTCATACACTATGAAACGGAAGTGGGCGGGATGTAAGAGGAAGTGACACACAGAAATGTACCACCTTTCATTATTGGCTCAAACATGCAGATGTGCCATGTTCGTGATCAGTGGCGTGCACGCGTGCATCTGCCTGGCCCGGTAAACAAGGTCGAACTCGATCGCCTCATGAAACGGACACGAGTTAAATATTCTTACAGCTAGGAATGAATTTCACTGGAGCAAAACCATTAGCCAAAGAAAATTATAAATAGAAGAATGCAAAACAGCCCGCGCTCCTAGTTCTTCTGTTTTATCTGATCGTTGCCTGTTCTGATAATTTAAGACCGTACCTGTGATTATGCAATGCGTCCAACAGCAGTTACCAGATAAAGCCAGATTGCATATATTTGGGCCGACATTTGCATTCCCCGAACCACCAATTAAATGTTGTGAACAGGTTGTTCCGAAACAAGCACGTTTATTTCACTTAACCTTCAATGCAATAGTTCTTGCAATTATGGAAACGCATCCGTGCAAAGTTATTGTCAACTGGCCTTTAGTTTCCTTTGAGAGTCCCATTAATTTAGAGTGGCCACGCCAGTGAATTGCGATGATCGTTGTGTTTTGAGGATGGCACTGAGTTTATCTACTTGGAAATATTTAAAATAATTCTGTTGATGTCTTTATGCTTCAAGGCTGGCTGCAAGCTAAATGCCTTTGCAAGCAGATCTCTAGCTTGTAGTGCCAGTGGTCGGCATATATTTATGGAAGTCTTTCGTAGGATTTAGCCGAAGGCTTGGGAACCCGTCCTGCTGCACTCGGACACATGCAGGCGGCCCTCGAACGTGCCAGCACTGAAGACGCAGATCCGTTATTGTCCGTCGTTGGTTTCTTGCAGGGCCGTTTCTACCTTGAGGCAAGACTAGGCGGCCGCCTAGGGTGGCAAAAGGGCTAGGGCGGCAAAAGGAAGTTGAGACATTTGTCCTTGTGTGCGCAAAATTTGTGGTTTCCGCGGCACCCACAGATGTCTGTAACAATCAGGGCCGTCAATCATTCATAGCGCGAACAAGCTACTTATGACGGCACTGTTTCTTGTTTCTGGACTGTCCCCAGAGAGAATGAACCTATGATCTCACAAGGGGCAGGCCTGTGATCGTTTTTTTTCTAACTTTTGAATCCCTGCATTTGCCTTGGCGCGGGCATGCAGTAGACCGAGAGTGCTGCCGTTTGGCTCTTGAGAGAGGCGGATTCAGGAACGTCAAGGCAAGGACTGGTTGGCTCACCCTGCAGCCTGCTTCTGTTGCGCATGGGACTCCCTAGGAGCCCAGCAGGTGTATTAAGGTAAGATCAGTGGTTGAAGTGTCCACTTTTCCTGCTCTGCCGCCGTCAGCTGCCCCCCCCTCTTTTACTTCCTCTTATTCCCTTCCTTTCTGTCTCTCTCTCGCAACTCCACACTTGCTGAAAATCATGCTTCAACCTGTTCCCTCTGTATTTACTTCTCAAAAGGGGCCGCTTCAGAGACTACAGCCTCTAGCTGTCAGCACGAGCCCAGGAGGTAGGCACCAATGACCAGCAAGCACAGTTTAGTGCGCCAGGCTCCGCAGGCGCGCGGCATGCGTGCGACGCGCCCAGGCAAGTGCATGGGTTAAAACCTGGCCAAAAGTGGACCCTTCTGCGGCCCGACAAGGCTGGGCTGGGCCCCCCCTCTTGGCCCCTTGCTTCTCCCTCAACACTCACAATAGGGAAGCGCTAGTTACCAACACCTAAGGCACAAGGTAAGCCCAGTTCTTCAATATTGAACTATCCAATAAATACTATGGGTGCCCTTGACAAATAAATACCCTCAGTTGAACAGAGTCTAGGTTCCTGTAACCGCACTGCTTGGACATCAAAAGTT
The DNA here is from genome assembly GCF_964204655.1 of Triturus cristatus. Taxonomy (NCBI): domain Eukaryota; kingdom Metazoa; phylum Chordata; class Amphibia; order Caudata; family Salamandridae; genus Triturus; species Triturus cristatus. Next base: position 127,275,830 of record NC_140590.1, read on the forward strand.
ACCTCCACATTGCCGTCCTTTCTTCCACAGGCCCTGGGGACATCTCTGGTCATACGGTTAATGTAGCTAATGGGTGTGTTCACCACTCTTCAGATGCAGTTCATTACATTTCTCTCTCCGAATCTTTCACAGACCCGCCTCTTAAATGCATAAGACACCCGATCCCAGCTTCAAAACATACTTCAAATTATTGCACCTATCTAATTCTATGTAATCCACCTGAAAAACCTCAAAAGGAAAAGTGGGTAGTGCAAAATGATTGGGTGGTGAGGGGGTACCCTTTCCAGGATTGTGCATCATGCACACCATGCAGTACTTCACTAAATGTGCTGCTGTTTTCGAAATGTTATCATTCTGCCATACAAGGTCTAACAACTTGCAAATACCCTTAACACTAAAATGGGCTGGGCCATGGGCCATCGTGGACAGAGGAAGAACATACGCATCTGGGAACATCCATCTCTGCTTCCCTGACATCAATCCAACATCCCTCATCATCATTCAACTGTGCTGTACTTTCTTGCCACATTGCTAATTCCTCTATTGTGGCCTCACCTTGGGGCATATCAACAACAACCAGCGATAATTATCGCTAAGTGCACTTAGCGCTAGGATAATTATCGCCGGCTAGCGTGGATTTTTATCGCTGAGATAGCGTGCTATTAGCAACGCTTATCTCAAAAGCGATAAAAATCCTCACGCTAACTGCCTAACGTGAGATTATCGCTGGAAACCCAGCGATAATCTCACGTTAGCTTGTTGATAGGGACTCACAAACTTAGACATGATATCCACCTTCCATAGGATATCATGGCTTAGTCAGTCCTGAAGCAGGCGTAAGGAAAGTAGCGATAACAGGGGTTATGGCTACTTTTCCTGCCGCTATGCTTCATAACGTGGGGCTTGATGAAAGGAGAAATGTCGCTTAGCGACATTTCTCCTATCATGTCAGGGCAGGAACGCCCACTCATTAGAGATGCAAAGCTGGGTGTTAGGAATCCCCACGCTAAAGCACGGTTTGACGCGTTAGCGTGACCTTGCTAATTAGGCGATGAAATTATCGCCGCTTTTTGGCCGAAAACAGCCGCTAAAGCGGCGATAATTTATTATCGCCTCCTTGTAAATATGCCCCTTTGTATCTCAGTCACATTCTCAAGTGTATCCTCAAACATGGTAACTTCAGGCACCCATCTAGCGGGACTTGCACCGAAAATGCTTTTCATTTTAGTCCGGGTTGTTTTCTTAGCTGTCTGATCTGCAGAAGCATTTCCCCTACCTACATCGTCATTGACTTTCCAGTGGGTACTACACTTTACTATAGCCAATTTCTTAGGGAGTGTCAAAGCAGACAAATGCCTCAATATTAGGTGCCCATGCTGAATTTTGGGGCCATGCGAAGTTAGCAACCCTCTCTCAGCCCAGAGTTGCCCAAAGTTATGTGTGACTCCAAAGGCTCACTGGCTGTCAGTATAAATATTGACAACCAGTCCCTCACTCAATTCGCAGGCTCGTATTAAGGCAACAAGCTCAGCAGCTTGGACGACTGATAAGGAACTCGTGATGTCTCAACTACTGTACGCAGCATGGTGATAGCATACACAGCAGTTGTAGTGCCATCTGGTAATTTAAAATAAGAGCCATCGACATATAGTTACCCTTGTGGATCAGGTAAGGGAACATCAGTCAAGTCTACCCATCCTTTTGTCTCTTCTTATGTTCGGAAGATACAGTCATATTTATCAATCTCATCACGCGCAGAAGGGAGGGGCAGTAATGTGGCTTTGATTCAGAAGAGCCTCTGTATAAATATACAGTGATCAACCACATTTTTTAATGTTGTGGATCATGCATAATACAGAAACAATTTTGTTGGTATATCACTCATGTACTATTGTTATATTAGCGGTTATCGTCATAGCACAAGCATAAAAAAGCAGGGGCCTGTTTTATATACGATTCTGATCGGGAATACGTTAGGCAGTCTATGATGGCCACCACCAGCAATGGTGATGAACTAGGCAGGTCCGTCCTTTATGTTGTTGATCAACCGAGATTTATGGGGCAGGAAGATGCGGAAGTTAATGCGTCTTGGTTTGGTGATTTGAAAAAACAGACGGTGGAATACACAGAGCCAACCGACTAAGATTGTTCAGGTGAGAGGAGAGTGAGGCATGAGAAGCTCACAAACTTTGTTAGTGTGCCAGGGCTAACAGAGGCATTTTTGTTGTTGACAGCTTCGGTTCGAGTCAACTAGAATTAGGACTGGACTTGGAAACAGCGAGCGGAATCATAAAGTGAAACATGGTATTTTATTTTACTTGGTATAAGAGTTTGGTACTAGTACACCTCAGTTGTAGTGTTTGGCTGCCTACTAGTGCGTGGAAACTGTCGGGCAGGACTGCCACGTCCTCTCCCATTCCCTCTTAAAGCCTGCTGTAACAACACCTTTGTATTTAAGTTGTTATGCCTTTTCTCTGTCCTCTCCTTTTCCTCATTATCCCTATGCTTATAATTCTGTGTCATATTCAAAATAACAGAAGGGGAAGAGGTGGACCAAGAACTTACAAAGGCCTGCAATCGAGTTACAATTTCAGGAAGCAGATTAGAAACAAATCTATTAACAAACAACCAAACGCCTCTCTCAATAGACAAATCCTGCCCACTATAATCCAAAAAGGTACCTTCAAATTGGGTGAAGAAATCAAACACACTCTCATCTTTCTTTAGTCGACAAGCCAACAATTTATCCCAATCTACTTTTCTTGGCGGAATAAGAGAATGCATGTACGTAATAATACGGCCTGGCAATGCTAAAATTTCGGCTATGGGCTTATCACCTGGTTTTCTTTCCCGGTCCCACACTTTAATTTGATCCCACGTACCTCCCAATTCCACAACATGATCTTGCGTGTGTACCTTCCTCCATCTATCAACCGGAACCTGTAAACCCCCAAAAAAATCAATATCAGCAAGAGTCATTACAGTGAAAGAGGCAGCTTCAGTCAATTCTTTATAATATGCAGTAGTATTTTTCCTAGGATCAGGCAAATGAGTCTTAAGAGACAAAACTTCACTTCTATTCCTCGGAGTATAAGCCCACTGCTCCTGCCATCCGTTAAATTCAGCAACTCTGGATGATATATAGGATGAACCTCCTGCATCGGAAACTGAGACACCGACCTGAAACTTTTCTTGTGTAGTCTTCCCCTATAAGCTATTATTATCGTAACATTAGCAAAAACTTGTTCTGGCCCCAATTCCCTAATATACACTCGATCTCTAATGTCATCTAAAATTTGAGGTGCTTCGGCTTCAAAATGCTGTTGCCAAAGACCAATTAAAGTTGCACACATGTGTTTAAGGGCATGCTGCTGTATAAAAGGCTCAAAATCTTTCATAGTCGCCCAGACATCCTGTACACTATAAATAGGATTATGGGCCCACTGTGCAGCCTGATTGGCTATTACCCGTTTCTCATCATCTCCCACATCAGATTTCACTAACGGTCCCATGCGCTCCTTAAATTTCGTCCAATCCTTATCCTCAAATCCACGTACCGGTGTCCTACTACCTACTAATGTCGGAGGATGAAAAACTACAGTGGGAGAAGCAACAGAAGTAACAGGCACTATCGTCGTGGAGGGTTGTGTCACGGCAGAAAGAGCTGGCGAGAGAGACGCTGAGACAATAGGTGTGGCAGGAGTTCTAACAGTCACAGTGGCCACAGGCGGCAAAGAAACAAAAGAAAGAGGAGGAGGAGGAGCCGAAGCCACAGCCATTAACATAACAGCGGTAGACACAGAGACAGTGGACACAAATGTAACGGGTGGCTGTGAAGGCACCGGAACAGTGGGATATATTCTTTGCGGGGCATATGGAGACAGGGGTCGGGTATCCAACAATTCTTCCACAAAAGTGTCATCTTCTTCCTGAAGCACATACGATTTATCAATTTGTAATCGAAACCTTCTATCTTCACATTCAACTCCCTTTTTCTGTTTTTCCCTATCATATGCCACAGCTTTCTGAGTCAGTGTCTGCATTTTCCCTTTCCTGGCCCCTTTTTCCACCTTCAATCGCCTCTGTCTAGCTAGTTTCTGCCATGTTCTGAGGGGATCAAACATAAACTGCCTACTTCGTCTCTTAAACAACTCTTCTTGTAAATACTCAATCTTTTGTTCATCAAAAGTGCCCATCAATGGCCACTGCAATTCCGCATTGTCCCTCATATATGTGTGCTATAACGTAATAAACATAATAGGGCCAAGACAATGCTTCACATACATATCAAAATTCGGAGTGCCTTCTGGAGGCGCCTCCTGAGCTTCTTCCAATTGAGCATCTGCAGAACGACAGCGACAGCACAAAGAAAACAATTTACTAACACCAGGCATTCTCAAAAGAAAATGAGTTCATGATTTATGCCTGGCAAAGCGATTGCAAATGCTTTAATCCAAAAGACGGCTCTTAGACCGTACCAAATACAAACCAAAATGGTACCCTATCCAAAAAGAACCAAAACAAACTCACCTGATATATGCAGGTCAAACGAATTGATTCTTCACTGCCGAATCTTCAGACCAAACGGTCAGATCCAGGGGTTTCCCCATTCCGGACTCCAGTCGGGATGACCACTGGGCAAGGCACCATCCGGCAGGACAGTAGGAGCAGCTGCGAGTACCAGGAACTCTTTGTGCAGGGATCCCTGATCCGTCGGTCTGACCCGACGATGGCCTCGACCTCCCACCCGTCCGCTGAAGGGGATGGGTCACTCACCTGAAGGAGTCGGTCAGACAGTAGAGAATACAAACCAATAACAGTTTATTAAAAGTGCACTCAGAGCGGAGCCCTGTCTGCCCAGTCGCTAGGAGTGCTGCAGAGGGACTGACATCAACTAGCATAACGATACATTATCTACACTTCGAAACCAATGAAAGCCCTCCCACCATGGAATTTTCCAGGAAGATGCAGCTGGACAGTAAATTACAAAGGAGTAAGTTTTGATTCTGAGTCCGGGCACACATTATCTACTATTCAAGGTCACTCTGCCTTTACCCAACACTAGACACGTGGGAGAAGGCCTACAGCTAAAGGAAAGGTATGCGCTAAGAACAGTGCATTATTAGGGAAGCAATACGCAGCTCCGAAGAAACATAACCTGGAGAAGGCTGTTTCTCGGCAATGGCAAAGGATTAGTTTTGATCATGATTTAAAATGGCGCCTACACTCAGAATGGCGCTGCAAATGCTAACTTACGTGAAAGAATGTGAAAGCATAATTTTTACATTTTAACAATGGGAAAATCATCACGTTTGCCTGGAGATTTGATATTGCTACAGTTCCAAAGCCTGGCATAGAACAGAAGCTGGGTTTGGGCAGTCTCTCGTGCATAAACAGCACATGTGTCCTCTATTTAGGAGGTAGGTCTGAGTGGTGTCCAGGACAAAGATGAACAACCCAGTAGCTCCTCTACTTTTTTGGAAGAAGTTTTAAGGTATCAGATCGGCAGCATACAACTGAGGTATGCCACAAGACAAAAAGAGATGGGAGGAGCAAAAACTAAAAAAGGAAAAGGTTCTTACACGGAACCAAAGAAGACAGTTGGACAAATAATGGCAGTCAACTTGGGTCCTCACAGGGACCACATTCCACCTGCGACCACTAAAATCAACTTGGTCATTAACTTGTCTGATTATTTTTTGAATTAATGTAAACTTTTTGTAGTCAATAAAGGGCTTGGATTCTGCCCGTCATATCCTGGTACTTTCTTAGAGCTACAGATTGTCATGTTGCTATATATGATTTAAAAAAAACAGTGCCTGGCCCTAGACCAGTGTTATCTGAATTATCTGTGGCACATGTCAAAGATATTTCTGTTCTACTTTCTCTCGACAATGACAATGATTCAACTGTGGATGATGTGGTGGGGGACCTTAACATTGAACAAGATTACACTTGTGATAGTTGTTTACACTGATGTAGTAGGTTTACCCCACAAGGCTTTCATCTAAACAGTCTTGATGTGTTTCACGAACAGGTTACATAGGATTTAAATAATCTTGAAGGCAAATTGATTAGTACACATTCTACTCACTACAAAGACAACCTCACTAAAGAAGAAAGATCAGCCCTGAAGAAATTAGTGGAGAATACTTAATTGGTCATTCGCAAGGATGACAAGGGAGGGAACGTGGTGTTGATGAACAGGTGTGACTAATAAGAAGACGTACATAGACAGCTAGACAATGAAACCTGTTATAGGAAGCTAGCTACTAATTCATACACCATTGCCATACCACCCCTAAATGAAAGATTGACTCATTGGAAAGAAGTTGACTTACTGTCGGACTCTGAGTTCCAGTTACTGAAAGCTGATTGCCATAGGTTTCTATGCCTGTACCTTCTCCCCAAGGTCAACAAGAAGGGCTGTTTCCCTCCTTTCGTCCCATTATTTCAGAAATAGGTTCTCTAACGGAGCACTTATCCCAGTTCGTTGACTCTTTTTTTAAACCACTAGTGGTGAATCTTCGCTCATTCATCTGGGACACCATGGATTTCCTCAATAAATCTAAGGACCTGGTATGGGATGACTCTATGTGGCTGTTGACTTTGTATGTTAAGTCAATATATACTTGTATAAAGAAGGAATTTGGATGCATGGCTGTGGACCTTTTCCTCTCAACACGGAGAGTCAACTGTTAGAGCATAATAGAATGTTTCTTGCATGGTTGGGCTCATCCTCAATAATAACTACTTTCGGTATGACAATGATTGGTACCAACAACCCACAGCCATGGGTTCTAACTTCTCCTCATTAAATGCTAATCTGTTTATGGGCTGGGTGGAGCATACCCATGCTTGGGTCCCCGCAGCAGCAGAGTGGATGAAGAACATCCACTAGTGAGTGCATTACATTAACGATATCATTATCATTTGGATCACTACTGAAAATCAGATGGAGGCCTATTTTAATTTTCTCAATGACTATCCCTTCAATTTTACTTTCAGAATAAAAATGTCATGCATGCGAATACAATTTTTGGATATTGCGTTGTATGTATTGGATGGTGCACTACAATGCACACTGTACCATAAAGAAACAACTGTCAACAGCATTTTGCATTTTGAAAATGCACATCCCCCATGCACACAATGTGCTATTTCATCTGGGGAGATGATCATGTTGCGGAGGAATTGTAGTGAGGATGTGCAGATTGAGGAACACATTAATCAGACAATCACTGGACTGAAAATGAGGGACGACAAAGACTTAGACATACAACGAGCTACTGTGAAAGCTAGAAATACACACCGTAGTGATACCCTAAATTCCAAACGTAGGGCTGAATTTCAAGAGTGCTTACATTTGTTACTACACAGTTCCGGTTGAATGATGAGGTATATAATATTCAGATTAAGCATTGGCAGTTGTTATAACGGGTTCCAGGAGTCAGTGAAACAGTCTCGAATAAACCCTCTATGACCTGCAAATGAAGCAAAACTGTCAGGGAGCTACTATGCCCTAGCTGCACCCTACCGGTAGTGAAGGGACATACTACCTGGCTTAGGAGACCGATGGGTTTCTATACTTGTGCAGACTGCAGCATTTGTAAAATGGGCCAGAATAAAATCAAAGAATTCAAATACAACACTGAAAAAACTAATGACATTCGTCATTACATAATTGCCAATCTTGTTATGTGGTACATGGTATCATCTGTGTCTGTGAGAAGTTATATATTGGTAGCACTGCAAGCCAATTGAGTATTCGCATACAGGGACATCGTAGGTCAATTGACAATCAGGATACTTCGTATTCATTGTTTCACATGTGTGTAATCATGGAGCCATCAGAATTAATTTCAGGTTTCATGGGATTGACCAGGCGCTACCACACAGGAGGGGTAGCAATAGGAAGCTATACCTCCGCCAATTGGAATCCAAGTGAATTTGCAATTTGACATCTGTCAAGATAGGTCTCAACTCTGACAACGAACTTCACCATTTTCTTTTAAGCCCTCTACATCACACTTGTAAAGTCCTGAAATGTTAGCGTGGATACCTAATAATCGGATGACTGACACATGCGCACATGAGAGCAAGGGTTAAGGTCTAGAGTTGTCTGAGGGCGTGGTCTTCCACTATAAAGGGTTAGTGCACAGTGAGCTTGAATTCTCCCTTCTTACATTGTATGGGCCAGAGAATGAATGCACTTGATTGTATACATACATATGTAAGAAACCATGCCCCAGTCTGAGGCTAGGTTAATTACCAGCTGGGGTCCACTGTAGATGTGTAAAATCATAAAGGTTTTTCATTAAAGATAGGACTACTCAGTTATGGTACTTTGAAGTTCTCCCCACTTACACTGGGTCAGCTGTGGAATGGGTACACATAATGGAAGGCGTATGTATGTTTATATGCCTATGTCGGGGATGGGTTAATTACCGGCTGGGGTCCACTGAGGATGTGTAAAGTCGTAAAAGCTTTTGATTAAAGATAGGACTTTTAAATGGCTGTCAAGTATGTTTGATGCCTCACAGTAATGTAAGAATCCTTCTTTGCCCCCTCTCTGATTTAGCATTAAGTGGCTACTCTCCACCATATGATACCCTGTGAACCTGCTCACTCTGCATACGGATAGAAATGCCAGTGAGATCGGCTTTATTTACAGGTATATCTAGATACTTAACCTTTGGGTGAAGTATGAGGTAATGTCACGGTCCAATCTGAGTGAGGTTTGAGTATTTGCAATGAGGTTGGTGCTTCTTATCGTTAAGGACTTTTACTTTTTCACGGTGTCTAAATAAATTGCATGACAGACGAGTCGACACGACCTGACATATGGGGTGGGCTATTTAGTTGAATCTACATTTACTTTTCGTGTATTACACACAATAGTAGGTGGAGGTCACGTGAATCATGATACTCAGGGTGTGTTTTTTTGTATGATTTAGTGAACCAGCAGATGCTGGTTAGACTAATGAGAACGCTGTGATGGATTCTGACATTGTGGTACAGACAAAGAGAATAGGTCATAATTCTTATGATTTTGGTAAGGGTTTGATTTTAATTTAGATCATTTGAGCGAATGCCACATTAGATGTCGCTGAACTCTGTCTCTTCCTTGGTCCCTTTCTATTGTTGGTAGGTTTACTTCAATGTTGGACTTCTTTTTGCTTCCATTTTTTATTGTATAGCTTTTCTCACCTTGTGGATGGATTTCCTATTAACCGTAGACCTGGAGTTCCGGGGTGGTGGATTTGTGTGCATTGTTTTGTATACGACACGTTATGCCATAATTAGTTTTGCTATGTCTCTATTGTTACCCTATGAGCTGTGTGCTTGCCTTTTACACCCGTCTGTCTTTTCACTCCTCTGACTTTTACCCATGTGCTTCGGTTGAAGATGTGGTCCCCATTGTTTGGGTGTGGATATAAACGTTTGGTTTCCTGTCCCTCCTTGCTGGACCATGCGAGTTGTCTGTTTATTGTTGACGTATAATATGTTGGATATGTGTTTTTAGATGCTTTTTCATAAAATAGGTTTTGGATGTATTTTTTAACACTATGGTCATTAGGTGTAAGTATCTGTGATTATAGGTTCCTTAAGTCCCTAGTTGTGTTCTTAAATGTTTATCTGAGAATTTGAATGTACTTGATGTTTGTATAGTTGTACAAACTTGTGATATATTGTGGTGTATATTTGTATTTCTTGTCTAACTCTCATGTATTTTGGTTACAGCCGCGGCCCATGCAAGTAAGAGTGTTTGGGCGGTGGGGCCGGCTGGGGGGATTTCGACGGACGATAACAAGGGAAAATTAAATGAATAATAACTTTTCCCTCGTCATCATCCGTTGAAACCCCTAACCCACCCACCACTGTTACCTGCACAGGCCACAGCTGTTTGGTTGTCAAATACACTTACGTTTGTTACATGTTCATGAGTGTTCGAAGACCTAAGTAAGCCTATGTTTAGTTGCAATGCATTGGCTGCGCTTGCTGAAAAGGAAAAGAATAAAAAAGAATAAATCACAAGCAGTAACTGACTCGTCTTGCTTCCTTCAGTGCTGTGCTCAAGTTGTTTGTTACACTTTGGACTGTTGTTGCCTCTCATTCCATGTTCTAAAGTGTCTAATATATGGGCAATTGGTAGCTGGTAATTTTTTAAGGTGGGCAACCTGGTTTGATAAATTGGTGATCACTTCAGTAGATGCAGTGCTAGATCCCCTGGCTGCCAATATTTGTCTCAAGTTATAGAAATCAATGTTATTTAGGTTTTGATCATGCTGAAGCTCAGTGAAGGTCTAGGTCCCACCCACTTCAACATGTATATGACACCCCTGGCCAACACGGTTAGATCTCACAAACTCAACATTATCTCTATGCCAATGACACCCAGCTCATTCTCTCGCTGTCAGAAGGCCCCTCTACCACCAGAGCCAACTTCCACATATGTATGATGAATGTCTTCCACTTGATGGACAGCTGTCTCAAGCTAAAGATGAACAAGATGGAAGTCCCCATCTTTGGGAACAATACCTCGCCATGGAACGACGCATTGTAGCATGCCGAACTAGGCCCATCTCCTGCACCGACAGACCACGCCTGCAACCTTGGTATCTGCTTCGAATACAAGTTATATTGAAAAAATGTAAACAAAGTCTCATCTGCCTGCTTCCACACCCTGCGCATGATCCCCAAGATTTTCAGGTGGCTTCCAGTAAACACCAGAAGGACCGTCAAGCAGACACTCTTCACCAGCATGCTGGTCTACAGGAACACACTCTAAGTAGGAATCATCACACACCTCCTGAAGAGACTACAGACAATACAAAACTCAGCAGAAAGACTGATCTTCGATCTCCCCAGAAAGACCCATATGACACCGCACCTCAAGAAGCTACACTGGCGCCCGATCCAGATGAGATGCCAGTTCAAGATGATGACCCATGCATACAAAGCCCTGCCAACGAAGGACCATGACCTTCCAACAACCGACCAGACACCTATGATTTGCCTCCCTCTTCCTCCGTCATCCCCTTGATCTGCCAAAGCAACAGCAGAGGACGCTCCTTCTCACACCTGGTGGCCAAAGCTTGGAACAATCTCCCCCTGCACCTCAGAACCACCCTATTGCTCCAGGTATTCAGGAAAGGACTCAAGACCTGGCTGTTTGAATGAAAAAATCCCCACAAAGCAGTTAGCGACTCCAGCACCTTAAGATCCTCCTGTGTGATTTGCCACGCTATTCAAATATATAAAATGTCTTTTTCTGCCTAATGTGACCACATTTGAACCCTGCCTTCTATTTTAGGAGAGAAAGGTGCACTCTGAGCCTTGGATATTGTTGGTAAGATTTTCGTCCAGGGTGTTAAGAGCCGAGATTGTATCCCTGATGATACTGTAGGAGTGTTGAAATGATGAATCACTAAAATTCAACACAATCATTAAATAGCTCACCCTAGAGATCCAAAATAAATGGTAAATAACTCCAACAACAGACCCCTCCCCGACCAAGGGTGCTAAACAAATAGGCAAACGTACACTTTTCTGTAAGATTACAACTTTTAGGTATTCACAATCTACATGCAGAGGTTTACAACTCTGCACTCCCTATACTTATGTGTGTGGAATTTTCCACGTCTAGAGACTCCACAATCAGGGCGAAGAACTCTGTGCACAGAAGTATAGAAGAGCAGAGTTGTAAAACTCTGCACATAAGTCGTGAATACCTAAATGTAGTAAACTGAAAGAAAAGTGTAAGTTTACGTTTGTGAATCAGGGCAAGTAGCTGAAAATTATTGGAAACATATCTGGAAACTCTCTTTAAAATAGAAAATGTCCCCTATTTTATCTCAATGTAAATTATAGATAATACATAAAGCCTACTGGACACCTGAGAAGCTTTCCAAAACTGTCCAAATCTGTAAAATGCTGGAAATGTCTCAACATTCCAGGCACCTTTGAGCACATGTTCTTCAATTGCAAGATGATTAAATCATTTTGGACAGAAATTGAAAATGCTGTGAAAGGAGTGTTTGACATTGATATTAGCCTCGACTGCTATACGGTGACCCTTTGTCCATGGTCCCTTACACCTTTTCTGGACCTAAACGCCAACAACCTCTGTCTTCTTGTTTTATTATTAACCGTAAAGATAAAAAATATACTATGCGAATAGAATTCATATCAAAGCCTGTCTTACCACACCTAGTGGGCGTGAGTGTGCTTTGCCAGAAGTGCAGGCAACTCAGCATCCAACATGTACTTTTACACCCAACCATCCCACAAACTAAGGAACAAGTTAGACTTACATATCCATAGCCCCATAATCAAGAACTACGCCCCACTCAGATGGAGAGGACACTTCAACACGACTACAAAACTTGCATTCAACACTTACCTAGCACCAGTCATGGTTTGACTCTCCTCTCTCTCGCTCTCCTTTTTTCTATCTCCTCCCCCTTTCACTAATTTGCATAGCCACCAACAATTCCTTGAATATAACTATGTCATAAACTAGTTTCTTATGTATGTTTTGTTAAGGCTGTCACAAAATCTTGTACAAGAATGTTGCATTGCACTTATTTTGAGGGTATGTTTTCATGTTATAAAATTCACTGAATGCTTTTGAACAAAAAAACAACTAAATTGGAACATTGCATATTTGAAAGCTCCATTGAAGGTAATGGAGCAAGTCGGGGCCAATAATGGATGGTAGAGGCCTTCTGCTTCAACACTCTATGGAGCATATATTATCAAGGACAGTGTTCAAATTATCCCCGCTTAAGCGGGCGAAAACTGCCGCTAAAGCGGCGATAATGGGCTTGATAATATGCCGCAGAGAATTCCAATAGAAGCCCATGGTGACACCAGAACATGGGCTTCTATTGGAATTCTCTAGGGCATATTATCAAGCCCATTATCGCCGCTTTAGCGGCAGTTTTCTGCCGCTAAAGCGGCGATAATTTTTAACGCCGTCCTTGATAATATGCTCCTATGTCTCTCTTTCTGTTTCTCCCTTTTGGATTAATAAAAATACTATCCTCAGTGCCTTCTAGCCATTATGCCTAAGTGTCCAGGTACACGTGATATATGTCTGTCACTGCTGATTGCTGTAGCACTGCCTTCCTATATGGTACATATATTTAAGAAGCATAGAAGACTTGGACATGGCCGTATTCTCGCTACAATTTTCTAGCCCACAGTTCTCAAGCAGAGCAAGGTGAAACATGAGCAAAACATGTTACACAAAAATGGCTGTTGAAACAGCTGCTTCTTGTTAAAAGGATCATAATGTCATTTTAATCTCATATTTTGGAACACCTCATGCCAAGAGAAGTAAATGTTTGTCATTCTCTGGCTTTTACACAAAAACATCCATGTTACTGGCTAGCCACAGTCATGCAGGCCATGTTTACTTCGGTAATATCGCATTGCATCGCATTTCTGAAAACCTTTGCCAGCAGATGCCGTTTTATAATAGTGGAAAACTTCATAAAGTTTTCAGGTTGGTCTTCTTTACAATTCTTTTTTGTTGTTGTTTTTAGCAGAATTAATAGTTCCCTCAATCCTAATGCATTTAGGCCCAGATCTGCTGAGATTTTTGCATTAGGGTTACATCACTTTTTTGGTTCATCCCGATGCAAGTCCCGTTTTGGGATTTACAAAGTCAAACAAATCCCAATTTGCCTGGTTTCGTTAAAAAAGAAACACAGAGCAACACATAGCTCTGCCTTGCATTACTTTGCGTCAGGTAGTTGTTACATGGCATTCCTGTGAATCCACCAATTTATTTTGTTGCAAACCCATATTTTCAAAGACTTCTACACATGGGTTTGCACCAAAATGGTGAGTCTACCTGAGACTGGAGTAATGAGGAGAAACATATTTATTTCTACTCATTATTTCCTCTTTGAATGTGCGCTGTATTCTACAGCACACGTGCAAAGATGAAATAGCTTCATGGGATAGCTTTTATACAGGGAGGTATCCCTTCCTGCACAAAAAATGAACATGACCACAGCGCAGGCACCGTTGTAAAAGGACGAAGGGTACCTGCGTTGGCACTATGCAGCCACCAGTGCACCAGCGAATGTAGAGAGCAGCACTGGGCCATCTAAATAAAACTGTGGTGCTGTTCTACTCTTTTAAGCAATGCAGCACGGCAACTGGTCTTGCTTTATTGCATTGCATGAAAGATTAGTAGATAGGCTCTATAATGTTCCTCTTCTTAAACAGTTCCTCTCTTCCATCATAATGAATCCTCCTTTCCAGATGTAGATTCTTTAAAGCAAGGGTTCGCTTTAGCATCCCAGATATCAGGAGGCAATGACATCAAATAATGACATAGTGGATGAACAGGACACCTTTCTAGGTGGGGACGACAAGGTACCAGAATGCCCAGAGACCTGAAACATGCACCTGGTGCCAAGCTTCTTCTCCAGGTCATGCTGGTTGCTGTATGCCCTTAGTTATCATAAAAGACAATATAACGTTTTCAACTATTGACCCAGGAAGCTAAGAACTAGAAAAACAACAGATAATCCAGTTTATGGAAGTTTAGTGGTAGCTGTGGTCTATGTGTCACGGCCTGTCTTATCCAAGGTGGGAATGCTGGTAGCAAATGCAATGTACCACGGTAGCCAATGACAGATACATGCCAGTTGGATGTCATTTGAAGTAAATCCAGGCATAATGTCCGTGGATGAGAAACCTTCACATCCACAGACTTTATGCCTGGATTTGCTTCAAATTATCTTCTGTTTTTCCTTACTCATTCCGTACTCAATATAGGGCACAACATTGCTGTGTTATTTCAAGGCGGGTTTTTCACTTTACCTCATCTCAGCGATTTCACTTACCTGAGCCTTCCTGACAAGTGCAGATCTTTCTGGCAGCCTCAACTCATCGAGTGACGCCTAGGGATACTTCCACTTGCTGGGCTGTCCTTTGTCCTGAAGAAGACCCGCTTTGACACCATACTAACGCATTATTAGGGTCGAAACGTCGACGATAATACATGGCTCAGTCTTAACAAATCTCTTGGTGCACACTAATGAGTGGTCCCGCCATTACCAGAGCTATTGGCTTTGTTGTTGTTCTGACCATTCTTCAACTTGTACATATTTGTATATAGCTTCACTCTTGTATATATGCACTGCACCATCAGCACTGGGCACCCATTGTCACTTTGAAACACTTGTCATTTTACAATTATTCCTCACCTTGACAGCCCTTGAAAAATGTATTTTCAATATGTTTTGTGAAAAACTAAAAAATATCAAATAAAAATTTTTGCAAACAAATTTGGAGTTTTTTGTTGTACTGCTGTGTTCCATTATATTCACCGTGTTGCGTGCTGTGATTTAGCCCACTTTTACTTTTAACTCTCTGGCATATTGCTTAAGCAGTGAGTCATATAAAATATTGCTAACAAGATTTATTGTCATTTGCAAAGTAATTGCAGTCGTACTATGAACAAAAACATCAAGGTGGTGGATGGAATGACCCACGTCTGGGTATACCCGGCAAACTTAGGGTGTCAAATACAAACACAACAAGGTGATGGATGGAATGCTTGAATTAATCTCAGCCACTGACAATCGCACAGGCTGCATCCCAATCCATCATTCTTTGCCCACAATTCCACCTTAGTTTGGACCCAGCCATACTCGAATTAGTCTTGACCTTGGTCCTCATGGTAACAGTCCAGCCCAAACTGCCAGGCCATGTCCTCCCGGAACCGGAGCGCAAGCAACCTAGGCCCAGTTTCACCCTATTTAGGGCTTTTCAGCCAGGTATAGCTTGGTTCCTGTGGCATAGCGAACCCAGAACCCGCGTCTGGGCATACCTGGCACACTTAGGGTGTCAAATACAAACACAACAAGGTGATGGATGGAATGCATCAATTAATCGCAGCCACTGGCAATCACTTGGGCTGAAACCCAATCCAGCATTTTTACCCACAATGCCACGTCAGTTTGGACCCAGCCATATGCGAATCAGTGTTGATCCTGGTCCTCGTGGAAACAATCTAGTCCGAACTGCCGAGCCCGGTTCTCCCAGAACTGGAACACAAGCAACCTAGGACTGGTTTTCACCATAGTCAGGGCTCTTCATCCAAGTGTAGCTTGGTTCCAGTGGCACAGTGAGCCTGGGACCGACATCTGTGCAGACCTGGTGCACTTAGGGCATCAAATAGAAAAACAAGGTGATGGATGGAATGCTCAAATTAATCTCAGCCTCTGACAATCGCTAGGGCTGCCATAGTTTTTTTCCCACTATGCCAACTCAGTTTAGACCCTGCCATAGTTTTTTTCCCACTATGCCAACTCAGTTTAGACCCTGCCAAATGCAAATAAGTCTTCACCCTGCTCCTCATGGTAACAATCCAGTCCGAACTGCCAGACCATGTCCTTACCGAACTGAAAAACAAGCAACCTAAGATCGGTTTTGCCTTAGTCAGTGATTTTCAGCCAAGCATAGCTTGGTTCCAGTGGCACAATGAGCCTGGGATCCATGTTTGGGCATACCCGGTACACTTAGGTTGCCAAAAACAACAAGGTGATGGATGGAATTCTTGAATTAATCTCAGCCACTGGCAATCGCTCTGTCTGCATTCCTATGTATTGTTTATCGCCCACCATGCCACCTCAGTTTGGGCCCAGCCATATACAAATGAGTCTTGACCCTGCTCCTCATGGGAACAGTCTAGCCCGGACCGCCATGCCATGTTCTCCCCGAACTGGAACACAAGCAACCCAGGACCGGTTTCACCCTGGTTAGGGCTCTTCAGCCAGGTATAGCTTGATTCCAGTGGCACAGTGGGCCTGGGACTGGGGATACCCGACACAGGTTCAAAACTGATTTGCATATAGCTGGATCCAAACGGAGGTGGCATAGTGTGCAAAATATTGATGGAATGGGATACGGCCCCAAGTAATGATCAGTGGCTGGGATTAGTTCAAGCACTCCATCCATCACTTTGTGTATACTTTTGTATTTCCCCCTAAGTGGGACGGGTCCTGTGCATACTGTATCACTGGTACCAAGCTATACTCAGCTGATGAGCCCATAAAAATGGCAAAACCTTTCCTGGGTAGCTTGTGTTCCATTTCAGGAAGGTGCTGGCCTGTCAGTTCAGGGTGGACTGCTCCTTTTGTAGCAGGGTCAAGACTGATTTGTATATTACTGGGTCCAAACTGAGGTGGTATGGTTTGAAAATAACAATGGACTGGGATGCAGCCCAAGTAACTACCAGTGACTGAGATTAATTCAAGCATTCCATCCATCACTTTTTGTATACTTTGACAGTCGTACTATGCAGAATTTCTAGAAAAATCCAGTATCGCCTGCATTGAGCGCTTTGAGTCTCCCAAAAGTAATCCACAGGCTGCAGTCACAAAGCTAGTCCAGCTTCTGTGTGCCAAGGTGGGTTCTCTATGCCATGTCCATAACTATTAACCTCAAGGCACTGCAGGTGCACCGGGCTGAAATGGGGACCAGGGGCAGCACAGCTACTCCCAGGAGTGGCGGCTTTTCCAACACAGGACCACTGCCAGGAAAACACAGATATCCATCCTGACCTCTGACTTTGTCCATTAGTTAAAGTCCAGGCCCGCCTGCTAGGTGCCTGCCACGACCACCTTCTGAGTGGCTGACATCTCTCATGTGGAACTGCAACCCAACCATCAGATGACCGACATCACATACAGTGCATCAACCCACCTGCTCGGTTATTGATATCCCCTCTGGAGAAAGTCCCCTGATGGACATGTGTCTGCCCCACTAGTGCCTGACAGCC
Source organism: Triturus cristatus (assembly GCF_964204655.1). Taxonomy (NCBI): domain Eukaryota; kingdom Metazoa; phylum Chordata; class Amphibia; order Caudata; family Salamandridae; genus Triturus; species Triturus cristatus. Next base: position 127,293,639 of record NC_140590.1, read on the forward strand.
CCTCCTGCACCGTACTCCTCATTTCAAGTCCTGTGCCCGGTGATTAGCAGCACTCTTCACATAGCACACACCTAGAGCCAGGGCTCACCGTCTGGGCTCACCTTCCCAAGAGCCCTGAAGTAGAATACAGTCTAGATCTTTTACATTTCATTTTTGTACTTATAGTTCTGGATCTTCAATGGGATGAAAATACCAGCATTCAAATAAATAGATGCTGGAAGAGTTCCTAATACCTGAGATTGGGAACCCTGAGAGCTCTCTATAGCATGTGACTGACAGACCTTCTCAGAGTTGATCGTTTTCAAGAGAAAACCTTCTACAGAAACAACTGAAATCACCAAGGAACAGAACATCCTTTGTGTCAACATGTACCACCAAGAGGACGGCCATAAAACACATCATAAGAAACAGATGGGGCATTTTAAAAGCTGAAGGAGACTTTGGATCTTTATTTAATGAATTACTATTGTTGCATTTTTTTAAAAAACAAAAAATCTTTAAAAACTCATCATTCAAAGGAATGAACAAACCCGATCCATTTCTAAACAGGAACGTATCCATGCCAAAATTGTATGCACTGTGACAATGTGATTACTGCCCCTGTTCTTTTTCATCCCCAAAGAGGAAATAAAATTCAACTCCTGTGACTGTAACACCAACAGTTGAATTTACTCTTTAAAATGCCCCTGTGGCCTGTTATACATCAGGCCAATGTGGCAAGCAACACCTGTGTGTTCTTAGTAACACACACAAAAAGAGCGCGGGCGATATGAAAGTGAAACTGAAAAGAAAATCAAACTATGAATCACTGAACATAAAAGCAATATAGACCAACACTCCTTAATAGACATTCACTTCGATACATTCACAGGTAATATATCACAACTGAAATTTCATGTTATTGACCAGTTTAAACCTAATCCTGAATTTGGCAATAGAAAAAGACTTTTTCAGAGAGAATTGTTTTAGAACAAAAGCATGGATACACTTCAACCAAAAGGACTTAACGACTGGATTGAAATGTCTTTTTTTCTTGATGAGAAATAAAACCTTAGTCACGTGAAGTGTGTAACATTCTTACATTTTGTAGGGCACATTGTCTTGTTTTTCTCCTTATGACGCATTTGTTAATTGTTTATTTATTTTAATGGGATCTGGATACCTTGCCCACTGGTCTTTCTATTGATAGTGTAGATGTAACCAGAAGGCAGTTCATTTTGTGATGTCATTATTAAAAATTTCCAACTATAGCTGTTGGTACAGACGCCAGAGATGCAGTGGATATGTTTTCAGAACTTGTTCACATACATGTTTGTTTATTTTTAATATCATTCTATTCTTCTCATTCAAATATGGCCACCGATCTAATAACCCTTTTTCTTTTTGTTGGCAATTTCAAATATTGCAATCTTATATAGTATACTTACACGTTTTACTCATTTTCTAATTGTGTTATTCCTCATAGCAATTTCACGGTGATATCTTAAGTATACACCTCATACCTGTTTTCTTAAATATCTAATGGGTACACATGTTTCTTTTGCTTATTTCAACAGGGCCGCTTAACAGTTATTCTAACATGACTGATCTGTCTAGTAATACTTAGAATTTGTACCACGACATGGAAACACCAACCTGTTCACTTGGGTTACTTGATCTGGTGAGAGTTTTGTTTTGCTATCACACAGTTACCGTTTCACGATGGTGATTACTCGCATGGATTGATAACTTGTGTCTGTTGTAGCCGTTGTTACTTATTTATTTATTTACTGATTTGTGTTTGTAAAACTCGGCATTTGTTGTAAGTTTATCCTTCTTTTTTTCTACATTCCCATGGGAGGTTCCTCCTCAGGAGCGGAGGAGCGTGGCCCTTCCTGCTGCGAGTGCTGCAGGCAAACACAAATAAATAAAATGACATGTCAATGCCGCTTTATTTATTTGTCACCACACTGGCTCGTGCTGTGTCAAGCACGAGGGCGGAATCCTGCAAATGCAGGCTGACAGCACTGGTCTGGTCTTGCGACGGCCAGTCCGATATGCTCAGTGTAGTCCCAGTAATCCAAAGGCTGTGAAATCGCACAGGCTCCCAGCCTTAAAATGGGCGCTGGGTGAGCCTGCTCCCACCAATCCTGGAGCTGCTTTTGCAGCATGAGAGCAGCTCCAGGATTGGCTGGAGTTGTGTTCCACAAGCAGGAAGAAAGTCCTTCCTTTTCCTGCTCCGGGAAACCTAGGAGAAGTGTGGCACAGGTCGTGCTCCCGAATTTATTGTGAGTTGAGCAGCGGCATAGCTAGGGGGGGGGCAGTGGGGGCGGTCCGCCCCAGGCGGCACTGTTTTGACGGCGGCGGCGGCCGCGCGGCACTGGCCCGTTGCGGCGGCCGTTATAATTTATTTGGGAACACTGACAGTCAGTGTACCCAAATAAATTATAAAGGCCGCCGCAACGGGCCAGTGCCGCGCGGCCGCCGTTTCAAGTACAAGCACTGCTCACGTGCTTGCAAAAAGCAACAAATTGCCGCCTGTAGCACACGCACCACGTTGCGAGATTGGGCTACGGCTATTTGGGCGCACGGTGGAAAAAGCTCCAGCGCGTGCACCGTGACGTCGAGCAGCCCACTACTTCCGGTGCAGCCAGGGAGAGCGCGTGCAGGGGTTGGGATGGATTCCTGCACCCCACCACCATTCCCCGATGACGTGGATGAATCAGCTATGGTGCCTGACACCCCTGGATGGGACCCGTTTACGAATATAAAGTGTACTTTAAAGGTAGGAGAGCACAGTGGGTCTGAATGGGCAGTTTTTCAAAACGGAGTATAGTGCAAGCCCGGTTCTAGGGGGTAGGCCGGGTGGGCCTTGGCAATGGCAATTAATCTGCAACCGATGTACAACAATAATAACAAATGTTCAGATAACTGGTGATTTATGATCTTGCTGGAGAGCAATCATTTGTCTGTTGCTAGTTTTTAAATGCAGATAAACTGTATTTTATGTGGGTAGCTCGGTGGGTTACTGCCTTTGTCACAGAGATCCTTGTGTTACTTGCCGTTTAGAAGTTACAATCCTAAAATAGGACAGTGACCTCAGAACTGTCATCAAAGAGCTGCATACAAACTTCACCTTTTTTTGTGTTGTGATATAGTTAGAACTTCTCCAGTCTTTCATTATTCTGATGTCGCTAAAAAGAGTTTGTTTGGGAAGTTATATATTTTTATCAGTAAAGCCAACCTCCAACCACTGGAGTACTCTTTATATCCTGAGTTTGTGCTTCTCCAGACCAAAGCCTTGTAAAATATATTGCCCACCAGTATGGATGACATGTGACTCCTACACGTGTAATCCTCATTAGTCTATGTGACTTTCCCCGCAGACTGATTTATTGTCTCTGTGTAATGTGTGCGTTATGTAAAGTACTGTGACACCCTACACTGATATGAGTAGCGCAATACAACGAATGGAATGCATATGAGAGAGGGGCAACAGAGATGAGGGGCCCTGGTTAAAGGTTGCAGTGTGGGAATACGAGGAGCTGGTCATGGGGTGGGGCAACTACCGAGAGATGAGGGGTATTAGTGGAGGGTGGCAGTGAGGGAAGCCAAGGAGGAGGTCATGGGGTGGGGGGAACTACAGAGAGATAAGCGGCACTAGTGTAGGGTGGCAGTGAGGTAAGCGAGGAGGAGGTCATGGGGTAGGGGGGGCTACGGAGCGATGAGGGGCACTGGTGGAGGGTGGCAGTGATGGAGTCTGAGGAGGAGGTCATGAGGGGGAGGGGCTGCGGAGAGATGAAGGACACTGTTGGAGGGTGGTAGTAAAGGTATCTACGGAGAAAGAGGTCATTGTTAGGGCCCCAAAAAAGACTTTTGCACCAGCACTAAATCCAACCCTGTCATGGCCTTTCTGTTTTCGTATATTTAATTAACAGTCGGGGGATTAGGAAAACTGTGAAGCATACTTTAAAGTGCATGCTAATTACATTTACTGCTATATTCAATGCTTCAAGTTTGAAGGTGATTTTACTAATGTTTTTTTACCAGGAATAATGAAAATGCAACTGGATGGTGGCTCATATGGGGCTGGGGCCCAAGGTCAGCTGTGAGATAAGATGCACTGAAGAGGGGTGGTAGAAAAGTGAATAATCAAGCCTGTAAGGGAGCACGCTGCAGAGTCTGGGGTCAGGTGGAGGTAGTAATGAAGAGGGATTCTTCCTGAAGGCTCGCACGGAGGGAGTCTGAGTAGTGTCACTTGCCTGATACTCCCACCTTAGAAATCTCCTCTTCCCATCAAAGGGACATTACATGGAGAAAAAAACACTTTTTGAGAGTAATAACATTTAGAAAGAGATTTGGAAACGAGTTTGTTTTACTGGGCCTTGGTAGACTAAGAAGAGATAAAGGAGGGCTGGAAGCAGGCCTGGTTAGACATATAAGCGACAAATCGGGCCTGTAGTGGCCCACCCGAATGCACCCTTGGCCCACCCAAATAAAAGTTCCTGGAGCCGGGCCTGGTGTAGTGTGTGAGTTTTGGTGATATAATGTGAGGGTAGAAGGAGTAATTTAAAAGGTTGGATAGTTTAAATATAGGATGGGTTAATATAAGGCAGAGGTAGTAGGAGTATGAAGTAGTTTGGGTGTTGAAGGGGTAATTATGTTTGTGTGCATTTACTGATCTAGCACGTTCTAAATTCAGTACACTTGTGAGCAGATTTACCAAGATTCACACTATGCAACTATGTGCAATAGTCTCCCTTGCACAACCAAAATTAGCATTGCATTGTATTTACTGTGCATTGTGCCACAATGATGGCATCAGCCACACACATGCAAATAACTCTGTTATTTGTGACAAATATGATTTTTAATTTATGCAAAGACAGAGAAACAATACTTTGTATGAGTTTTGTGTTTTGAGTAAACCCTTGAATGCAATTCTTTTGTGCAGACAGCCTCCTAAGGGTAAATTGGGCACTGTGTGTAATTTTAGCAAGTATCACACCTAATATGCTTTGAAATATTTTGGCATTTCCCATTGTCTGTTGTTTGTACTGGGCTATGCTAGTTTGTATGGCTTTAGTTTAGTTGATATGGCTTTGCTTGGAGTTCTAGGCCTGTTGGTGTGGTTCCTACCCCATTACACCCACTTTGCAAGAATTCGATTACTCAACATTATGTTGTTACATATATATTATAATTTATGGAATAATAAAATGTAATAGGAGAGAGGGTGAATTTCAATATCAGTAAATAAGACCAGTTCTAGAAGTCCTTGGTATAGTGAAAGGGAAGGGGCATGGGGTATTGAGGCTGACATTGTGACATCGAAGATTTGCTCAGGTAAAATGGGTCATGCTGAGTGCACAGGGTAAGTTGATACTGGGAGACTGAGTATAGGAGTAGTAGGTAGGAAGTGGGGACAGTTTGAAAGTTGGAAGTATTTAGAGGTCAGGAGGGATGTGACAAAATGTAGGGTAGCTTCGGTGCTGGGGAGGAAGTTGGAAGGGAATAGTTTACAACTGGAGGTAGTTTCAGCATTGGAGGGGTAGTTTAAAGGTGGAGTTCGCATGAAGGTAGGGGTAGTTTGTTTGAAGGGGTGACTTTGTTCTAGAAGGTAGTAAGTGGAGATACTCTGACTGTAGGCAGAGTTCTTTGACAATAGGAAGTAGTTTGAGTGGAGAGGTAGTCTAAAAGTATGGGGTAGTGAGAAGATGGGGTCGTTTTGGTGTTGGTGCGGTTGTTTTGGTGCAGTTTGGGTGAAGGAGGTTAGGTTGAAAGGGGGGGATCATTTGAGCATAGAAGTGCTAGATTGAAGGTAGAAGGGGACAGTGTGAGGGAAGATTGGGATATCTGATGGTTGGGATAGTTTAAGGGGCAGTATCGGGTAAAAGTGCATTAGCCCTGGCTGTGTATTAGTGCCATTTAAAATTAGTTTTAGCCACACTGCAAAGCATCAGCAATGCTGTACAGCATGGCTACAAAGCATTGCCAAAGCAATAGCTCTCATAAGCAAGACCTTTTGGCTTTTCCAGTGCTTGATTTTGATTACAGCGTCAGCTCAGCAAAGTAAGTCTGTGCTGAAGCGGACATTTACAGCTGAAGAGTGAATGTGGCAAGCAACACCTGTGTGTTCTTAGTAACACACACAAAAAGAGCGCGGGGCAATATGAAAGTGCAGAGACCTTGGCATTACTCACGTGCTAACGAGAGATGTTTGTGAGGACAGGCACATACCATGATATCAGGACTCACATTCAATTACTTTGCTTTCTAAACTTTCAGGAATATTGAAACGAGGCACCTTGGGTGCAATTCATTTTAATATTACATTGGGAAACTAAACTGTTATTAGTATACATTGCCACGGTTCCTTCTGCAGATTCCGTGGGTTGTTCCCTCCTAGTATACCCTTTCCCCCCCACAAAATTATGAAAATATTTCTATAGATTTTTACATCTTTTTTACGGGCATGGGGCTGTCTGTAGTGACAGGTGCAGGGTCAAGGCTGTCTCTACGATGGGCCACGGGTCAGATCCCCCTTCTGGCCTGGTAAAAACTGAATTTTTCACATTCTACTGCATTCTCTGGCCTGACACTCCAGCTTATTGAAATGCTTTCGGAGCACTGACGGTCTTTAAAAACTCACATTACTATACTGTACTGACCGTAGGCGACACTGAGTTGGTGTTGAATGCTCTCTGTTTGGCGGGAGGGGGGAGTAGAATGGTTACACTGCTCTCTCCTGGGATGGGTGGGGTCAGGGTATGTAGTTCTTCTGCGGCTGGGGCAGTGGATGGCTCCACTGCTCTCTCCTGGGAGGGGCATGTGGGATGGCGTCTACTGAGCTCTCATGGGGGGCTTGGGTGGAGTGAGAAGGCTTCCACTGCAGGGCTGGTACTGCCCCAACTGCAGAACTCAAGTTAGTCTAGTGATCAGGTGCATTGGACTCACCTGTAGTATCCTGAAGGTCCTGCCAAGGGAATCGTGGTCAAACCCAGTTTGGTGGGATGGTCTGCAGACATTGCTGAGGTCACGGACGGGGTAGATAGGGGACAGGGGACAAGGGTCCTGCACAAGCTGTGATGTTATGAGTGAGATTATAAGAACGAAGACTACCAGTAGTTCCTCGAGGAGAGGAAAGAAGTGGAGATGAATCAGTGAATTAAGCCTGGAAGGACTACATGTATACTATGTGTAAAGTGGGTAATCCTTTTGTTGGATTTTGATGCCCTCACACACCCTTTCAGGTGTCATGCTTCATCATCTGGGCTGCTCCTCGTCGGGCCGGCGGTGCAATGCCTAACGGGCTCCCTAAAAAGGGGCACTTTATCGGAGTTCTTTTAATCCAACAGCCGACAGGTGAAGTGCGGGTGTGTGGGCCTAAGTGTTGTAGATATAAAAGTGAATTAAAACAGGGTCGAAAGTACCAGTGTGAACAAACTATTTATTTTATTTTAATGGTCTCCTTCCCTGGTTAAAAAGGTGTGTGTAGCACTGAGTAGAGTATAATGTCTCTAATTGTAGTGCATGGAATTGGTGGTCAACATGTTTCTCGCAGTGAGCACGTGCGCTCGCGATTCGTCAGGACCTATCAAAAAACTTATATATATATCTACGATGGTAATAGGGGACTATCTAAAGTATAGAGGTCTCCTAATCATAGTTGGTCAAGTGAACAACAAACTTAATCCTAAAATACCTGTTGAGGTCTGGTGCTACCCTAATCAGTAGGACTGCATGCCACAACAGTTCTGGGTGGACTCAGCGTGCGGCGAAGGACCTCTGAAAGTAGGTCTAAAATCTGCCCCGCATACGCTCTGTGATATGACCTACCCGGTCCACCGAGTCTCGGTGGACCGGGTAGGTCATATCACAGAGCGTATGCGGGGCAGATTTTAGACCTACTTTCAGAGGTCCTTCGCCGCACGCTGAGTCCACCCAGAACTGTTGTGGCATGCAGTCCTACTGATTAGGGTAGCACCAGACCTCAACAGGTATTTTAGGATTAAGTTTGTTGTTCACTTGACCAACTATGATTAGGAGACCTCTATACTTTAGATAGTCCCCTATTACCATCGTAGATATATATATAAGTTTTTTGATAGGTCCTGACGAATCGCGAGCGCACGTGCTCACTGCGAGAAACATGTTGACCACCAATTCCATGCACTACAATTAGAGACATTATACTCTACTCAGTGCTACACACACCTTTTTAACCAGGGAAGGAGACCATTAAAATAAAATAAATAGTTTGTTCACACTGGTACTTTCGACCCTGTTTTAATTCACTTTTATATCTACAACACTTAGGCCCACACACCCGCACTTCACCTGTCGGCTGTTGGATTAAAAGAACTCCGATAAAGTGCCCCTTTTTAGGGAGCCCGTTAGGCATTGCACCGCCGGCCCGACGAGGAGCAGCCCAGATGATGAAGCATGACACCTGAAAGGGTGTGTGAGGGCATCAAAATCCAACAAAAGGATTACCCACTTTACACATAGTATACATGTAGTCCTTCCAGGCTTAATTCACTGATTCATCTCCACTTCTTTCCTCTCCTCGAGGAACTACTGGTAGTCTTCGTTCTTATAACTTCATTGCCGGGGCACCTTACCAGTTTGGACCTCCCACTCACTCTTTGTGAGCGGAAAACGCCCCCCCCGATCCCTCTCCTTTGGTACCTATGTTATGAGTGAGATGTCACAAGCAGAGTAGGTAGAACTGATGTAAGTTTTGGGTTTCCTTCTGCTTTTCCTTCAGCGGCGTAGCTAGGTGGGGGCCATCCGCCCCAGGTAGCAATATTTTGGGGACAGGGGCTGTCTAGCCCTGGACCGTGTCATGTATGTGCATGTAACTTTCATGATCGAGGTAACTATTAGCGGCGATACTACGTGTGTCTCGGACCTCTTTCGGGTGCTCGCAGTCCTTTTTCTCCAGCACCCCCCCAGGGGGGTGGCAATCTGAAGGATAGCCCCGGGCGCCACAGGCTCTAGCTACGCCTCTGGAGTTGAGTGCCTTCGTGCCCTTACACCCCACAATTTTTTATATACGGTAGCTGCCAGTGTATATGCTTGATTTCATAGTTCTTTTTCTCCTATCGCGGTTATGTTTTCCACTTCAGTGAAGCATCTGACTAGATTTTAATTTGACTATAACACCACGTTTGTTTTCGTTTTTTTTTTAGAAAATGGATCGCACCTTTTAGTTCACTCACCCTTTGGCTATGGCACAGGTTGGATTCGGTTTTCGACTCTATCAAATTACACAATTAGCTGTGGTTAACACTCACAAGCAATTCAATCTTTTGCAGCGCCCGTGGGTGGCGGTATCTTCACTTGACGTATAGTTGTTTCCCTACTCGCAAAAAATTCTTACTTTATTCTTTATATGTTGTAAGATTAACCCCCTGATCGGAGACATGTGGTCCGAAATGCTTTGGGAATCATGGAGTTACAATTGTATTTTGATTGATTCTTGTTGATTGAAACTTCACCAAGCATAAAAAAAACTCAAAATGGAATAAATATAATTCAGACATTGAACATGATTTGGACAAAGTACTTTAATCATTTAGAGTTTTTTGCCAATAATTTAACTGTGCGACTTTTGTTGGCAATTGTAGCATTTCTCACTAACAGACCTTCCTCATAAAGCTCCACCCATTTCAGGTGATTGGCAGCGACTCCTGACCCCGCCCAACTCTCAAACCACGTCCAGCTCCCGTAGTTCACTTCATCAGCTCAAGCCATGAAATAAAAGTAGTAGGTCAGGCTAGAGCAGCGGTACTCAAAGTACGGCCCGTGGGCCAGTTGCGGCCCGTCAGCCCTTTCCATGCGGCCCTCGTGTAAAACAACAGACAGTTGGCAATCAACTGCAATTCCACCTGTTGTTAATCCTCGGGGGCCGCATTCACTGGGTAAGGGATGAAAGAGGCATGCGCAAAACCAGTGCCTCGCAAGCAGAGGCGCAACTAGAGCCAAATTTCGGCGGGGGGGGGGGGCTTGAATCTTTAAGCTATAAGCAGAGTGGAGCTGATTTCGGGGGGAGGGGGGCTGAATCTTTAAGCAATAGGCAGAGTGGCGCTGCAGGGCCTCTTAGAAGGGGTGAAACAGCGAGGCCTCATTAACATGCAAATGGTCTTTTAAAGACCTGTGAAGTGCTCGGGTGCGGCTGTGGCCCGGGAAGCTGTCTCATCCCAAGCTGCCACACAGGTGGTTAAATGATTGTAAATAGATATTCCTTCTTGCCACATACTGCTCCAAGCAAAGATGTGAATAAACATGAGAAATGACACATAGTTTAATTATCCACTGATGTTGCTGGACTGTGCTTGTTTTCCATTTTCCAAAAATAAATGACAGTAAAATATTTTTAACGTACGTTTGGCCCATATTCAGGGGGCTTGTATTTGTGGGCTGGCAACTGCCAAAGATCACCGATGACGCCAAAAATCAGCACACAGAATCTAATCTTCAACCAGTTACCACTTACAGGTCAGCATGGCCTGTAGAACTTGGCGGGTTTTAGAATGGGTGCATGTTTAATTTTCGTCACAAGGACAATGAGTTCTCAGACAGAGAGCGGCAGAGAGATGTAGAAGACGGAGGGAGAGGGAGGGAGGGAGACAGGGAGCGAGACAGAGGGGGGGAGACAGAGAGAGGGAACAGAGGGAGAGAGAAGGAGGGAGACAGCGAGAGGGAGGGAGAGAGGGAGGGAGACAGAGGGGGAGGGAGACAGAGGGACACAGAGGGAGACAGGGAGACAGAAAGAGGGAGACAGGGAGAGAGAGAGAGGGAGACAGGGAGAGAGAGAGGGAGACAGGGAGAGAGAGAGAGGGAGACAGGGAGAGAGAGAGGGAGACAGGGAGAGAGAGAGGGAGACAGGGAGAGAGAGGGGGAGACAGGGAGAGAGAGAGGGAGACAGGGAGAGTGAGGGAGACAGGGAGAGAGAGAGTGAGACCGGGAGAGAGAGAGTCCCTGTTTGGCAGTATGTCGTATGACCAAATGGGCTGCTCTATATGAGACAGCACGTTGCGTACGATATACTGCCAAACAAGGACTCGGGGAACTTTCATTCGCATACTACTGACTGTGTGAGCCTCTGAGGAAGAGAGTCATCGAAACGCGTCGGGCTCAGTCAGGTGTGAATAATTACAGGCAAGCGCGACGAACCATACCTAATAAAAGCTTGTGGGGAAAAGCAGCTTGTGTTCAAGTGCCGTTCTTCTGATGGACAAATCCCCAATGAACTGTATACATATGTGTGTGTGTATGCTGGGTCTGGCGGCTCAATGGACGAATGCGTCCGCTGCAGGGGTCTGTGTTCAACCTCATGGTCAGTTTTTTTTGTTGCTCTAGCCCCGCCCCCTCCACCACTGACCCCGCCCCCACCGGTGCGGCCCTCGGCCACAAACCACACTGTAAATTTGGCCCCCGAGAGAAAGCTTGTGAGTACCCCTGGGCTAGAGAGAGAAATTAGACTTCACCCTTAATTATCACTCTTAATTTGTTACAGCCAATAGAATTGTCCAGAAAGAAAAAACAAAATCAGTGATGATTATGTTGGGTATTTTAAGCGTCTTTGACCGTGCCTTTGTTTTCACAGATCGGTAAAATTGATGCCTAGCAGGCAAGGGGCTCCGTCGGCCAGCCCGGGCTACTCATCTAACTTCACTTTCCATTCTGAGGATTATAGTTGAAATTTTCCTATTTTAATTGTGGTTCTACAGGGGCCAGTATGCCGGATGGATTTGGTTAAGAAACCAGGGTCTGCAGAAGGTGTCAGCCATTGATATGTTGGCAACTTTTCCAATGTGTTTCATAGGGACATGTGCAGCTGGTAATAGTGAGTCATTCCTGTTTTCTCGACAACCCTTGGCAAGCATCCTGGGACATGATGGAGGCCCATCAATACAATGGCTAAAGTGAATGTACAATTTGCTGATCGCTTAGAACTTCAGGTGAAAAATCAGGAATAGTGGGAGATCACCTCCCTGATACAGACATACACTTGAACACCATCTTTATAAGTTTGGTTACGCGTTTTATTTTTTTAGATATGAAATAAATGTGTTTCTATAAGTTACAACTCAGGTGCACAGAGGCCTTCTTTACACTCACAAAGAGATTGCATGTCTACTCGTGTTAGGTGGGAGTACCTCCTCTGAACCTGCTCTTTCTATTTAATATAATAGTCCTATTTCCAACCCATTAATTAAAGGAGCAAAAGAAAAACTACACAGACCAGAATGGACCCTTATGTGAGCTAAAAGCCTGGTCCTTCTCACCATTTTACACCTGCCCTGTGACCAGTTGAGCGCTTTGCAGCAAGGGAGCAGCTTGCCAGTATGGCAGTGATTTAAGCACTGGTGCTGGTATGGAAAGTATAATGTCTCAGTCTGAAATGGCATTGTCCTATGTGCCTTTAACTTCTAGGGAAACTGACTCCATCCAGACATCTAATGACTGATCTTAAATTTGTGGAATGAGTAAGAATGCATCAGCTGACTCCTTCCTGATTGGGGTCCTTTGCCTGCCTCACTAATCAGCCTTTTACCAAGACATATCACCAGTTTAGCACAACAGAAAGATAAATGCTGGCTTGGAAGATGACAAACTGTGTGTTAGAATGCCTAATGGAAGAAATTAATCTTGGTCTGTATTCCCCCGTCAAAGATGCAAAGATGGTTCGAAAAAAATCAGGATTGTTCCCTTGTTAATCCCATAGGAATGAGGAAATAATTGTGTTAGTGGTGTGACTATTCTCAGGCTTTACTGTCAGTTCTTCTCCAGCTCACACACACACAAGTCTCAAAAACTTGAAACAGCTCAGAGCAGCCTCCAGAAGTCAATGATTACATCACAATACGCAAAAGTCCCTCAAATGTATTAGTTTTCTAAAGTTCGAGAATCATTCATATTCCCTTAGAAACAGGATGGGAAAAATAAGTACGTTCTGAGAGGTCATTCAGTCGGAAATATAGAGTCACAGCAGAAGTAAAGTCCATCATTCTTACTGCACCACGAGAAGTAACGGCCATAGAGAACATTGCCTTATTGCAGAATAAAAAAGACTAGAGGGCTTACTGTGACTGTCAGATGCTGCCATCAGAAGTACTTTGTGTCTAAAGAAACTCCTTAGAAATGCTCTACATCAGAAATATGTCCCGAAATACCATACCATGGAAGTGGCTTCTTGTAATACAGGGCCAATAACTCACCCACACACAGAGCTTAGTATAACACAAATGTATTCTTCTGAGTGTGACTGTAAACCCAACATTCTAAACCTGCATTCAGTTCACTGTACTCTAACGCTTACGTCACCGTTCTACGGAGTCCAGCAGGAGCCACAAAGGTTCCATCTTTACATGTTCACACAATACTGCAGGTAGGATCCCATGTTTCCAATCCTTTCATTTCGGCAAATGATTGCTATCAGTAGTGTCAGCCCCATAGCTTCAAATGAAAGAAGATGAAGACTAAAAGTCACACAGTACCCCGATTATTAATTGAAACCACAGGGCCGGACAACTTGGGCTCCTGCTGCCTTGTGTCTTTCTGGCAACTCAATTCTCCATTCTGCAAAACACATTCAAAGCTATTAGTTCCTGCGGTACATAGCAGGTAGATCCCTTGCACAGTTACCTCCAATGCAACCCAACAAGAGTTGTACTTGCAAATGTAAGAGTAGGTATATTCATGTGACGCACAACTCTGCACTCGCGGGATGAGTTAAACCTGGTCTGCCACTTACCAATGCAACTCATGGAGCCCTCTAACCCAACAGCATGAAACCTGAGATTTAAAGTGCTTCTGGACACGCAGCAACTCCATTGTAAAGCACTACCTAAGAAAATCATATTATTGATATCTGCGCTCGAGGATGTGCTAAACATCCATTTGGTTATAATAAAATTGGAGCTTTGTTATTGGATAATATTCGCCGTGTGACTGTTTTATATATTAAAGTGTATCATGTAATATTTCTTGAATTTACTGCAACTGAATATAGAATAACAAAGGAAATAATTTGCTTTAGCACCTATTTGTTTGGTAAGTACTTTGAACCCACCTTACAAAAGCTTTTTACAGTCTCAAAGGTTAAGATTCACATGCTTTGCAACTGCAAAAACCTATGGTTCAATGTACAATTGTTACCTAATGAGTCAGAAATATTTCTGAGTTGCGATGCAACTTTTCCACAGATTATGAATGACCAATAGGAGGGGGTGTAAAAGGGGCACATCCTGTCTATGTGTTAGCCATATTGCATTGCATCAATAGGTTATGACTGCAATTGCAGTCACCAGCCATTGATTAGATACCAATTCCTGACTATTTGGTTTTTCAGAAATTCAGTTTCTATTTGGCAGAGGTATACTCCCTGTCCAAGTAGGGACCACAATCCTAGTCAGGGTCAGTCAGATACACAACCTAAATAAACCTGTGCTCACCCTATGATAGCTTGGCACTGAGCAGTCAGGCTTAGATTATGAGGCAATTCGTAAAGTATTTGTGCTACACTTAAATTACAGTAACACAGTGAAAACACCACAAAAATACTCCACACTAGTTTAGAAAAATAGAGAATATTTATCTGAATAAAACAAGACCAAAACAAGAAATTCCAAAAAGTTGAAATCAATAGTGCTCAAAGGTTACTTGAGGTCATGCTAGAACGGGGTAAATCCAAAGTTCAGATGAGGATAGGCTGGCTAGGCTGGCTGGCTAGTGATTGAGTATAGGCTGGCTATAGGACTCACACAGTGCGAGGGCAACCTGTGCCAGTTTGGATTCACGCGGTCGGGTCGATGTGTTGGAGTTGAGCCTAACAGTTGGTGTCGAAGGATCGGCGCTGCATTCAAGTCGGGCCTCGCAGTCAGCGTCAAAGGATAGGCAATGCGTCGAAGTCGAGTCTCGCAGCAGCATCTTCTGATTGATGCTGCGCCGTCATCGAACCTCGCAGTCGGGACTTGCATCATCGTCGAATCAGCACTGTGTCAGTGTTGGAGGGCACTGCATCTGTTCTGATTGGCACAAAGGGGTTACTGTGTTGATTTTTGTGGAACAAAAGCTGCAGAACCCCCTTCTGAGGCCCAGGACTGGAAGGGGGCATCTTAGGCAAGGATAGGACTCACTGATGGCAGAGTCACGCAGCACTAGCAGAGTTTCAAGAAGTCTTTTGTGTTCCTGAGACTTCAGAAGACAGGAGGCAAGCCAGCAAGCCCTTGGATAATCTTGGGTTCAAGGATGTAGAGAACAGGTCCAGTACTTCTCACTCCCAGGCAAGTAGTAGCAGACAGCAGGCCAACACAGCAAAGCAGGTAGCAAAGCGGCAGTCCCTCCCATAACACAGCAATAAAGCAGGCCAAAACAGCAAACCATTTAGCAAAGTGGCAGTCCCTTCCACAGCACAGCAGCTCTTCTTCCAGGCAGAGTGTCCTTGGTTCAAGTAGAGTTCTGATTTGGTGGTGTCAGAGCTCCAGTACGTATAACTAATTTGCCTTTGTAGCGGGGAAGACATCAAGGAGGTCTTTGAAGATCACAAGATCCCTGCCTTTCCTTGCAGGCAAGCTGTGATATATAGTTGCCTTCAAGTGCTGTGCTGGATCATCCCTGACTGTAGAACCTCATATGAGGACAAGGATAAATCAAACCATCTAGGGAGATTATACCCACTTAAAACAATTGAGGAATGAATCCTCGAACCACAATGATCACTTAACTGCAGACGGCAGCACAGGAGTCAGACGTGTGGGCTGAAGCTCTTCGCTGTAATCGCTCTAAACGATCGGCTCTGCAGTCAAGTGATTGTTGTGGTTGGAGGATTTATGTTCTAATTGGGGACCACACAAGATAGATCCTACGTCCTTATGATTACCTTGTCTTAATTGTATGCTTAGGGTTGAAATGTTGAAACAACACAATAATGGTGTGATGTTTTAATTTGATTCTTGAGCATTTCACACTGTGTCAGAGTGTGGATCAACCACTTTTGCAGCCTGGATCAGTAACTATTTCATGTAAATAGATTGTATAGCACCAACACACTTTACACCCACTTATTTCTTTTGTTTCTAATTCTTAATTTGTTTTTCTTACTTGAGCAGCTGTCCCATCTATCGCTCGTCCTCTCTTTCTCTTCCTTTCTTTCCTCTTTCTTCCTTCTTTACTATTCTCTATCCTTTCTTTTTCTCTTCTTCTTTCTTTTATAATGTGACTTTACTTATCTAAGCAATACAACTCATTTTTTGATCTAAATCTAGAAGGAGCTGTTCTTTTTTCAGTTTCCGCTTCCCAGGCTTTACGATTTTCTATTTATAACATATACCATATATAATATATTTATTCTGTTTTTCTTGTGACTTCATTATTTTTTATATGAACTCTATTTTCATGGCTGTATTTAATCAATTCTCACCTATTTATAGATCACAATCCTATGTTGTATTGCATTTTATTATAACTGTATTAACTCGTCTTTAAAATAATAAAGATTTTGGGAAAAAAAATCTATAATCAGCAACCTTTGAACATTGGTGATGTTTAATTTATCCACCTCCTTAGATTCCATTTTAAGAGTTATGAGCCATGTCTTAAAATGAATGTACTTTTATCTTTTTCCCAAATCTATGAAGAATAATGTATGAGACCAAGAGTGTGTGATCTCCAAATTAAGTGTTTGCCACATAGTACAAAGTGACTGCAAATTATCACACTCTAAAATGGCCGCAGAATTTTAAATCTATAACCAGCGATATTTGAATATTGGAGATGCCTGATTTATCTCCTAAAATTCCGTCTTAGGAGCTGTGAATGATGTCTTAAATCTGCAAAGGATAATATGAAATATTATAGGTTCACAATTTATATAAAACTCAGCTATAATCTAATCCATCTAGTGCGAGATTATATACAATTGATCAGACTGGCTTACTCTGATTTTACATATGCTCTAAAAAGATATCTCAGTACATGTTAAGATGGCTGCAAAATATTGGTTTACTTTTAGGGGTGTTAGTCCCCTTTCAATCTCCAAACAAAGTTAAGTGCGGCTTCAAAAAGATGCCACACTATATCGAGCAGTGCGATGCGCCGACTTTCCTGAGTGAGCGGTCCACGTTGCAATTACACAGGTAACTGACAACGCATATATATATGAGTGGGAGTTTTAATCACTTATATGGCATAGTTGAGATAACGAAACAAACAAAGGTTTTATTTTTGTTTCTTTCTTAGATTTACTTTTCATCAAGCAGTTTACAAGTGGCTAATCCTCTGGAGAAGTAATGCAAAACTAAGATTTGAGACTGCTTTGGTCTATATAGAAACAGGATAAGAAGTTAATGTGAAATTCAGCTAACAACTCGAGAATACGACAGTTAGTTGGCTTGACTACATTTATTCTGGTGTCACTATATTTGAAAACACAAAAACGGCTCATTATTTAATGACCCTAAATGTTGCTCTGTATTTCTGGAGGCGAGAGCCCGATAGAAATAGATAATCCTCTCATGAGTCATTCTTTAAGGGGCATACATGACTATAATTGGTTATATTAGACCAAAATAAGTTTTCTGGACACCTTGAAATGTATTATTTAGTTGAGAACAAAACGAGTTTCCTCGCAGATACTCTGTAGATGCTGCCTCTTTGAAGATACATAATCGCTCATTAGAGCAGTAATGTTTTTCTTTAAAATAAATCTTGAATGTATATAAATGGAACAATGGTTCTGCTAGATCAGGTAAAATGCCACAAACCTTAGACTGGTAGATAAATGACAAATAATTTCAACCTTGAGAAATTATATAACTATGAATATATCATGTCTTTTTCGAATATCAAGACATAAGACTGAGTTAGATAGATTACTCGTTAAGTTTTTCGACATTTGGGAAACTAAGAAATACCAAAACGCTTTCTCTATAGAAAGTGGGAATTAACGTGGATGTCTTCACTTTTTATTGAATCGTGAACAGATCTTGTTCGTCTTAATGTGGAGAAACAAGATCAAGTTAACAAATAATTGCTCAAAACTCTATGAGGTATTTCAAAAAAGAGCGTTAGAAATAGAATGGTTGTTTCCACGGACTATTCAATATACATTTGTCCTCTTATCCTTAAGTCCTTATTTCTGGATAAGTCATAGGCCCTGGTGCCACCGTATATCGGTTCAGATCCGAATAACCTTAACTACTCTCAATATCATTGAAGTAAGTGGTATAAATAAAGTTTTTTCGAAATTATCTTTTTAATTTGCTTCTTTCACATGGTTTTACTTTAGCATTTCCGCACAAAAAGGATAGAGTCTGTATTAAACTCTTATCTGTCTTTCTAAACACAATTCATTTTTATTTCCTTTCACACGGGTGACACTCTTCATTAAAATATGTTTTATGATGACACGGTAATTATTGTCTTTTCCGTGTCTATTCAGAGGTCATTCATCAGTAATTTTAAAATTAAGTCCTGAAGATGGTCTACTGGATGCAAACAGTTATAGACCGAAACGTCGACATTCACACCGATTTCACAGATCACTGTATCAAAGGCAAAGTTGTCTGCAAGATTTGGTCACATTGCCTTGTAAATACTTGAAAACGGTGTACACAACTGTAACAAAGAAGGATATATATCACTGTAACTTCTTGTTGCTTTGTGTTTTGTATGATCTTGTACCCTTTTTAAATGAAATTTGATTAATATAAAAGTTTAGTTTTGAATATATACACCCAAGTGATAAATATTTCCTTGATAATTTTGATTAAATGTTTATTATAATTTGATATTGAAAGTTGTGAATTTCAAACTACTTTGAAAGAGTTTGTCTAACATTTATCAGAATAACTAAATGAACATACGATTTAGTAAATCCTTTGTAGGCACATTTACCTTCTAATATTTATTTGCCCAAGCCCTCAAGTGTTAATTGGGTTCCCCATTTACTTTTCAGAATCCTAAGGAGTTTGGCTGTTGAAAATAAGGTCTCCCCCCTTCATTGCTTTCCCAACTCAGCTCCTGCAAAGATGCAGGAGGAGAAATAGTACAACTTCCCAAAAATTGTTACTTTTTGCAGGGGTGGAGATTCAGAGGATGATTGCAGTGTTACACCACCCACTACAAAATGTATTATGTAGTAAATAGGTAGTTACAAAGGCTTTCAGTCGGGTTTGATGAAGTATCTGTCGGATTTCCCCTGGATCCATCCTCCTCTCTCTTTCCACTGCCTCTTAAGCCCCCCTCATATCCTGCTTCTCATATAATGTGTTGCAACAAGATTTCCCCTTCCCCCAAAATCTCACCAACCAAGCTATGACCCTGAATTTGGTGGCAACTTTATACCTCATTTTCACATCAAGATTTTCTGCTGCCTTGTGCACTCCCATTGCTGACATTTATTTCATTTAGTGGTACCAGTAAGGTAACCATTGGATTCATGGCTGAGCCCAAAGCATGAAGGCTCACAGTTGTATCAATGACGTTTGAAAAAACATTACTATCACCCATCTTACAACAGTATACTAAAAATAAAAAAAAGTCTCAAGATAGTGTTGATATGTGCGTGTGCCATGCACCTGATGGCCATCTGAAAATGCCTTTATAAAAATCATTCAAAGCTAGCAGTCATGAGTGCCCACGCGAAGGCTCTTGCCATTCTATGCTTTGTTGATAGTTTATTACTTTTATTAGTTTACACTTTTCCAAGATAGTGGACTGCTATCTGGAAATGCTAAGTAAAAAATAAAGTGCACATGCATCTCTGTGGAACAGGGAGGAAGTGAGCTGCCTGGTAGCAGAGTGCAGCTGCAGAACCTCACAAAAAGGAATAATAAGAAAAATTAGAACAATAAAAAAGTGTGGAACATGGGCAGACTAAGACAGCCTAGGGAAAGGATGGACCCACAGGTGAGCAGCCTGAAGGTGTGCACTTGCAAAAAAATAATGAAAAAGAAGAAAGCAATAAAAAAAATATGAAACAGGTAATGGGGGAAATATGACTGTCTGAGGAGAGTGTGTCAGCGAGCGGCCTGGTAGCAGTGTACAGATGCTGGTCCGGGTTCAAATAAAAACAAAAATACAAAAAGAAATTGAGAGCAGATATTAGGGGTGAAGGGGGGGGGAATACAATACACTGCCAAGAACTGCTGCAAGCAAATAACAAAAGTAGTCCCTGCAGGTGAGCAGTGGAAAGGTATTAATCAACCAAACAATAACATTGTAAAGAAGAGCTACTCCCAATTGGAAGGGAGTGTGGTCCAACAAAAGAGTCATCAAAAAAGGAGCAGGAAACTTAGACAAAAAAAGTCATCCATTCACGAGGAAGCGGCTGACCCAAAGCCCACTCTGTGTATATTGTATTGTAGACAACAGGCCTTCGCCAACTGATACGCAAAGTTCTCTGTAGGTTGAGACCTAAAATGAGTTTGTTTTCTTGCTCATTACATTTGATAATGAGGTTCCAGTAGCTATCTTCTTTACTTCTCTATCCATATTTCAAAATGCCAAAATCTCTTCTCCCCATGATATAAGGTATTTCTTAAGAATGCTTATAAAACACTTTAAAAATCACCATGCCATTATAGTACAGTGAAAAATTATTATGGGGCAGTGAAATTGAGAAAGAACAGTAGAAGCTCGTAGCAACAGGTTTTGTGCTAATTGGGGAAGAGATAATGAGAAAAATAAAATGTTTTACAGACTGACCAAGCTTCCTGCTCTGTACTTTGTTACAATGGAACAGCTCATGTGGGAACATCGGGCCGTGGCTGTCCTATGAGAGTCCACCAAGAGATAGCCCAGAAGTTGTTCAAAGTGGTGAAAGTCTTTAACATTGAAGAGTGGGGATTTGCCCCAGAAACAAAATGGGATATATTTACGAACTTGTCATGGAGTGCAGGGCAGCACAGCAAGTGACCTTGCTGCGCTGCACTGTGTGAAAGGGAAAGGGGAGGAATGTGCGGTATTGAAGTCAATCCAGTTCATTCCTGCCTTTTCCCCTTAGTTGGCGCCCTTTTGACAGCCTTGGCCCAATGAGGGCCCCCTTGCACCATGTTGCAAGGGTGCCTCCGTTGCATGCAGGATTGTTTTTGTGTAGGAAGTGGCACCTGGCAGGCATATTACTCCATCTATGCGTGCTGCAGAATGCAGAAAACATAAAAAGATGAAGTTTTTTTACACTCAAGATTCTTTACAAAATTCTCCCATTTATTCCGCCTTCCCTCAGGAAAACAGTAGTGGGCGCCCTTATTCTATCCAGGATAGACTACTGCAACGCACTCTATCTGGGCACGGGGGTAAAACAGCTCAACAAACTCCAATCACTTCAAAACGCTGCAGCCCGAGTTCTGCATGGCCTTCCCAAACACCATCCCACCTCTGCGAGCATCAAATCACTTCATTGGCTTTCGGTAAGACGTCGGGTTGAGTTCAAGGCCCTTTGCTTTGTACACAAAGCCCTCTACGGAGGCGGGGCAGGAGATGTTCAAGCTCTATTCCCCCGTTACATCCCGGCGCGCTGTCTACGGTCTTCGGATGTTGGGCTGGTCCATCCTCCCAAAACCAAGAGGGCGAGCTGGGGGGTAAACGCTTTTCATTCCTGGCGGCCAAACTATGGAACTCCCTCCCTGCTTCCCTCCGTCTACAGCCATCGCGATCCATCTTTAGAAAGGCTATAAAAACCAGGCTTTTCATACAAGGCTAACCTCGGTGCTTACCCAGATCTTGCTACCTAGCGCCAAGACGCCTCGGCATAAGTGCGCTCTACAAATATAATCAGTCAGTCAGTCAGTCAATGAGAAATAAATATATTTCTCCTGGATATGCCTTTCCTGGGAAGGTGTACCTTATTGATGCATTCCCAGGTTTACCAATTCTGGTAAATCTGGGAATGCCTCAACATCCATGGGAGGTGTGTCAAAGCATCCACGCAATGCCCATGGAACGCCTTCTCAGGGCAGAGTACGGCAACTCCGCGATTTGGGCTTTTTTGCTTTACTCCAGATCTATGGAACCACTCAGGTCCACACAAAGGGGCCTTGCTTGGCATCATAAATCTCGTTTAATGTTTGCATTGCACATGTACCACATTGCGTGTTGCCTACGCAATAAAAACGGTGTCAGAAATATGGCCCCCAGTACAGCGGGCACAGGTATCAGACTGAGAAAGGCCCTTAAATCTCTGTACAGATTATTGAATTATTTTCAGAAATATGTCATAAAAAAGTACAATTAAAGATAGATAAAAATTATGAAATCCCTATACCACCTGGAGTGGGTCAAACTACTTTAATCTCATGGAATACTAAGACTTCTTCAAACCTCATACTGGTATGAGTTTACTAAGGTCTTCCGGGAAGATTACCTCAGTATCTAGTCACCACAGTCAAAACCTCCTAGTTGCTCTTAGGTACTTTAATTCTGACCAACAGCTGCTTGTGGTACAGCAAAGAAAGAGTTGTTATGTATTATCGAGCACAGGTTGATGTCTTAATATTCCAGTGGGCACAGGGGAGCCACGGATTTCTTTATTACCGTTAGAGTCTATGGATTATGCCATTATACAGCTCTGGATGCATAGGAGCCAGCCATAAACTGTTAACTCTGGATGGAAGGTAAAGCTTAAGGGGGATGAAAAAGAGTGGTCCCTGCTTGATTAATAGGTAAAGCAATTATATCGCAGTATATAATTTTTATACCACTATATGGCACAGTATATACGGTATACTAAACCGTAACTATTTTTGGTAACTATCTCTGGTACAGATGCCGCAGCTAGCCATCTATTGGGGTGAGACTTTATGTTTGTAGTGTGACTTAATAGGAACTGTTGGTTGTAGTGACTGGTTTAGAGATTGTGTAATTTATGCTGTGGGCATAGAGAGCCGTGCAACCGAGCTGAAGCAGAGCCCCGGTTATGTTTTTTACTGCACTTAAGCATGACAGCAGTGCTTAATTCGAGCCGGTGGTTTCCGGTGCTCGGTACCAGCACCTAATGGTCCACACCAGCGCTTGTGACAGTCTGCCACAAGGTGGCGCTGCCTGGCTAATTTAGAGATGACCACAACAACACTTAATTATTGATCCAATATACATTAAAAATTACTATTAGCTGCCGCTCAAGCCATTCTTATAGAATTGGGGGCCTGAAATAGTCTGAGTTGTCACACTTATAGGAGTGTGATGGTTAGTTGTTCTTACTATCTTTGGCAGCGTAGCAGGGGCAATCTGTGATACAAGCCACCGTGGCCTTCTGACGAGAGCCAGGAATTTGATTTTACAAATTAAGAACTGCATGAAAGTGAGGCAAAATAGTGCAACGTGGAGAGCTAAACCTATCACTGCAGACCATTTCGCTCTGGTTTTCCTTGTGCAAAGTGGCCAAACTTTTCCAAGAACATTAAATTCCCAGCACAAGAGGTATTTTGTGCAGGACAGGTGTCCAAATTACAGCGCAAACAGAATGTTGTGCTACATTGTACCACTTTGCATCAAGGGCGTTGTTGCTTAAGTGCAAATTAGGCTGCCCTGTGCAGCACACATACAATGTGAGGAATATTTAAAGAATTTGTCTAGGCAAAGGATGGTTAAATGGAAGGATATGCTTCCAGCACAAATCCTATGCTAATTTGAGCACACATACCTCTGCACCATGGTGCAAAAGTTGTGTGTAATGCTAGGCAATCTGTTTGTGCACCAGCAAAGGGACAGTGAGCAGCAGCAGGCCATGTTTAATATAACTGAGCTGCGTTCTCCCTCTTGCTAAACACAGCACAGCAACAAGGCTGGCAGGTTCTACTGGGAGAAACCCAAAACATGGGCATGATGGTAAAGGCAGCACTCACACTGCACACCTAACCATAATCCGGGAGTGAACACTCCAGGGTAAGAAAAGGGCAGGCACTGTTAAAAGGCTAAGCTAGTACTTCTTAGGTGACCACTTTCTCCAGAACCTCCATTAATGTAATGAGGGTAACACTGGAAAGGACCAAGTGCATGAAGCAGTGAAAGGCTACCTCTGCACAACCAAGGAAACAGCTGTCTCCACCCTCCTTACTTTGGGTAAATCAGGAAAAGGTTCACACCCCCATCATCATGCAGGGAAACTTCATGTCCCAACAATGGTCAGGTGGTGAGTGTGGCAATGGAATCCAGAATGCCTTCTTTGATGGCCTATGTGTGAGCAGAAAGTCTGTATATCAGCAAATATAACAAAGAGACTGTGGGAGAAGACAAGCAACAGTCCATTATGATGTCATGGACTAGACGGAAAGGAATGAAGTATGAGGGGCATGGGTAAGTTGAGGAAAGTGGTGGTTTGTGAGTTTGGGAAGGAGGGAAAGTAGTGAGCAGGTGAGGGGAAGACAGAGCAGAATGGCATCACTGAAAAGAGGAAGGGAGAAGAAAGGAGACAAGGTTTAGAGGGAAGCGATGAAAGAGGCTGTAGAGGCAAAAGAGCAATAGGTTGATGTGAGAGAGTAGGATATCCTAAAGAAACTTGAGCAAATGTAGTATCATTGTGACGTTTTCTTGTGCTTCTGAGAGCTCAAGAACATCCTGTTGTTTTAGGGATCTCTGGAAGATGAAGAGGTCTAAACCATCACATCTATATTGAATGCAATTACTTCACTGGAAGACAAATATGTCCCAAAACATCAGAGCTAAAATATGTAGCATAATAAAAGTATCAAAAGCTTGTAGGATCTGCACTGTTCTCCCAGTGACAGAGATGCAGCCTGTGGGGTGTGCCGCTTCCTCAACCACCAATGGTGGATGCATCTAGGTGGAGAGGTGGCCTGAGATAAAATGAGGGTTATTCTTGGGCTACTAGTGTGTGAGGGGACAGAGGACTCAGGATCAATCTTCCACCGTTCTAGGCCCAAACTGGGAACTCACTCTTGACATGTGGCCCTTTACTTGGATACCTGATCCCCTTGGGAAATCCAAATAAAGAAAGGGGGTACTGTAGCCCGATAAACTGTCACATGACTGACAAGGGGGTCTTGGTCTGGAAGAAATAGGGCGGGAGGACAAGAAAGAGCAACTTTATGATAATTGTCAGGGACTCCAGATGAGGCGGGTTGCTTTAAGGTTGTGATACTCTCAGTTGTGCTATAGAGATAGACTTGTCTGTTCACCCAATAACACCACAGTCTAGCCCAAACCTGATCATGCTAGCTAGTTAAATCAGCTGCATCTTGGAATGGTTTCTCAGACCTTTATTAGACCAGATGTGTATTCCAGAGCCACAGACCAGATGTCCCAAGCAGAAGTAAGTTGTTATTATTCTCTGCACTGCTAATGTGGTGACGCCTGCTTTGGAAAATATTGCTGGACAGCCATGAAGGTTCCTTTTTAAGTGACTTCCACTGCACCCTCATGCCATTGAGGCAAGGGAAATAATTGCCTCATTGACAACAGCAGAGCCAGCCAGTTTACAGCCACCAGTCATAACTTCTACATAAGAGGGTCTCAGGTAGAACCTTTTGAAGAAGGAGGTCATGAAGGGAAGTTCTTTGTACTGCAGTGGTTACAGAGATCTCAGTAGAAATCCCTTTCCTCTTGGATTTATAAGGTGGTTCACAGTGTAAACCCCCTTCCCTAGTGCATTTGTCAAATTATTAACACTGTAAAACTTCATTCCCAAGGTTCTGAGGTAGAATTGTCCAGAACTGAACCTGGGAGGTGTTATAAGCTACATCTTAAGAACTGATCAACAACAATAAATCAGTATTGTCCACTGACAAATGCAGCTCACACCTAGGCCTGCCTGTCCTTTGTTACCCTAGACAACTTGGAGCCAAACCCAAGAAATGGGCAGGGATAGTCAAAGGAGGCATCACCAAGCAATAGGCTGACACTAGGTATAAGAATAGCACCTTCAAACCTATCATCAGAACATCCCTGGACCTGTAAAAGCTTCAGAAGATGTACTGCCCTGCTGTCTGAACAGGGAAGACTGGACCTCCTTGCCTTGAACTCAGGTATCAGAAATGACTCATGGGGTCAGTTGGATGACCTCCTGTTTGAGCTACAGGGACACAAAAACCTTTCAGAGGCCTCTCGTGCTGCTGCGCCTCTACTGGAGCAAGTCCTGATATTCAAGAGATGCCCAGGTCCTGGATCCTTGGCTGGCGTGAGTGTGCTCCTGCCTCAAAACCACAAGTGCTGTGTTCCAGGTTAAGATCCAGATCTTTTTGGGCTGTTTCTGACTGCGAACATACCCCTTGTGTCACCCAACGACCATACACAGCGCCAGTCCATGCAACTATCCAGCAATGACACGCTCATGTCGTCTGCTACAAGAACCACCAAGCTGTGGTGTGGTTTCCCCAAAAAGTTTTGCTGTACTCCCCATATTTTTCTGAACTAGTTTTTGTTGGCATTAGGACTTAGGACTCTGATCAGTTTACCACTGCTAATCAGTGCTTAGGTGAGGTGCTCACTCCTTAAAACCATTTGCCAGGCCTAAACCTTCCTTTTTAATACAAGCAAGTCACCCCTAGGACAAAAGCCTAACCAGCCCACAGGGCAGGGTGCAATGAATTTAAAAAGCATGACAAACTTTTATGTTTTACTTGTCCTGATAGTGAAAATCTCTTGGATTAATTTTTCACTATTGCAAGGCCTACCTCTCCCATAGGATAACATTAGGGTTACCATATTGCATTTAATAAAGACATCTTCCATATTGGACAGGTAAACCTTTCATGTTTGTTGTCTTTGACATTGTAATGAAAAATACTCTTTTATGGTAAAGTCGGATTTTGAATTACAATTTTAAAAAAACGTCATCTTTTGAAAGTTGTCATTTTCCTGACTTAGTGCTTGCAGCCTGTCTCTGGGTCCATGACGAGGTGTAGTTTTCAGTTGGTCTTTATGTATTCTTCCTTGACAGCCATACACAATAGATAGCTTAGATGTGCCTGGATGAGCCATCACTGACAGGATAGAAGGGTGGAGCTGGGCACAGCCTTACTTACTCCTGATTAACCTGTGTCCTGCTTTCACACAAAGAATTACATACCCTCTGTAGTTAGCCTGGAGCCAAGCCAGGGGAGGGAGGAAACCTGAACACTTCCAAGGGAATATTTCAGAAGTTTAGCCCACTTCAAAGAAGGTACCAGGTATAAATATTTGACCTCAGATACCGACTCTTCAGTACTATTCTGGACCTG
Organism: Triturus cristatus; assembly: GCF_964204655.1. Taxonomy (NCBI): domain Eukaryota; kingdom Metazoa; phylum Chordata; class Amphibia; order Caudata; family Salamandridae; genus Triturus; species Triturus cristatus. The sequence continues at coordinate 127,320,806 of NC_140590.1, forward strand.
TGGAAGACTGCTGTGGTGCTGAAAGGACTGCCACTCTGCTGCACTGGCCCTGACGTACTGTTGCCTGCTGTGCTGCCCTGCGGGGCTGTTGTCTTCTTGCCTGGATGAGAAGAACTGGACCTGCAACTTGTACCTGGGGCCGCCAGAGTGACTCCAAGGGCTAGTCTCTTTTAACCAGCACCTTTATCCTGGAACTGTGAGCCCTACCCTGCCAAGTGGTGCCACCTCAGTCCTGAACCCTTGAAAGTGGACCTGAAGCTGCTCTGCCAGCCCATCTGTGGATACAGCAGGTCTGACACAACTTCTTTGATGGGCTGCACAACGCCAAGCAGAAATGAATCATCACCTCTGCTGCGAGGACTCTCCTAGTGCAAGGACTTTGCATTGTCCTCACAGCCTACAGCCTCATCGGAAATGCTGCTGTGTGACGCATCTTCAGCATGGGCCCTTGCACCGCGTGCCCTGCATCGACAGCAGTCTTGACGATAAGGCAGGACTTCACATTGCAAGCCCTGCAGCTTTTTTGAAAGCAGCTGGTGCTCAACCAATCCTTGATACAGTACTTTGCATCACAAGCCCCCTCATCGACGGCCTCCTTGGTGATGACGCAGGAAGTCGCATCACAACCTTGCAGCTCCCTGGAACTGATGCTGAATGACTCCTCTTCCACCCAGACCATGCATCGCCTCTGCTGTGTGACGCATCCCCAACGCAGAACCTCCCAACGCTTTGCAACCAGGATTTAAGGTACTCTTGTTCAGTGGGTCCTTGTAGCCAGCCTGTGCTCCATCATGGTTGGCTTGAACTTGTGACTTTGTCCCAGTCCAGCATGACCAAATATCCACAGTTATCTATTTGTCATTTTCAGCGCTATTTTCCCTTAAATCTTAAAAACAACATATCTCTGGTTCTATTGAGAAGACTGGTGCTCATGTAAACTGCTCCAATACCTTCGGGACGAGTTTGCGCTATATAAAAATCTGCAAAAACAAAAATACTACTCTGGGGTGCAGGAGATTTTAGCCCCTCTTCCCCCTATGCACCCGTTGGAGGGAAGGTGACTGTCAGCCCCAAGGAGGCAGAAGGAGATGTTATTCTTTACCCCCGTGGAGGGTCAGTAGCTCCTCCTCCCCGGCCCCCCCAGCGAGGCAGGAGATGTGCTCAGTGTAATACATGGCTGTATATCAGCAGGGAGACGCGTTACACAAGATTTGTGTCTGGAATAATGGGGCAGCAGCAGACGTTCCAAGCATTAAACAAAGAAGACGCACGGGCATTTAAATGCCGCATGCCTGCCTGCCTTTAATGACACCCTTGTGAGTTACAAGGCGCGCCTGGTGCCACTTTCAGGAGAGGGGGGAGAGTTGTGTCTGGACTGCTCCCACTCACCTCTGGAGGCAAGAGGGGGGCGGAACTCGGGGTCTTTCTGCAGTGTGAGGTGCTCACGTCAGCATTGTGCTACATTATGTTCCTATTTCCAGATTTAACACCAGCAAAATGTTTAATCCTTGAATGTATTTTATAGAAAAGAGGTAGAAACGCGTTCAGAAATAAGGGACATATCAGCAAGGGCCGGCGATAATTATCGCTAAGCGCACTTAGCGCTAGGATAATTATCGCCGTCTATCGTGGAATTTTATCGCTGAGATAGCGTGCTATCAGCAACGCTTATCTCAAAAGCGATAAAATTCCTCGCGCTAACAGCCAAAAGTGAGATTATCGCTGGAAATCCAGCGATAATCTCACACATTTTGGCGTTAGCTTGCTGATAAGGCAGGGCATACTTAGCCATTATATCCACCTTACATTGGATATAATGGCTAAGTCAGGGTGAATGCAGGCGTAAGTAAAGTAGCGTTAACTGTGGTTAGTGCTACTTTTCTTATCGCTATGCCTGTTAGTGAATCCCTTGATAATTGGAGAAATGTCGGTTAGCGACATTTCTCCAGTTATTTTGGGACGGAACGCCCACTTTGCATTACATTAGAGATGCAAAGGTGGGCGTTATGGGAAAGGGAGCTAAAGCAAGGAATCACTCGTTAGCGTGACCTTGCTGATTAAGCGATAAAATTATCGCAGCTTTTCGGCTGAAAACGGACGCTAAAGCGGCGATAATTTTTCATCGCCAGCTTGCTGATATGCCCCTAAGTCTTCTATTGTAAAGCGCTCTAGCACCTTTGGGTAATGTCTCTGCTATATAAAAATGAGTAAATAAAGAAATATGGAATAGAACTGCAGTCAGCGGTTTATGACCTTATGAATCATTCTGAGTTCCCCATTAACTCTCAGTGAGTTAATTGGTATTATAAGTTATTTCTAGGAATGGGGAATAACACGAGAACACCGCAATACTGGGATCACTTCTACTTGTTTTACCCATTGTAGGGTTAATTAAAGGCACAAATTCGCAAGAATTTGCCACCTGCCTGAAGCAGACAGGACATGTCTGGAGGCTTTTTCTTTTGCCCATGGGTGGAATGATAGAGGAGCAAGGTGTCACAGGAGGGGATAATTCTTCATTTCGAAGATGGAGGGGCATCTTCTGCTTCCCCTATGCCGCATGATGCGGTCGAGCCGGGCACAACATCTGCCTGCAGTCACTGCAGTTCCACAAAGGGTTCTGAGTCATGTGTTTCCAGCCCTTGATTATTCGCCCCAGAGTTTGAGGACCAAATGATTACGGCTCCAGGCACACCAGAAAACTTGTAGTTGCCTGGAGCGGTTTCCGTTCTACTAAGGGCAACTCACAAGCACCCGTCTGTGTCTGTAGGAAGGTGGATATCTGACTATGGTTACCCCCAAATTTTTGCCTAGTGTCTAGCTGGTTTTTCGACTTAGTTGGCCTGAGATCCTGCCATTCAGGCTCTCAGGCTATCTGCTCTCTCTGTAAAATGGACTCCATGTACCCTAGGTACATACCCAATTGGTTGGATCACCCTGTCAGCCCCTGTACCAGTGTACACTAGGTACCCAGGGCATTGGTGTATCCAAGGCCTGCCAGGGGCTGAAGCATGTATTATGCCACCCCAGGCTTGGCCTAACAATCTGACACAACTGGCTGATCACTCAGCTGGGGTAAGTTGGTGTAATCACCTCTTACTTAGGTGTAGTATACACCTATACCTAAACTTAAATGGGACACCTGGTAACCTATAAGTCACTCCTATGGCAGGCCTTAACAATCCTGAAGGCAGAGTGCTTGGTTCCATGTGAGATGGTGCTCTGGCATGAGCTGAGCCTGTCTGCAGTGGTCGGAACAACTTCCTTCTACTGTTTCCAGATATCGTCATACCATATACTCTTAAGTGCATTATGAACCTCGCGGTTAAATGCTATCTTTGGTTTGGCTTTATCAAAACATGTCGAGTAAGGTGTCATACGAATTGGAATACTAACCCCTCGCCAATTCTGGCGACGGGGTTAGCATTCCACCCTTCTAGAGGGACACGACATGTACAGTGCCTGAAACCCGGGTAAAATCAGACATAGCCTCAGCTCCACAAAATGGATGCTGCCACCACAGACACAAGTCTGCCCTCCTGCTGCTGGGAGTCCTTCCAGCTTGGGAGGTGTGGACAAAGGGTTTCCTGCCAGGGGAGGTGCATGCACCACCCCAGACAGGATTTTGTGTATTGGTCAGGTAGGGCTTGAAAGAAACCAGACATGCCTGTGGCTCACAAGGAGCCTCGGTGCATATGCCAGTTCAAACCGGTCCTGGGGCACACCAGTCCCGGGCCTGGGGCGAGCTGGACAAAGGATTGGGGGTGTAACCACCCCCCTTCCTGGTCCCACCCATAGGGAGGGACCTAGCAGGTAGTCCGGCCCCTAGAATCCGAATAAAGGTAGGAGCTGTGTCCTAAGACTTTAGACATCCTGGAATCAACTTGAAACTAAGAAGAAGACGGGAACTTCGACGCTCTGCCGCACAGAGGACTGAAGCCAATCTCCCCTGTGGTCAGGGAGTGACCACCTTGCTAACGCAAGCACCATCCAGCGAATCAACGTCTGCTTTGCCGCCGCCTCCCGCCGGAGCCCGAGCCCAGAGACTGACAAGACCTGGACCTCCAGACCTCTCACCGCCCGATCCACAGTCCCTGCAAAGAGGAGACCCGTGGAGGCACCGAGACACGTGGAGCCAGCCATCTTGAAACGACTACGACAAGCTGACCAGTGCAACAACCGAGGCTCCCTCCAAGTTGTGCTTTGGGTCCTGAGAAGCCCAACCCTCGAGCAGCATCTGCACCAAAGGTGAGCCCTCCAGCATCTCCACGATCTGCGTGGGGCCCTTCTGCATTTTGCCACTCGACGCGCCTAACCGGTTGCTGGCCCGCTGGCTAGTGGCCATCTTGGCGACGAAATCTACGACAAACACCGCTGGTCTGGTTGCTCCAGACTGGCCCTTGCTCCCCTCCAAAGGAGCAATCCCTCTGACCTTGCTGGTCAGAACCAACAGCTGATTTCCGAATCCTCCTGCAATTGCTTTTGCCAAGGCTTGTTTGCTTCGATCAAGTCGCCGACACCGCCGACAGCGAGAGCCTGCGTGGGACAGCTCGTGAGCCGACTCCTGGACGTCGTCGACCTTCAGGGACCACGTGGCTGCGGAGACAAGCTACCCCTCATCACCTGTTTGCACCCGACATCGCCTGGTACCCACCTGGTGCCACGCTGGTCACTGGCTAGTGACTGTGAACACTGTCCCCTCTGCTTACAGGTCTTCAACATCTCCGATCCACTCTTGGATCCACTGCATCTCTCCCGGACCGACCGCCTGCAGCATCTTTGTCTTCAAGCTCCACGGAACAGATAGAAGAAACCCGACGCACTTCGAGGCCTATGCACCCGCTTCCTGTGGGTGAGGTAAAGCTGGCACACCTGTGCCCAAGTGTAGTAATACATCTCTAGTGCCTGTGTTCCAAATCTTAAGTTCCTAGGTCATCCGGAAGATTCCTTTTGCAGTAACTTTGTACTTTTTACGCACCCATTGAAACCTATGGGAGCACGCGTGTGACTATTTGCTCTGCACACGCCACCCGTGGACCTCCTGGTCACTAACTGACGTTAGCTCCTTGTAGGCCCAGCGATTCTAGAGGCCCTAGGCCTTTTCCCTTTTCTGTTCGTGGTACTTATACCACTATTTTAGTATATGGTTTGAGTGGCCACCAGGGCCTACCCATATAAAGTGCAACTTCTGTGTATTCTGTGATAATCTTGTTTGACGATTTGTGCTCCTGTGCTCATAAAGAGACTAGGGGTAACTTTGATAAATAAATACATATATATTTTGAATATATATCTGTGTGGTGTCCTTTCATTGGTATAAAAGGGGGTTGCATTTGGTAAAACAGCTGGCTTAACACGCTTCACGAGTTTAGCCTCAAAGACTGCTTAGCCTACGCTACCACTAGGGCAGCTAGTCCGAAAAGGTTGACTTACAACCACACCATAAGGGTTGCTTGGCATGGTACAAGGTGATCACTTTAACTAGTGAGCATCATATACCAGGCCAACTTCTCACATTGGTGAGCAGCGGTTGGATTTGAGCTTGCTGTGTTTTACCATTGTAATCTCTTGGTTACCAATTGAAAGATCACATAGGTACCTGTAGGTACATATAAAACAAGATTAGATATACATAAGTTCTACTGAACTTAGTTGTTGTAGAGCAAAGGGAGTAGCACACCCTGACTACAACTACTAGATAGGTTTAGTAGGTAAACCCAAGTGTAGGTAGATTGCAACACATCCACCCACACTTAAGAGCAATGGCCGGGGCAGAGGGGTCCACTGTACCCATCTCTGTTGAGAGTGACCCCCAGAGGGCACCATCCAGCTTTGCTACCCTTAATCAGAATGAGCTCAGGCATTTGGCAACTCTTAGAGGCCTTAAACAGCCCAAGAACCCAAACTCTGCTGAGCTCAGAGAGCTCTTACAGAATGATGAGAATCAGAGAGCACTCAAGAAAGCTTCCCAGTTAGCCCCCTTAGGGTCAGGAACAGGAGGCCCCCCTTCTGAAGATGCCACAGAGGTACCCCCTTCCAATAGTCACCCCTTAGATGGGATGCCTACCACAGAGGAAGAAAGTGATGGGGATACAGATGTGAGTGGGGATGAAGGGAGAACTAGCCCAGTGCCAAGTGTTATACTTGGCCCAGCTAAACTAAGGCTGTTGGGGACTGACAGTGGGTTCACCCCATTGGATCTCCCCAGTGGACTTAACACAGGGCTTGGAAGGCAAAGGAATCGCTCAGGTGACTCCAATGCTTCCCATGGCTCTAGAGGCTCTCAAGGTCACTCCAGAAGGAGACTGACCACCCCTCAGAGGAGGGAACATGAGGCCAGAATGCAGGAAGCCCAGCTGAGGATCAGGAAGCAGGAGCTAGAAGTAGCCCTGATGGAAGAAAAACTGAACAAGGCTAGGCAGCCTAGAGAGAGTGGGTCTATACCCACTGGTGGCAGCAATGTCCCTAGGGACAAAGATAGGGTCTTTGACAATAGGAACCTGTCCAAGATTGTGCCCCCCTACAAAAGTGGGGATGACATCCACAAATGGATGACTGCTCTTGAGAGAGCCTGCAAAGTGCAGCAGGTTCCTGAAGACCAGTGGGCAGCAATCTTATGGCTCTCCTTTGAGGGGAGAGGCAGAGATAGACTCCTCACTGTTAGAGAAGAGGATGTCAGAAATTACAGAGTCCTGAAGAGTGTCCTAGTTGATGGGTTAGGCACAGTACAGGTTAATGTTCAGAGACACCCAGAAGACACAGACTCAGGACTGGTCTGAATATGTGGAATGTGCCACTAAGGCTTTGGAGGGTTGGTTGCTGGGAAGTAAGGTGTCTGATTATACAGGATTGTACAATTTGATGATGAGAGAGCAGATTTTAAGTAATTGTCAAAACCAGCTTCTCCATCAACACCTGGTAGACTCAGATTTGACCTCTCCCCAAGAATTGGGAAAGAGGGCAGATAAATGGGTCAGGACCAGGATCAGGCCTAAAAACCAGGGTGGTGACCAAAAGAAAGATACCACCAAGCCTCAAGAGAAGGGTGGGGATAAAGAAAAAGAGAAACCTTCCTCAGGGCCCCAAAACTCCACACAGGGTGGTGGGTCCCAAGCTCCCTCCTCTACCACAGCTAAAAAGCCCTACTGCCATGAGTGTAAAACTCCTGGGCATTGGAAAACTGACAGCGGTTGCCCAAGGGCTAAAAACAAAACTGTTCCTCCAATTACTCCTGTCACACCACCTATTACTGTCAGCAGTAATCCCCCAGGTGGTGGGAGTGCCCCCAGAAATCTGGGTGGGTTTACTTGGGGAACACAGGGGGACCCTGGCTTAGCCAATTCCCCTACAGCAACCACTCTTGTCTGTGATGGTGGCATGGGGTTTGCCAACTTCACTGCCTGTCCCAACACTTTGGGTAGGTACAGACAGGAGCCCTACATCAATGGTACAAAAGCTGAGGCCTACAGAGACACTGGGGCTAGCATCACAATGGTGGCCCATTGGCTAGTTCCCTCTGAGCAGCTTTTGCCCGGTTTCTCCTACCAGGTGACTAACATTGATGGCAAACAGAACAGTCATCCCATGGCAGAGGTATGTCTCAGCTGGGGAGGGGTCACTGGCCCTAAAAGGGTAGCAGTGTCCCCAACCTTGCCTGTAGACTGCTTACTGGGGAATGACTTAGAACTCTCAGCTTGGGCTGGAGTTGAACAAGACACCCATTCTAAAATGGTAGGCCTTTCACAAAAGGGTAGGGGGGTTGTGCCATTCACAACCCCTGTCCAAATAGATTTCCTCCCTGAAAAGGTTGGAAGGGCAGTGGTAGCCACAGCCCAGGCACAGACAGACTTCCCTGTAGGGACTGGCAGAGCTGTGACAGTCACAGCTCAAACACAAACTGAGTGCCCCCCTGAAAAGGTTGGCAAGGCTGTAATGGTCTCAGCCTATACTCAGACTGACATAGGTGTAGTGAAGCCTGAAACAATGGATCACTCCACACAAACTGAGAGTAGTGGGGAGGAAGAAAAGTCTCCCTCTCCCCAGACATTAGGAAAAGGTCAGCCTCCTCAGGGATCTGACCTCACCCCTTGTGAAGGAACTGCCCCAGAGGTAGCCAGGCCTGGCCTGGCAGAGCCTCTGATGTCAGTGGCCCCTTCCAAGGTGGGATCCAGTCTGGTGCAGGTAGCCTGCCTCTCTCTACCCTGCCTCAGTCAGCCCAGGGCTGCAGAGGTCAGGGAGGCCAGTGGACCCCCAGAGGGCCCCTGTCCACAAGAACCCCCCCATCAAAAGAATGAGGATTGCCTGGCTAGTAGCCCTAGTCAGGTGATGGGTAAAAACATTCCTGAGGGATCTCCTTTACAGGTAGTTAGGGACCTCCCCCAGGGGGATTCTGTTGGGCACAGGCAAACATGGGACCTTAGGGCCCCAAACCTGACCTGTCCCTCCAGTAAGCCCACAAAAGGGACCCAGCCTCCAGCTTTAGGTAGCCAGAGGCTGACCCTGAGAGCACAGTGCAACTCAGTTAAAGAAAGAAAGGCATCCATGGTGGAGGATGATTGGAGGAAGCTGAGGCCTCACTTTGAGGACACTCACTTCAGTACTCCATCTCAACACCAGCCTTTTACTTTGCCAAGACACACCACAGGTAGAGATTCCCTATGGTGGAGACCCTCTGATACCCTTAGGGTGAGGGATTGCTTAGTGGACCCTGAGACAGGGGGTAACCATGCCAGTGCTGGTTCCTCCTTATATGGCCACTTGGGCAATATAGGCTTACCTGGTCAAGGTCAGCCTTATCTCCCTTCGTTTGGGGGGGGGTTGTGTAGGAAGGTGGATATCTGACTATGGTTACCCCCAAATTTTTGCCTAGTGTCTAGCTGGTTTTTCGACTTAGTTGGCCTGAGATCCTGCCATTCAGGCTCTCAGGCTATCTGCTCTCTCTGTAAAATGGACTCCATGTACCCTAGGTACATACCCAATTGGTTGGATCACCCTGTCAGCCCCTGTACCAGTGTACACTAGGTACCCAGGGCATTGGTGTATCCAAGGCCTGCCAGGGGCTGAAGCATGTATTATGCCACCCCAGGCTTGGCCTAACAATCTGACACAACTGGCTGATCACTCAGCTGGGGTAAGTTGGTGTAATCACCTCTTACTTAGGTGTAGTATACCTATACCTAAACTTAAATGGGACACCTGGTAACCTATAAGTCACTCCTATGGCAGGCCTTAACAATCCTGAAGGCAGAGTGCTTGGTTCCATGTGAGATGGTGCTCTGGCATGAGCTGAGCCTGTCTGCAGTGGTCGGAACAACTTCCTTCTACTGTTTCCAGATATCGTCATACCATATACTCTTAAGTGCATTATGAACCTCGCGGTTAAATGCTATCTTTGGTTTGGCTTTATCAAAACATGTCGAGTAAGGTGTCATACGAATTGGAATACTAACCCCTCGCCAATTCTGGCGACGGGGTTAGCATTCCACCCTTCTAGAGGGACACGACATGTACAGTGCCTGAAACCCGGGTAAAATCAGACATAGCCTCAGCTCCACAAAATGGATGCTGCCACCACAGACACAAGTCTGCCCTCCTGCTGCTGGGAGTCCTTCCAGCTTGGGAGGTGTGGACAAAGGGTTTCCTGCCAGGGGAGGTGCATGCACCACCCCAGACAGGATTTTGTGTATTGGTCAGGTAGGGCTTGAAAGAAACCAGACATGCCTGTGGCTCACAAGGAGCCTCGGTGCATATGCCAGTTCAAACCGGTCCTGGGGCACACCAGTCCCGGGCCTGGGGCGAGCTGGACAAAGGATTGGGGGTGTAACCACCCCCCTTCCTGGTCCCACCCATAGGGAGGGACCTAGCAGGTAGTCCGGCCCCTAGAATCCGAATAAAGGTAGGAGCTGTGTCCTAAGACTTTAGACATCCTGGAATCAACTTGAAACTAAGAAGAAGACGGGAACTTCGACGCTCTGCCGCACAGAGGACTGAAGCCAATCTCCCCTGTGGTCAGGGAGTGACCACCTTGCTAACGCAAGCACCATCCAGCGAATCAACGTCTGCTTTGCCGCCGCCTCCCGCCGGAGCCCGAGCCCAGAGACTGACAAGACCTGGACCTCCAGACCTCTCACCGCCCGATCCACAGTCCCTGCAAAGAGGAGACCCGTGGAGGCACCGAGACACGTGGAGCCAGCCATCTTGAAACGACTACGACAAGCTGACCAGTGCAACAACCGAGGCTCCCTCCAAGTTGTGCTTTGGGTCCTGAGAAGCCCAACCCTCGAGCAGCATCTGCACCAAAGGTGAGCCCTCCAGCATCTCCACGATCTGCGTGGGGCCCTTCTGCATTTTGCCACTCGACGCGCCTAACCGGTTGCTGGCCCGCTGGCTAGTGGCCATCTTGGCGACGAAATCTACGACAAACACCGCTGGTCTGGTTGCTCCAGACTGGCCCTTGCTCCCCTCCAAAGGAGCAATCCCTCTGACCTTGCTGGTCAGAACCAACAGCTGATTTCCGAATCCTCCTGCAATTGCTTTTGCCAAGGCTTGTTTGCTTCGATCAAGTCGCCGACACCGCCGACAGCGAGAGCCTGCGTGGGACAGCTCGTGAGCCGACTCCTGGACGTCGTCGACCTTCAGGGACCACGTGGCTGCGGAGACAAGCTACCCCTCATCACCTGTTTGCACCCGACATCGCCTGGTACCCACCTGGTGCCACGCTGGTCACTGGCTAGTGACTGTGAACACTGTCCCCTCTGCTTACAGGTCTTCAACATCTCCGATCCACTCTTGGATCCACTGCATCTCTCCCGGACCGACCGCCTGCAGCATCTTTGTCTTCAAGCTCCACGGAACAGATAGAAGAAACCCGACGCACTTCGAGGCCTATGCACCCGCTTCCTGTGGGTGAGGTAAAGCTGGCACACCTGTGCCCAAGTGTAGTAATACATCTCTAGTGCCTGTGTTCCAAATCTTAAGTTCCTAGGTCATCCGGAAGATTCCTTTTGCAGTAACTTTGTACTTTTTACGCACCCATTGAAACCTATGGGAGCACGCGTGTGACTATTTGCTCTGCACACGCCACCCGTGGACCTCCTGGTCACTAACTGACGTTAGCTCCTTGTAGGCCCAGCGATTCTAGAGGCCCTAGGCCTTTTCCCTTTTCTGTTCGTGGTACTTATACCACTATTTTAGTATATGGTTTGAGTGGCCACCAGGGCCTACCCATATAAAGTGCAACTTCTGTGTATTCTGTGATAATCTTGTTTGACGATTTGTGCTCCTGTGCTCATAAAGAGACTAGGGGTAACTTTGATAAATAAATACATATATATTTTGAATATATATCTGTGTGGTGTCCTTTCATTGGTATAAAAGGGGGTTGCATTTGGTAAAACAGCTGGCTTAACACGCTTCACGAGTTTAGCCTCAAAGACTGCTTAGCCTACGCTACCACTAGGGCAGCTAGTCCGAAAAGGTTGACTTACAACCACACCATAAGGGTTGCTTGGCATGGTACAAGGTGATCACTTTAACTAGTGAGCATCATATACCAGGCCAACTTCTCACAGTGTCTATTTAGGCAAAAACAACAATTGATGGACAGAATGCAGAACAATGTCATACATTCACCCCAGTATAGAGATCTGGGCCTAAATCCATCGTTTTTTTGCTCACCATGCCATTCCAGTTTGAACCCAGCCATATGCAAATCAGTCTTGACCCTGTGCCTCATGGGAACACTCCAGCCCGAACTGCCAAGCCAGGTCCTCCCTGGACTGGAAACAAGCATCCTAGGACCGGTTTCAGGGTTTCACCCCTCTTCAGCCAGGATAGCTTGATTCCAGTGGCATGGAGAGCACGGGACTCACGTCTGAGCATACCCGTCCCACTCGGGGTGACAATTGCAAAAACAACAATTGATGGACAGAATGCAGAACAATGTCATACATTCACCCCAGTATAGAGATCTAGGCCTAAATCCATCGATTTTTTGCTCACCATGCCATTCCAGTTTGAACCCAGCCATACCACCCCCTTTTGTACCGCTTTGTGTCTATTTAGGGGCTTATTTACAAGCCCCATGTGCCGCTGGTGCGTCACTTTTTGTGACGCACGGGTGATGCATTTTCCTGCCCCATATTTACAAGGACAGAAAAAGCCACCCTGCCATCCTGTCCTTTTAAATACGGCCCCTTTAAACGCAGCAATTTGCGTGGAAGGGGCATTCCATGGGTGTTGCTGTGGGTGTGCTCACGGAACCTCATGGAACCTGACACATTTCCAGATTTACGAGAAATCATAATCCTGGAAATGTGTCTGAATGCTACGCCTCCCCAGGGGAGGTGTAGGGAGGTGCAATGAGGAGAAATGCATTAATTTCTCTCCGTTTTTTTCCTCTTTTTTTATCCGTGCTGCAGCACAAATAGAATGAGGAAATCATCTCCGGTGATTGTTTATGTACAAGAAGGTGTTTTTTCCTTCACATAAACAATCCGTTCTCTATGTGCTAATGTAGCACCCATAGAATTTGAAAAACGCCATTTCCGATTGTTTATGTGAGGAAGGGAACCCTTCCTGCACACAAACAATCATCCCTGTGACGCAGGCCTCATTGAACCATGGTGCAAGGGTGCCTCTGTCGGCGCATGGCAGCCAATTGGGAGCCAGTGCAAAGGTAAGCACAGGGATGCAACATATTATTGTAAATATGGCGCATCCCTGTGCTTTGGAAGTGCCACAGCGTAGTGCAGCCAAAAGGCTTGTGGATGAGGCCCTCAGTTATTTCAGAAATTCTCAAAATTCTTTGAACACTCTTAGGGGAATATTTATGGCAATTGTGGCACAGGGCAGAGCAGCAAATTACCTTGCTGCGCTGCCCTGCATCACACGGAAACGGCAGTAATGCACCGTATTTATTCAATATGGTGCATTCTGTCCTCTGCACTCATGCTGGCGCTATTTCGGCAACCTAGCAGCAACGCAAAAACCCTTGCACCATGTGCAAGGGTGCCTGTGTTGCAGGCAGGAATGTTTTGTGTAGGAAGGGGCACCTTCCTGCACAAAAACATTCCATAGAGACATTTTCCTCTTTCTATATGTGCTGCAGAACTCAGCACACATAGAAAGAGGAAACATGAGGAGAAATAACAATATTTCGTCTCATTACCCTTCACCTGGGGAGGCGTATCATTTTGACGCATTTCCATGTTTACCACGTTTGGCAAATCTGAGAATGAGTGAAACGGCATGGGATTTGTGTGGGAACACCGGCCGCAATGCTCATGGATTGCCTCCAATATGCAGAGTAATGCAACACAGTGATTTGAGCTGCATTGCATTACTCCACATTTATGAAGCCACTCAAAGTCACGCAAAGTGACTTAGCGTGGCTTCATAAATATGACTTGGAGCTTTGCGTCGTGCACCTACCACATTGCGTGGTGCAAGCATGACACAAGGCCCTCATTAACATGCCCCTTAATGTTCTACAAAGGGTACCAGGGAAGTACTTTTTTGATGGAGAAATGTCTTACCAAGTCTCCCATCATTTTTTTGGTGGGGAGGACTTAATTTACAAGTATCAAATCAAGTTTTCTGAATACAGAAAGTGGTTTTGCAATCACAAATCAATCGATTTTCCCATTAAAGTCTGACTTAAATGTCCAAATATCTTTAAAAACTTGGCCCCGGTTGTCTACCCTGTCTTTGTGCTCAGAAAGCTATACAGAAGTTAAACTTACAGAAAAAACTCTGCAAAGTTGGCTGGATTTGATCATATCTCATGGTGTGGGGAAAATATCTTGCTGTGCAGAGTAAAATTTCAGGAGGAGCAAAGTCAAAAACTTCTCAAAACTTTGAATCAAAAAAGAAAACACTTTGAACATCTGCAACTAATATACTATTACTAAATGTGGCGTAACCCACTTAATTTGCTGCAGCCCAATTAAGCAAAATTGCAGCAAAACCTGAGGATGCATTTTGCGCTATGAAAGTAGTTCTTGTGCCATTTTGGTAGCCATTTTTGCCCTATATTACACTGCATTACGCAAGCGGGTGTAATTGTGCAATATGCGGTAATTTCACGCCACACAAGTAATGCAATTTCCCAATATTACTCATATTACTACAGTATAATTAGAATTTTGCCCAGTGATACATTTTGGGAAGGAGATAGGTCAGGATTGATCTTCATGGGGAAGAAGGGGTTAAAATGAGCCTCTTGCAGTGTGGTAGGATATGTGTGGGGGTGACGGTACCTCTCAGGGGCCATCTAAGTAAGTGGGGAAATAGAGATGGAGCCTCTTGCTGTGGTGTTTGGAGTGAGCCTTCCAAGGACAGTCACTCATTGATAAGAAGTACACTCTCAAACAGGTTCTCGTGCATCAATTACTATTATTAAAGGTAGCATGCGAAGTGCTGTCAACCTAAGGTGCAAAACAGGCCCTTCTGCTCCGGTGCACCGACCAAGCAGGGATATAACTGGGCCAGAGGACATGCCCTTGCAAGGGCGTAGCCAATAAGGGTGCACCTAAATGTGAGTAGGGCCCTTATTTGGAGGACCACAAAGGAGCAAGCATTGGCAAAGCCAAGAAGTCTCATCTTTCAACGCTGTCACCAGAACTTGTGGCTTTGCACCTTGAAGAGCAGTGAGAGGCAAATTAAATCCATCAAATGGCTAGACTTCTACTTTACAGGTGAGATTATTGGCTTGGATTTTCTGAAAGGACATTTTGGGAATAAATTGGTCTGACTGCCTTTCTGATGGATCACTAACCTTCATCAAGGGCGTGCTATAAACCAAAGTCTTAATGTTCATGTGCCCATCCTGCTGCAACATGAGTGATGTGAATTATTACTACTGTTTTCTTTTACAAAAATGAGTAAAAAAAAGTGTTAAAGAGCGTTGTATTTAACTTATCTGAGGTAGCTGTTTAGAACATGTGCATCCCCTAGGTGTGAGGTAGACCTTGGAAACATGAAAGCTTCACTGAGGCAGACCACTTCCTCCCTGAGACAGTGAAGCTGATTCTCACACAAAGTCTGGGGAGACTGCAATATATTGCCTTTGGCTGCAAGTGCCAATACAAAGGGTCAAAAGACAAGCATGTTCATGTCCACAAGCGTCTGCATTGTATGCTCAAAACGACCTTCTTTAACCCTTATCAGCGGAGTGCGTTAGAAAAATGCCGTTTGCAGTGATTTTCAGTGCCGGATGCTTGTCCGCACTGTACAATCATCGCGAATGGCACAATGCACAGCGCAAGCGAGCGCTGCTTTGCTTTCTGCCGCTCGAGTAGACTTTTACTCGAACGGCAGCATTCTCAACGCGAACAGGCAGTTTCTCAACCGAGTGGTCGTGAGCATACGCGACCACTCGCAATGAGAAACCTGACCCCCTCACCCCCCCTCCCCCCCGTGTTGAGAAATCTCGCCGGGAAGTTAATTTTTCATGCTCGTGGTCGCCAACTTGATGTTGACGATCGCGAACGAGGATAAATCTCGCTGGGAGGTGGATTTTCCTCGCTCGCCAACTTGACCTTGGTAAACGCAAGCGAGGCAAAATACTCCACTACGTTACGGGGAGCGGATTTTTTTGGGAACTCCGCTTTGCTTTCTGCCGCTCGAGTAGACTTTTACTCGAACGGCAGCATTCTCAACGCGAACAGGCAGTTTCTCAACGCGAGTGGTCGTGAGCATACGCGACCACTCGCAATGAGAAACCTGACCCCCCCCCCCCCCCCCCCGTGTTGAGAAACCTCGCCGGGCAGTTAATTTTTCATGCTCGTGGTCGCCAACTTGATGTTGACGATCGCGAACGAGGATAAATCTCGCCGGGAGGTGGATTTTTCTCGCTCGCCAACTTGACCTTGGTAAACGCAAGCGAGGCAAAATACTCCACTACGTTACGGGAAGCGGATTTTTTTGGGAACTCCGCGAGCTCCACATAACACAGAGTGCGGGAAACTCTGCAAACTCTGAGAGCGGAGCGGAGTTCACCGCCCAGGCCTAGTATAAACTTCCCTTCTTGCTTTGCTGATGGCAGAGGTTCTGCACCCGTCCTGCCTCGTATGATTGCCATCTCCTGGTGACAATCATCATTTCCTCATGCATTGCCTACATGTCAACTGAAGTGTCGAACCCCACCTGCATTACAAGCCAAAGAACAGCCTCGCCGCTCCCAAAGGTTTAGAAAGCAGCCATCATTTTACTAAACAGGCTGCCTCCACGAGCAAGTGTGCACTCTAGAATTAGAAAAAAGAGCTGACTTTCTGATGTCTTTCTCTTTTTATCTTCTCCTCACGACTCCTGATTTTTTCAAATTTGTTATCAGCCCGACCTGAGCTTGTATTAATTGTATACTTGCTGTGCCATTGCACATTACGTTGACGGTGACTGAGGGAGCTTTAATACAACTCAGTCGGTTGAGTTCCACAGGCCGGAAAGAGCAAGAAAAACCATGGAGTGCTGCATAAAAAAGAAAAAAGTAGAAACAAGTCATCCAATCAAAAGAATCCTAAAGAAACTATGCCATAAGGGAAGGACAAGTAGCAGCAGAGGAAGGAAAGCCATCAAATGAGACCAAGTAAAGATTGACAAGATAACCAGCCAATTGTAAGCAATGGGCTGTTCCAAAGTCCACTGTGGGTGTTGGTATTGTCCACAAAAGCTCTTCGGCAACAAATAACTAAAAGCTGTCTCTAGGCAAGACATAAAAACAGCAGCCTTAAAATCCAAGACCTAGGAATGAGGCTGATGTATCTGACAACAAGTTTTCCACCACATGCAAGGAATAGAAAACCACCAAATGTTCTACAGGGTGGTGTGACAGCTTGACTTTAACAGGATATAGCAGCTAAAACGAAGCCTACCACCACTGGTCAGCAGGCACATAGCAGCTAAACTGAGGTCTGACACTGGTGGTCAGCAAAGCATCCCAGAACTGTCGTCCTGGAGGGGGCAAGAAGTTCCATCTTACCCAGGTGCTGTCCCTTACTTGAAAGCAATGCATACAATCAGAGCTCTTTCATGCTGGGAGAATGAAGACAAAAATAGAAAAGAGGTCAGCTACTCCACAATAGGGCAAATCAGAGCACTTCTCATCAACAACTCAGAGAACCTTCTCTAAAAAGACTATCACATGACAAATGAATATCTTCTCGTAACACACAAACCATTGATTGACAGGCACTCTGCCCAATCACACATGCAGTCACCTCAAACACTTACCTGACCACTAGTCTTTCGAAGCATTAGGCAGTTTATGCACACTTTTAGCCAACCTAAGGCTTCTTACATCAAAATACAGCTTACGGCAAAGTCTAAATCATTCTTCTAGGTTCTTTGCAGCAATCTTTATAGGCTTGCAGCATCTTCATTTCCTATGCAGAAACCATGTCCTAACTACAGTGAAACAATAAGGAATACCCATTGCCTCTGGAGGTTCATAGGAAAGTCAAAAATGAGGAGAAATTCGTGCACAGTCGCATATCATTAATTAGCCATTGTAAGAAAATGGGGTAGAAATTGAAAAGGGTGAGAACGCACCTCAAATTATAACTTCAATCTCACCTCAAATTATAACCACAATCCTCCTCAGGGTGAACCACAAAAATCACTAAATAAAGCTTTGCTTCACCGTCTGGTAGTATGGCACAAGCAGTCAGGCTTAACCTAAGGGCAATGCACAAGTAAATGCCTCATTTGCATGATCACCACCAAAACTGTGTAAACTGATGCTGCTGGTTTTCAACTCTCAGAGTGCACTGAGGCCTGCTAACCAGACCTCAGCGCCAGTGCTCCAACCTTTAAAAGTACATGTCTGAATCGCTTACATCCAATTTGTATAACTTTACTTACTTATTAGTCCCTGGTATGTGGTACCAGCAGAGCCCATGGCCTGTAAGTTAAGGGGTCTCCCCAGGGTTGCAGCACTTATTGTGCCACCCTGAGTGTGACTAAGTAAAACATGACTCCCAGCCTGCCACAGCAGACTGGTGGAGCAGTATTAATCTGCTAACTTGACTTTGCCATTTAAACTGATGACAAAGCCCCAAACCTCCCTTTTTAATATTTGTTACCCCTCCAGTGGGTCTATCAAGTCATAACGCAGGGTCATTTTTATTTATCCTAACAGTAAAACTCTCAAATTGTAATTTTTACTGCGTTTTGTACTGCGAACAAGCTAGTAACTATATTGGCGAGTACAGCGTTGCACACTGACAACTCAGCTGTGCTAACTTCTGAAAGGGACTATTAAAGTTGGTCCTTCAGAGTATCAAAATAGTTATTGAATGAAATCTGACTTGAAGTCAAATTTAATGTAAGTTTTAAGTAAGTGCAGCTTTTAGACCTTTGAGGGTCTCAAGGCGTGTGAGCCCTAAAGTTGAACTTCAAAGGGGAAAGACACACACTAGAAAGGCTACTCTTTTGTTCAGGAAGACAGGTTGGCGTAAGGGACAAAGAGTGGAAACCAGTGCCAAACCTAATTTACTGTCGGCGTGTTAGGGTGGACTACCATGCTGCACACAGAGGATTTCTGCCATCTTGGGAGTGGGAAGAATAGTGCACTCTGGGGTAGCTAGATGCCACACATTGCAGGAAGTCATCAGAAGGGAAACGCCCTGGTATCCCATTGGCTAGTAACTGCCACATCCTCCAAGGACCCTTTCTGGGCATAAATATTGCACCCCTGACACCCAGACCTCTCATCACATCTGGACTGGATAGAGGACCAAAGAAGGACTGCCTTGCAGTTCCCTGAACCTGGAAAGAGAGGCTGCATCATCGACTTGGCTGCACCTGCTGATCCTCTGGCTAGCAAAGAGAGGACTGCACCTGTTGTGCCTGACTTCTGAGCACCAGACACAAGACGTGAACTCCAAGAGTCAGTTGGCTGACCTTCAGATACAGCACCAGGGCCACAAAAGCTGAAGTAGCCCACCTCTGCAAGTTACTAGCATGATTGCCACTGACAACTGACGTGCAGCCGGGAGACTGAGTCCCAATTTTCAAAAGTTGCACTTGAGTCTGCTGGACCTGGGAGAGTCATTGGAGTGCAGTCTTATCGTCCAAGAAAGACAAAAACATTCATCAAAGAGTACCGCTAGCTTCTCTGTGACCGGAGTGGCAACTGGACTTTTGATGGACCCATGAGGATTTAGAGGGACAGAGATCCCTGTGGCCAAAGCTGCCTCACCAAAACTGTGGACTGACGAGCAGCCCTAAGAAAGCCTCCTGTCGACTTCACAGCATTCTCAGCATCTTACAGAATCTTCAGCATCCTTTATCCCGTGCATCAGGACCACTCGATTAAAGTTTATGGGGGTTCACCCATAGAGCCTGGAAATGGACTTGAGACTGCTTTGGTGACAAGCTAACTTTCCTACAAATTCTTACTGGCCCCCTTGACCTGCTTTCTGCCAGAATTGGTTTACCAAAGAGGGTCAGAGTACCCAAACACAGTTTTAAAAGAGGTTTCAAAGTTTCCGCTAACTGCGATAGTTATCAATGCTTGCTGACTTTTTGAGTGAAAAGCAGTGATTTTCGTTTTACTTAAAAAGCTGTATGTCTGAAACCCTATGGTGGATTTTGTTGATTTTAGTGTCTAATAATTGAGAAAGATCAGATCTATTTTTCTAAAATGGTCTCAGATTTATTTTGTGTTGTGTGGCTTTCTTATTCAGATGTTTTGGTACTTCTAAATGGTTTACGCTTGCTCCTTTGTTTAAACCCGACTGCTCGAAGCCGCAGCTACTCAGATTTGAGCTTATGGTTTTACAAATGAGCCTGATTGAACCCAAGATGGCACTGTGACAACCATGTAATGAAGCACTTTCCTCACACAATGATTTAAAGCATTATGCAGTGCTAAAACAGTAATAATGTCAAAACACAATACAATAGAAATTCCAATAGAAATAATCCAGAAAGGGGAATGAGAGTTATGAATGTTTAAACATTTAAGTAAAAATAGCAACATGAAGCAAAAAATGGCAATTACAGTCAATGTTCGTCGTAGAACAGGAGCTAGGCATAATTTTACACTGACCACGGGGGGGGGATGTAGGTCAGATACATCCACCAGATTTGTCCTGGTCAAAGATTTTACCTTCTGACTTTAGTCCTTTAAGTCCACATTGCCCACAGGAGCACACTTCTAAAGGGAAGGTACTTAGACTCACAGGATAGCTGGTAGAGGCCACCGTAGGGTCCAATCATGATCAGCTGGGCAGCTGTAGGAAAAGGCCTCTTACAACTGTGTGTGCCCCTATAGTTTTAACAGGAGGTTAGCCAAGTGACACTTGGAGTCACTTCTGTGATCCTGGGTTCTAGGAAGGCAGGTCAAGTCTTCTTCTTCACACAGCATGACAGTTCTCCTTATGAATCTTCTCGGGTCTAGGAGTTTTCTGATTTCAGGTTGTGTGGGTTTCATTTTTAAATCCAGCACCAGCTGTGGGCTGGGGACAATCCTTTGCCTACCCCCAAAACTAGTTGTGGTCAGTTCTTACCTCTTCCCTCCAGCCTGGCTAGTGAAACAAAAGAAGGGGAAGGCCTTGGGCCGTATTATGCATACGGTACACTTTTCCTGTTTGAGCCATGGCACACCTATCAGGTGCGCCGGTTTCAAACAGGGACATTGCGCCATATTTGTAGGAATGTCCTGCCCCAGGGCTGCCACAAACACGTACTGCCCTCAGGGTATAGCATTCAAGTGAAACACGGAGCGGCTGCTTCAAAGCCACTCTGTGTTTAACACTACAGGCAGCACCTGCCTGCAATTTGAAGAGGGGGGAGAGATCCTCTTACAGGTAGGTGCAGTGAGTGACTGCCCCCGCCTGCAAGGGGATGCCTGAGAGGTTCATGGGGGCTCGTTTCTCCCTTCCAGATGGATGCCTTTAGGAGGCGTACTGAAAGTGAAGCACCTTTTTGTGGTGCACTTTGAGTAAACCTCCTAGTGGCATGTTTGCCTCTGCACTCACGTCCAATGATACAGCGCACACACAGAGGCAAAGTGATTCCCTCTTTTGATTGGGATCACGCCCCCATGTAAATAAGGGAACACCTTCTCATGAAAGCCCTGGTACTAAATGTGTGCAGCGCTATTAGTATTACAGATGGGGATGCACACGCATCTGCAGCCCCTTATGTAATATCCTTGTGCCCCGGGGGGTCACAAAGCATGTGCACTGGCTCGTTGTGACCCCAGAGCACAATATATAATATGGCCCCTGGTGTCAGGTTCCATTTTGTGTGCTGGAGCAGGTCTTTCTGAGGTATAATCCGAGTAGGGCACAGTTCCTCTGCAGCCATCCTGCCAGGAAGCCCAAATCCTGTTTACACCCGGGACCTTTGCCCACTGTCTGGCTCCAATACACACTTCCCAGTGGGGGAGCCATAAACAGCCTAGGCGCAGCTGGCCAGCGAAAGGCAGGGAAATGCCAACTTTGTAAAAGTGGAATTTACAAAAGAATAATTTAAAATATGAAAAAATGAAATGAGTGGAAGAAATATTTCTCTAGCTGCTCTCAACCTGAATGTATCACGTATTAAAGGTAATAGGGTAAACTAATGTTAGTTTATGAGAGGCTAGCCTTGCCACAGTGAAAAACGACTTTGGGGGATTTACACTGCCAGGACATGTAAAAGATTAAAGATGCATGTCCTTGTTTTTAAATAGGTTGAACCTTGCCCTATGAGCATTTAGGGCCCGACCTTCGGTGTGACTTATAAGTATTAAAAGGAAAGGATTTGGCCTGGCAATAGGTTTACCATGCCAGGTCAATATGGCATTTTAAAACTAAACTGAAGGCTGAAATGGCAGATCTGAGACATGTTTTTGGAAGCTTTTTAATTTGTGGCACAATGAGTGCCAATGAGTGCTGCAGTCCACTTGTAGCATTTAATTTACAGGCCCTAAGTTCATGTAGTACTATCTCCTGGAGACTTATAGTAAATTAAATGTACAAATCATATATACTCTAATTTTACCATGTTTGGAAGGCAGAGCAGAGCACAACCATTACCTGCTTATAGATGCCCGGATACCCCCTCCCCCATAACTATTGACATCATCCGGGAATGAACAAATTAATGAATGCCTATGGACACCCCCCCAGGGAGCACCCAGCCCAAACCTCTTCTGTCTGCTCCTCCACCCTCCCAAGCACTGGTTAGCAGGAGGAAAGTGTGTAGAAAATAGGTGGTGACTCTTCAAACAGGGCAAATTTCCAACAGGTATCAGTGTGTTTTTGCCACAAAGTGACAGGAGTGACCTTCGTTTAACACTCTCTCAAATTAACTTTTAATCTTAGTCATTCTTTAAAAGGCATACAACTTATTCACAAGTTCCAACCTAGCTCGTCTGGTGTGCACTACAACTGTGTGCAGTCAAGTGCACACCAAGGGCAATCTTATACCTCTCAGCTTGCCCAAATCTTCTTCTCAGATTTGGCTCAATCGTTCAGAAAATTATACATCATAGAATGTTAGTTTTGAAAACTAGCCCACAACTGGCCATAAATCAGAAAAGGACATGCCTCTATCAATCTAAATCTCATTCAGGAGAATGTAAGACAAAGATAGGGCAGATGAATATAGAATGTCTCACTAAAACCTTGAACTCCAAGCTGCCAAATCTGCATTTTTAGGTCGAAGCCTACCAGACAGCACAGCTGTCTGATGGTGAACAAGCTTTCTTTTAAAAGTCTTTGAAAGCTTTCCTGGGAATGGATTCCAATTGCTCGCATTGGCTTTGTGGTTTGTAACTCACAATTGTTTGCCTTCTCTTTGCTGGGTTTATTTGGTTTAGGTTGTCCAGCATGTCTTTGTCCCTTCTTTATGGAACATAGCCTGTTTACCCCCTCTCCCACTGACTCCTTGTAGTCTTCCATGAGTGCTTGCTTTCTGGGAACTTTTTATTTGTATTTTTTGTGAGGCACCCCACGAGAGGAGATGTGTTTTTAGTTGCTGCCCTTGTACGATGGTTCAGGAAGCAGTAAATGTGCTGTATTTTTTGCCGCTCTGCCAGTACACCAGTCTTGCATGTCTGACTGCAAAGTGAGAGGATTTATGTGACAATCTTGCTGGGAATTGGAATGCAAAAAGGCTTTAGATTGCTATTTTTATCACACAATAACATATAAATGCCTATAAACGAACTGTACAAATATTTCAGTATATGTCAGAATTAGGAAAGTACAAATGAAGCACATTTCGTGTAATTCTGAAGTGTGGTAGAAGCAAATATTTTAATAGGATCAAAACAAATCAACACACTACCGATTGCCACATATTATCATTTATGTGCTGTTTAGTTTTATCAGTAAAACTATATGTTTGTGCGATTGTAATGGTGATTTCAATTGAAGAATTGTGCTACCACACCAAGCATACTACACTCGATAAATCTCCGCTCTGTGCCACTTCACTCTACGACACTCAACTCTACTTTATGACACTACACTCTATGCCTCTCAATGCCCCTCCACTTTATGATACTCCACTCCACTCTATGCCACTCTACTCCACTTCACTCCATGACCGTCTGTTCCACTCTACTCTACCCCAATCCAATGTGTGAAACTCTACTCCACTCTGTACCATTCCACTCTACATCACTCTGCTCCAGTGTACGCCACTCCACTGTACAACACTCAAGTTCACTGCACTGTATGTCTAGGCACTTTACTGCACTCTGCGCCGCTCAACTCTACTAAACTCTCCTCCACTTCAAGCCACTTCACTCTACTTTACTCTACAACACTAATCAACTCTATTGTACTACACCACTCTACAGCACTCCACACCACTCTCCTCTATGCCACTAACTTTTAGACATGCTGAACAGCAGCCACACTGGTGTACAACATGGCTACATCACATTGGCAAAGCCAATGGCTCTCACATAGACAATATTAGCTTTGCCAATTCTTGTTATACTTCCATTGGTCTCTTCTATTGGGAAAGCATAACCCCACCCATGGATTCGTTGATGGTCCCAGTTCATAACCACCTAATAAAGGACAGGAAATGTGTTGGTAAGGGAAACATATTCTTTGCCCAGCAAGGTACTTGGAATTGAGGCAGCGCCTTTGAGACCTTTCCAAATGCAGGGGTGGCTACAGATGTGGGGTGTAGCAGAAGAAGTGTTTACAGGTAGAAGACACTTCTGTTGGGTGCAGAAGAAGAAGTAGTTACAGGTAGGGGGCACATTAGTGACTCTCCAATATCTAGATCTGATTAAACGTGAGATTATTTTTGTGTAATGAATGAGGCTTCAGTTAAGGGCCGGCTTTAGGGCGGTGCGACTGGTGCGGCCACACTGGGGGCCGACCTGGGGAGTGGAAGATTGAAAAACACCTGCGGCAGAGTTCCTTGTACATCCAGCTTTCAGGCAGCAATAAAAAGGTCAAGATAACGCTTGTGGTTAATGTTCCTGCTAAAGAGAGAGAGATCTGAGTTTTGTCTAGGGGCAGATTTGCCTCGACATAAAGCAGCGCAGAGGGTTAATATGCATGCCGCAAAGAATGCATACTGTGCAGATAACAGATCCTTATTTTATGTTGAGTGGATTACGCTTTTCTTAGAGGTCACAAACTGCATGAAATAGGTTAGGAAGTTATATTTTGTCCCCATTTTATTATCTATTTATAATGTTGCTATAGAAGGTTCGTTTGGATAGACATACTTTCTTATTAATAAAGTCAGCCATTACCAGTGCTTTAAAACAAATAAAATGTGTGTGAGCGTAGAGTTATGGAGAGATGAGAGGCACTTTTGCCCGGTGGTAGTGAGGGGATCCGAGGAGGAGGTCATGGGGAGGGGTGCCAAAAATGATTTTTTGTCACCAGCGCTTAAACCAGCCCTGCTTCAGTTCATTGAAGAGGACTTGGTGGCATCTTGTCAGATCTGATTGAGGATGGATTGCTATTCTCCTTCATGCACATCCTAAAGCCACTTACCGGATTGGATAGCTGAGAGGTGGCACTAACTCAACTGCACAACACTTGGTGTTTAATGTCCCTTACCATTTACTGCTCTGGGAGCAAACTCGAGAAAACTGCCATCATAAACCATCTCACCTGAAAGGAAAGCTCTTAGGGAAGCCAATTCGAAAGTATCAATATTGTAGAGACACCTAACCCTAGGACATGTAATGACCAGTGCTTCAAAGTAACCCTTTTCGCCACATTTCCAGTTGACCATTAACCTGCGGAGGTAAATCAAAGTGAAAAATATCTAATTTGTAGACCCACATCACCAGAGAGTTTAGTCAGGACAAGATTGTCTATGATGTCAAGCTCTACAAGGCAGTCTAGTGTCCAAGGGCTATCGCGGGTAAGCCAAAACGCTGAAGAATAGTCTCGTGTGTAAAACATTCTTGGACAGATAGCCCCCTGAGACTACCTTAAGAGGCCTGGCTTTATAGCTGTCCCCTGCCTCTCACCGACCCTGACCTTAGGGTTAGAGAATCCTGCACCCCTCTAAACTGACCTAAAACGCTATCTATAGGGACTCCAAGGCTACCTCTGAGGACATTCATACACCGCTCACTGATGGAATTGACATCTGGCATAGGGTGTGGGACAGGAGAGTAACCAGGGGCATGCAATACAATGGCACACATACATATTCATTTAAACACTCAATCTGGGAGGAACTTTCTTACACTGGAATGGATCTACATTAAGGTTTCTATCATTTTAAAGAAGGCCGTGTGCGTAAGTGGTGCCAAGTATATGGGAAATTATCATGAGCGTTGGACGTTTCTAAAATGTCACAGTGCAGGTCAGTAAACATTTCTAGATTTAAAGTAATTGCAGGGGTGAATATCAAATAATTTTGCATGCATCGAACACAGTATAAATGTATGCATTATTGGTATAACTGGCCAGATTTTCAAAAAATGTATGCATACCTGAGTATAGTATAATAATTAAAAAGCCATTTGCCATTGGAAATTCCCTGATTTATACAATCTGGATTAGTGAAATATTCAAGAAGCAAGGTTCACTTATTATGGCTGAGAATCTGCCGGTTTAGTGTATTTCCATATTCATAAAGTTAGGTTTGGAAAGGAGAAAGGAGAATGGAGAATGGGCGGACAAGCAAAATAGCAGAGAACATCCCCAGAGCTGTGTACTTGTGGGTATTCACAAAGAATTCACGGGTTGTTTGTGCAAGATCAAAAATTCCCAGATTGCTATACTAGCTTTGCAATCAGTGGCATCCTTGCTTGGCTGTGATACCTTAAGTCTTCAAACAGAGAAGTCCAGCCCTTTGTGGCTAGCTCTTTTTATGATGCCACTTAGGCATCCTCACAACAAGACAAGCAAGCTTCATCCAAGTGGATATTTAAATTGTACACAGACCTGAACTGACTGGCTATGGGCTGCTGCCTGACTACCCAGGGCTGGGCATATAGGCTGAGGCTCCACTCCAGTGCTTTGGAGAGCTGGATCAAGACAGATCTGGTGGGACACTGGGCTGGTGGTTCCTGCGCAAGAGGATTAGTGACGCTATTTTATAATCTTAAAACTAAATCTGATGCCTCGCTGAAGCTCTGCTGGCCTGCCCAACTGCTGACCATGTTGGAAAGGATGGCCCCACCCAGTCCACAAGGTTCAGAGATGGTGGAAGTCAATTCTACTCTTCAGAAGAGACAGCTGGAGAAGGCCCAAGATCAACTTAGAAGTTCATCTCATGTGGGAACAGCATGTTGGACACACTTCCTCTCTGTGTACGTAGTGAATTGTTTCACCTTCGATCCTTAGTGTCCAAGTGCCTGAAGATGTCCTATAATCCTTGGTTAGCTGTGAGAAGTCCAGCATCTGTCTGATCCAGAGCACAAGAAAGGTTCTTTTGGGTCCTTCAAAACAACCTTTTGTCTGCTCGGGAGCTCAACCTCAGTTTAACCTGAGGCTCAGAAGCCTATCTACCCCTTTCACTGTCATGATCCATCTTCCCTGGTGTTAGAGCCCTGGCCTTGGTGTTGTTCACACTATGGGATAACCATGGATCCACCGTTTAAGGTAGCGTGAAACCCCGTATGTCTAAAAAGGGAGATATGGCAGATCTTCTAGGCAGACCTTCATGAATGCGAGCACAGATACTCTTGATGTTGATTGTGTTCCCAGAGGTTGCATTTGTCGTATTGTGTTTCTTCACACATTTCCCTGTGCTTGTGATTGTCTAGTCAATCTGAACTAGTAGCAGGAATTTGTTTTTCTGGGAGGAGTACAATACTCATGGTTTATTAATAGCATTACAAAGAACACAGTGGTCACAAACAACTAGTGATCGCAAACAGGATATTTTGCCTATGGCTTGGCTATCCAGTGTTATGTTGTACACTTTGTGTGTTGTTGTACTGTATGATTTCTTTTGCTCAACTCTATTTTCACTACGTGTATATATCTATCTATGGTGTTGTGGAAATGTGGATTTTCCTGATCAGTTATGTCCCCTATCTTGGACCCCAACGATTCTATGTGCATGTCACAAGTACATGTATGTTCCCTCCAGTTCCAGTTTCCAAGACGCAAACATATGTGTGTCTACCGTCGACATGTTCTCTGTCAGATCCGCCATCAATGGGCTGGATATTCAATTCCTAAGTATGAAAAGCCACCGACTTTATATGGCTAAGGTACTCCATTTTTACAGTTCAGGCAAGTAGGCCCGATTCTTTCCTCAAAGCCTTTCCCTGCTCTCTGTCTCTGACAGTTTCAGCTTGAGCTCGCATCTGTATCCATGAACTTTGTCCTACTCCCTGTGCAGCTAACGGTGCCTGCCTCGGCCAGTTTTCGCCTGCCTGCCAAGAAGCTGTATTTCACCTTCGAATTATCTATTTTGCTCTTCAGCCGATGCATTCCTGTCTAGTGATTTAGGTAAACATTTCCTTTAGCTCACAAGCAAAGGACTCAGCCTTTCCGTCCTCCTGCAAGTGATTCATAGCCCTGTTGCCATGGAAAGTTTTCTGCCCCTCGCTTCTCATATAAACACTTAGACGCTTGTACACGCACATACAGTTAGTATAGAATAGATTCTGTCCGAGAGTCCTTCCTTGTGGATAACATAGTTCTCTAAACATAGGATGTTAGATATGATTTGGGATTAGGTTGACATGACCCCCTAGACTTCTCGTCTCCACATGTAGAGCTAAATGTCAAGTCCCCTTCACCCCCTAGTTGCACGTCAATCACACGTCATGCTGCTGCGCACGCATCCATGTTAAGTATTATCGTATAGATCCACCTATGTAAGATAATGAGAGCCAATCATGTTTCTTTTTGCTCCTTATTACGCCTAGTTTCAATTACGTATCACTATGTTAATTTATCTTATCAATTGTTACGCCTTTTTGCACTTGTTTCATTGTAAATGTATGACCTATAAAAGTTACTTCTTGTCAATAAAGTATTGTACTTCACTTCCTGAACCCTCGTGGTGACGGAACCTGAAGGCCGCGACTCGAGTCGGCCATTTTGGATGGAATAAAGCCCATTTAGAAACCTCTTATACCACGGATTTCTGCCTCTTGTTATTCTGAGCTATTTTACTTTATTTTAAGGATTCCGTATGAAATTCAGTTTCGGTAAAAAGAATATTTACCACATAATGGCGCCCGAACAGGGACACTTTCTCATCTCACGCGCCGGCGGTGCGTTGCAGGCCCGGTCTCCTGCCACAGCTGGACGGACCATAAACGCGTACCAGCAGGATTTCCTGTAAGCTCCCTCCGGTCAAGCGGGGGCGACTGAGGCTGCGATCAACCCAGACGAGGCGGTGAGAAGTGCGAAGTATCCCGACCAGAGCCTAGCTGAGAGAGCAAGATCCGAGGTATACAGAAGCCCACCAGGTTTTTCGAAATCCCGATGTCCAGAGGGTCCGCTATCCGCAGTTATCGAGTCCTGTCCATTCTCTGAGGCCTTCCGTTTCAAGGAGCTACTCGGTGAGTACCATCGCCGAGGAGGCGTGTTGACGCGCACATAGGTTGTGCCGGTCAAGACGGATTTGGGTACACAAATCCGGTCGGCACTGTTTAGCAGTGTATATGTACTGTTTAGCAGTATATCAAGTATTCCGAAGTATTCAGTTATTGTCAAGAATTCAGCGTGGTGATTAGTTAGGCAGACTGTCATCATTGTCGGTTATTGTTAAAATGTTTAATGTTTAATGTTTAAAGTGTTCAAATGTCTTGCATATTGTGGTATGAATGATTGTTCTTTGTTCGCTGTTCATTATTGTGTTTTTCGTATTAAGTGAATTCAAGAGTAAGTATCAGAACAGTTGTCAATATGCCGCTCTTCTCGAAGTTAAGACAGATTACTACCAGAAAAGGGGTGCTTGAAGAAGCAGTTCCTATTCCTCCTAGGGACACTCCAGGGCATTTTATGTACCACAAGCATGGCTTAGATGCCATATTGTTTCTTGATCTATGGGTAGATTATACCAAGGGATTGCCGGAAAGTCAAAGGTGGCCCGCAGCGGGAACCTGGGATGCAGAGTGCATCATGAAAGTGGAGGAAGAGTTATGGAAAAGAAAGGTCAGACAGTCACAGAAAGACGCTGTTGAGTTATGGCGTAAAGAATCTCATAGACGTACAGAAAAAGCACGTAGACAAGAAGAGAGGAGTAAAGAAAGTTCAAATAAAGTTCAAGAAGATCTATTAATTGAGGAAGGTATCCGAGTGAAGTCAGAACAAGTAAATAGACAAAGAAATGCTCTTATGAATGGTATGTATCCCCTTCTAACCGAAGGACTACCAAAGGCTGTTCCAGGGATGCCAAAAGACTTGCCACCCCCGTTATTTCCAATTAAGGTACATCAAAAAGGGCATCCCAGAACCGCAGAAGATGTTTTTCTTTCCTCATATCTAGACGACACAGCTCCCGAGTATACTAACGCCACACTACATAGACCGTCTGGCGGAGGGGTTCAACGTCAGGATCAGGTATCCGACCCCGTGCAACAGCAAGTCCCGATACAAGCTTCGGCAAGCACATCTGTCCCCGCAGTCGATTCTACAGTGGTATCGACACCCATAGTTGCTGTGTCACGTTCAACGAACCCATTCACACCCGATGCCCCAGATGGGGCCACGGGAGGTGCTAGCAATACCTTTACACCACCCAGAATAAATAAACTTGTCTTTCAAGAATCAGCGCATTCACGTACACCTAAATTCGTAAGTGAACGTACGCTTAAGGAACTCCTTGTAAATTGTAGATATGACCCGGTGGTTGGTAAAGAGGACGAAATGGTCCTGGCATCATTACGCATCAGGCGAGCCGCAGAGTATTTAGCAAGGTTACCAGGAATGACTACGCATCTAGATAACATATACCATTTTGTTCAAACAGGACGAGATCCAGGATGTATTAACAGAGCTATGGAATTCCAGAAAGTAGAGATACAGGGGGAACTGTTACGTTTCCTCATAAACTGTGTGATCAGAAATCAAGACCGTCCGGGGGTAGACCCGAATGCAATGCTTATTCTTACAAGATGGAGCCAGAATATATCAGAAGGGAGACACGATAAGCAAAATTGTATAATAGCCATGTGCCGAAAAATCCGTAGAGAAATAGAGCGTATTCATGAAGAAAGATTGGGAACAGACGAGTTCGAGCAAGATGAAGTGTCCGAATCAGGGAATTCCGCAAGACAGTCAGAGACCATAGCCTATGTAGGCAGAGGAAGATCCTGTGATAATGCTAGATGTTTTTCTGATCCCATACACTCTGTATGCCCAAATAATAGCAGAACGTATCCGACGCCTGTAATAAATCTGAAGTCTCCTGAACATTTGTTTCAAGCCGCAGATAAAATACTACGAGAACGAAGGGGTTACCACCTCCTCGATTCCATGGATGAGCAAGAATTAGCCAGATCAGCTGTTCACTGGATTGACAGTCCTGAAATATACGGTGATGAGACCGTAGCACACACGTTTTTTAATCTCAGTGCAGATGAACAACGTTTAGCTGGAATCTATATGATTCAGCAACTCCTTATATTATATAAGAGCCAACATGCTGACCCTGGTCCTTTACCTGATATATTAACGGAACTACTCACGAACAGATGGAGAGGTTCTAGTAACAAGCTAATTAAAGAGATATTAGTGTCACGTAAACAGTATGTCCTTTTTGTAAATCCGGATTCTCTCTCGCTGCCCCACAGAGAAAGAACGCCGTACTATATGGATAGACAAAATCCTTTACGAGAAGTGCACCCAATAAAAGGCGAAGACAATGAGTTTCACCGTGTATTTGTTTACACACCCATATCAAAAATGGAATTATTAGAAATGAAGAAAGTAGTACCTAGTCATGACAAAGACCCAGCGGGTTTCCACCGAGAAATTAAAGACATGTTACTAATGGGAGAGTACACCTTTCCTGATATTATGACGATATTAAAGGTGCTTTTGCCTGCTGGCATCTATGAAAAACTGAAAGAAAAAGAGTGGGAAGTGGGAGACCAAAAGATAGACTGGACAGCATTAGCAGAGGAAGAAAGGGCCCGAAATGCAGGTTCAGGGCTCGGGGATAAAGTTAAACTGTTACCAGGTTTACTAGTACAGGTACTGCCACGTCTATTAACTACAAAAAAGGAAGATTGGGGTGCAATCACAGCCTGCAAACAAAAGCAAGATGAAGACACAAGCGATTATTATGCTCGATTTGAAAAATGTTTTGGTATAAACAGTGGTATAAAAGCAAGTAGTGACTCATATCCACATTTATTTGTGACAAAATTAGTGGAAAATGCATTGCCTCCAGTGAAGAATAGAATATTGAAATTCGAGAGTACCTGGCAAAGTAACACTCCGTCACAAATGCTACAAATGTTACAGTATCATCACAATAGAATTAGGGATGAACAAGAACACGAGCATAGACGCATGAAGGATACAAAAATGAAAATGCTAGTTTCTCAGACAGTACCAGCAGAGGGTCACAAAAAGGGTGTGACACATTCTGGTGATTCTGCAGCTCCTGTAAAAGGAACCTGCAATTACTGTAAGCAACTAGGCCATTATGTACACGATTGTCCAGTCCTGAAACGTAATATAGCTACAGGTATTGCAAAAGAGAGACCACGATTAGTTAGACAAGATCAGAATGAACAAGGAGCTATGCAGCATGGACAGTCCATGCCAGTTCAGCAACAGTCCATGCCAGTTCAGCAACAGTCCATGCCAGCCTCACAGCAGCCCATACAGTTTGTGCCAGCTGCACCACCGTTGCCTGCTACTGCCACACAAACCACAACACGACAAATGTATCAGACTGCACAATATGAATATCCTGAGTATCAGCGTTACGCATGAACAAGCCTAGAGAGGGAAGTTGACTTACCGCTCATCGAGATTCCTGTAGATCAAGAAGGACCGTATGTACATAGTGAATTGTTAGGTCAAGATAGAAAATTCTTACTCGATACAGGGGCAAGTCGAACAACTATAAAACGTAGTGAAGTTCCAGGGGCACCCCTCTCAGGCTCTCAAAATGTTTCCCTTGGTTTTTCAGGAAAACCTATTGTTAATGAAGTATCACAGCCTCTCCCACTTACGATAGGACCTTTGACACGAACTACAGATTTATTGCTTACTAAATCATGCCCAGAAAATCTGTTAGGAATTAAAACTCTGAAAGCACTAGGAGCCATAATATGTTGTTCTCCGGAAGGAGTAAGGTTGTTTCTACGTGATTTTAAAGGTCACTATGTGTCTAGGGACATGGATCCCCGACTACAGACTTTACCAGTACATCTATGGGCACAAGGCCCTACGGATGTTGGCTGCATGAACATTACACCATACCGAGTCACATTGAAAGCAGGAGTGGTACTACCACGAATGCGACAATACAAGTTACCACATGATGCTGTAGTGGCTTTGCTGAAAATCATTGATGAGCTAATTGCCCAGGGAGTAGTTGTAGAAACAGACTCCAATGTATGTAATTCACCGATAATTCCGATTCTTAAACGAACTGATCCTACTGCCCCACCAGTATACCGATTGGTTATTGATTTGCGTGAACTAAACAAGTGCATTGTACCACAATTTCCTGTGGTCCCTGATATATCATCATTATTGACAGCAATTGATTCCGAAGCAACATTCTTTACTGTAATTGATCTCAAGAATGCCTTTTTCAGCGTCCCAATAGATCCGGAAAGCCAATATTTGTTCGGATTCAGTTTAAATGGGCGCAGCTTTAAATTCTCACGCGCTCCCCAAGGATTCACAGAAAGCCCCAGCATCTACAGCCAAGCACTGAAACGAGAACTTGACAGTATCCACATGCCAGTCAATACTGCACTGCTTCAATATGTCGATGATCTGCTGATCACCGCGAGAAGCGAACCTGAATGTGAAAAGGCTTCTCTGACAGTTTTACATTTTCTAGCCGACAAGGGGCACAAGGTGTCTCCTTCTAAGCTGCAATTCTGTGTCCAGCGAGTTATTTATCTTGGTCACTCGCTGTCCAAGGAGGGAAGGCAGCTTACACCAGATCGCATCCAGTTAATTGCTAACATGTCAATACCCCAGACACAAAAGGAAGTGCGGGCTTTTATAGGCCTCACTTCATATTGTAGGCAGTGGATCCCTCAGTACGCATTTCTAGCAAAACCACTCATTCAGCTAACCACACAGGAGGCAGCCACATCGACTGTTCTCCCTTGGACTCAGGAACATACACAAGCTTTTGAAAGCCTAAAGGAAGCTTTATGTCAAGCACCTGTTTTAGCAACACCATGTTATAGCAAACATTTTACACTTTTTGTTACAGAACGTGAAGGTACTGCCTTGTCAGTACTCACTCAGGATCAAGCAGGATCACGCAAGCCATGTGCTTATTTTTCCAGTACATTAGATCCCGTAGCTCAGGCTTTGCCTGCATGCCTGAAATCAGTGGCGGCGACAGCTTTAGCAATCAGACAAAGCGATGCCATAGTATTAGGACATCCATTGACAGTACAAGTACCACATGCAGTAGAGGTTCTTGTGAACCGAACACAAACACAACACTTGACCATAGCAAGACTTACCGGTTATGAACTGACATTGTTTCAACCACACATAGAGATCCGACGGTGTAATACATTGAATCCTGCTACACTATTACCTGTAATTGGAACAGACCCACTAGCTCATGATTGTGTTGAAATCATTGAAATAAAGACGAAACCTAGACAAGACTTGACAGACGTTCCATTGTTAGATCCAGACCTGACGTTGTATGTAGACGGATCGTGCATGAGAACAAGTACAGGAGATTTAGTGGCCGCGTATGCAGTCACAACAGACACTGAAGTTATTGAGACAAATTGTATAGATACTTTGTCAGCCCAAGCAGCAGAACTTATTGCTCTAACACAAGCCTGTATTCAAGCCACAAATAAGAAAGTTAATGTATACACTGACTCACGTTATGCATTCGGAGTTGTACACGACTTCGGCGTACTGTGGCGAGAGAGAGGTTATTTAACCTCCCATGGTGCCCACATTCAGCACGGACCCCTCATTCATGCCTTGTTAGACGCAATACATCTACCCACTGCTATATCGATTATGAAATGTAAAGCACACACGAAGGTTACTGATATCATTTCTCAAGGCAATGATTTAGCTGACAGAACAGCTAAACAGACTGCTCAGAATCGCACATTAGACATGACAAAGCCAATAGTTCAGACACCAACACAGTGTATGACAATTAAGGATCCCGCACTTGACGTAATTGACATACAGACACATGCTACTGCAGAAGAATTAAAGAAATGGACTGAACTAGGAGGGATCCAGACAGATCAGGGATGGATGACGAAGGAGAAATCTGTATGGTTTCTTCCTGACTCTATGGTCCAAGCCATTATAGCTACAATTCACAGCCCGGCGCATTTAGGAGAAAAAGCTATGCTAGATAGCATTCAACACATTTGGTTCAATAAACATTTACGAGCAGCAGCTAAACAAAAGGTCCGTACCTGTATGATATGTTGTCAGTTCAACCCGGGAAAAAGTGTTCCCGTAGAACAGGGTGGATTCCAGACTCCTGATCATCCTTTTGAAGTGCTCCAAATGGATTATATCCAGATGGAACGATGTCGAGGATTCAAATATGTTCTTGTAGTTGTCTGCGCTCTCTCCCGATGGACTGAGGCGTACCCAGTATCAGATTACACGGCCCCGACTACTGCCAAACAGTTAGTTCGAGAATTCTTCCCACGGTACGGGCTACCACGTGTTGTATATTCAGATAACGGCCAGCCTTTCTCATCCGAATTAATGAAACATGTCTCACTTTTGTTGGGATATCAGTGGAAGTTCCACTGTGTCCGACACCCCGAGGCAGCAGGTCTCGTGGAACGACATAATCAAATTTTGAAAATCAGATTGTCTAAAATATGTAAGGAGAAAGGTGTTGACTGGATAGTAGCCTTACCAGTTGCACTATTTTACATAAGAATGGTAGCACACTCTCGAACAGGGCTATCCCCGTATGAGGTGATCTTCGGAAGGCCACCAAATATGTGGGGGACGCCTGTACCACGTAAAATAACTGATGTTAATTGTAATATGCTGACAGATTACCTGGCTTCCTTGATGTCTGCACTACGATCTTGTCGTTCACAGGTAGCTGCAGCTTTTCCTGACAACACTGAGGTGAAACCCCATGACGTTGCTCCGGGGGATCTGGTGTTTGTGAGGAATTTCGATCGGAAAACCCAATTGGAGCCCAGGTGGAAAACACCGAAGCTAGTCCTGCTGACCACAAGAACAGCCGTGAAAGTGGAGGGCCGCAAAGGATGGATACATTCCAGTCACGTTAAGAAATTTCATGGACTATCCTCGGATATAGACACTGTGCCCTGCACTCCCTCACAGACTGATTCAAAACTTCCCTTTGTTGAAAGGAATGACTCTCAGAACTATAAATTAAAACTTAGGCCCAAACAGTCGAGCAATTTGATTGTTTAAGTCCTCTCCAAGGTGAAGCGGTTGAATTGTCTCTGACATGTATCCCTTGGACCTGAGTAGAGAAAATACCAGAGAAATGTTGAAACGACAGGCGTATTGTAAATCACTGCGTAGCTACTGTGTGAGGACATTATTAATTCTGTTTTTATTGAGTGTTTTAATAATCATTACGAGTGTGATTTTGCACATAAATCATCCTATTTCTAGACATGTTTATAATATTACTGCTGAACATTCTTTTAGTGACCTACCGCCACATGAATTATCTTATAGACTTGCGCTGCGCAATAACACCTTCATTAGTATGTTACATCATTCCCATCAGACTAGTAATGCCACCAATTGTTGGGTGTGTGGCCGACTCCCTCCCTATCAGAATAACAAAGGAGTTCTGCCTTTCTTTCCACATCCGTTCACACACAATGGCTCCTGTGGAGCATGGTTTAGTTTACTAAATTCCATAGACCCAGACACAGCAGTTTATCAACAACATTGGATATGGGGAAATCTGAATCTAGTTTTATTCAAAGTCTGTCACCCTAATAAGGAGGGTCACCCCAGTAGAACAGGAACTGATTTAGAAAATGAAGTGTATAAATTAGGTAATTTTACGCCTAACCTCATGATTTTGAACGTCAAATCCGAAGTTGAATTAATTCTGCCCACTATGTCAGTATTTCCAGTTAAGGGTGAATTATGTGTGAGAAAAGTTGGTTCCATACACATGGGCCATAGCAAATGCGTTACTACAGTAGAATATAGTGATCAAGGGAAATCTTCATTTAGAGCTTCTCGCCATTCTTACTTTATATGTGGTCAGACGGCATATATGCGTCTGCCTCTAGATTGGGATGGTACCTGTTACATAGCATTCCTTTTGCCACCTGTTTTCCTAGCTCCCCCTGATTATTATCGAAATGTTCATTTAGTACACAAAAGAGAGCGTAGAGATCTCCCAGTTGTCGATTATACTGAGACGGCATGGGACAAGTATGTAGATTTCAATAAAGGTATCTTTCCCTATATAGGTACAATATCAAATAGTAAGCTGATACGCAGACTCACCAAGACTCTTGAAGCTGTAGTAAACGAGACTATAACCGCCCTAGGCAATCTGACAGAGGAACAATCAGTGATGAGAATTGTTGTTCTCCAGAATCGTCTTGTCCTTGACGTCATCCTGGCCGATAGGGGCGGAGCTTGCAGGGTCATCGGATCCAGCTGCTGCATATTCATACCAGAAAATTCGCCATCTGTATATAAAGCTATAACACGCCTTCATAAGATTGTAAGCCAGATACACGAGAATCCAGGCACTTGGACGTGGTCCGGGTGGTTTTGGAGTGTGATATCAGCCTGGGGATGGAGAGTTCTATCCTTCCTAGGTATTGGCCTTCTTATGCTCTTCAGTTGTTGTTTATGCCTGCAATGTGGACCAGCGATTTGTGGTCTGTGTGCCACATCATGCATTCCATATCAAAGTTCTCGTTCAAAATGCCGGAAAAAGAAGGAAGAAGAAATGATGCTCCATGAGCAAATCGATGGAATAATGAAGATTGATATCTCTTGAAGGGCAAGTAGGGGACAAGGAGGGAATGTGGAAATGTGGATTTTCCTGATCAGTTATGTCCCCTATCTTGGACCCCAACGATTCTATGTGCATGTCACAAGTACATGTATGTTCCCTCCAGTTCCAGTTTCCAAGACGCAAACATATGTGTGTCTACCGTCGACATGTTCTCTGTCAGATCCGCCATCAATGGGCTGGATATTCAATTCCTAAGTATGAAAAGCCACCGACTTTATATGGCTAAGGTACTCCATTTTTACAGTTCAGGCAAGTAGGCCCGATTCTTTCCTCAAAGCCTTTCCCTGCTCTCTGTCTCTGACAGTTTCAGCTTGAGCTCGCATCTGTATCCATGAACTTTGTCCTACTCCCTGTGCAGCTAACGGTGCCTGCCTCGGCCAGTTTTCGCCTGCCTGCCAAGAAGCTGTATTTCACCTTCGAATTATCTATTTTGCTCTTCAGCCGATGCATTCCTGTCTAGTGATTTAGGTAAACATTTCCTTTAGCTCACAAGCAAAGGACTCAGCCTTTCCGTCCTCCTGCAAGTGATTCATAGCCCTGTTGCCATGGAAAGTTTTCTGCCCCTCGCTTCTCATATAAACACTTAGACGCTTGTACACGCACATACAGTTAGTATAGAATAGATTCTGTCCGAGAGTCCTTCCTTGTGGATAACATAGTTCTCTAAACATAGGATGTTAGATATGATTTGGGATTAGGTTGACATGACCCCCTAGACTTCTCGTCTCCACATGTAGAGCTAAATGTCAAGTCCCCTTCACCCCCTAGTTGCACGTCAATCACACGTCATGCTGCTGCGCACGCATCCATGTTAAGTATTATCGTATAGATCCACCTATGTAAGATAATGAGAGCCAATCATGTTTCTTTTTGCTCCTTATTACGCCTAGTTTCAATTACGTATCACTATGTTAATTTATCTTATCAATTGTTACGCCTTTTTGCACTTGTTTCATTGTAAATGTATGACCTATAAAAGTTACTTCTTGTCAATAAAGTATTGTACTTCACTTCCTGAACCCTCGTGGTGACGGAACCTGAAGGCCGCGACTCGAGTCGGCCATTTTGGATGGAATAAAGCCCATTTAGAAACCTCTTATACCACGGATTTCTGCCTCTTGTTATTCTGAGCTATTTTACTTTATTTTAAGGATTCCGTATGAAATTCAGTTTCGGTAAAAAGAATATTTTTAGCACAGTGTTATTAAAGTGTTCTTTTTAAATAATAGCAGTTCTGTAGCTGTTCTGAAGCACCTGTCTGTGTACAAGGGCTTCACTGATTTTCCAAGTTAACCATTGGGCCTAGGACTCTTTGGAGGCTCCCTGTGAAAACACAGAGCAATTGTTCTGCAACTTTGTGAGTACGGACAGACACAGTCAAACATTTGCCATCGCTCTGTGGTTCATAGACATTCACAAATTGAGGAAAGGCCTGACAGCTCTTTGACATTGTTTCACCAAAACACTGGGGCTAGCAGGTGTGACATCACTTATTATTTGAGCAGTGGCGGCTGGCATGTACCAAGGATGGGGAGGCACAAAAAAAGTAATAGTAATAAATAAAATAGAATTACCTGCCTGGATTCCAGTGTTACGTCCACCTCCCTCGGGTGTCTCCTTGAAGCTCCGGACCCAGGGAACTGCACTCCTCAGTCCTGGCGCTGCTCTCACAGCAGGTTTGGAGGGAGCCACCTCCCTTGGCCTGTGCTTTCTCTAACCCAGCTGTCTAAGAGATCTAGGGTTGTACCCCTGCACCACTCAATCCTGGCGCTGCTCTCACAGCAGGATTGGAGGCAGCCACCTCACTTATGGCTCTCAAGAGCACTGGAGGCCTGCGCTTTCTTTAACCCAGCTGTCTAAGAGATCTAGGGTAGAGAAGTTTAAAATGCGCATGTTTCACTGGCAGCCGACCAAAGAGAGATACGCATTTTAAACTTTAGTGCACAGCTCCTTGCTGCTGCCAGATAGCAGAAATGCTCCTGCCCCGTCCCGACATTTAGTTCGGGACGGATTGCTGAAAAATAAAATGGTAATAAAGTTTATTTATTGCCATTTTATTTTTCAGCTCTGGGGCTTGTGGGGCAGCGTTCCTCCACTCAAATGAAGGAGCCGCCACTGCCTTTGAGTCACCCAATGACATCACAGGAAGTGACATCATATGGCCTTCCACTTTGCTGGAATCACAGTAAGTGTTGCCCCATGACATTTGACCTAAAAGCATAACAGGAAGTGGCATCATGGAAGTTACACGTCCTACACGTTCAGCAAGGTTATGCTTTAAGTGCAAGATTTTTTTTAAACGCAATGTTGCGAAAGCAGATAAAAGTCTATTCTAGGTACCACCTGTATATTAACAAGTGTGTTGTCCCCACAGGTCATGAGTACATCCATTAAATTCCAGGGGTGCTGCCTTCATATATAACAAGACAAGAGTTACAGCAATATACAGCAATCACCTATTCAGATAGTGCTAGATGGTAGGAGCAGACAGAAGAGGTATGAGCGGGGCTCCCTGGGGGGTGCCCATATGCATACATTCATTTGTTCGTTCCCAGATGATGTTAATGGTCTTGTGGGAGGTGGGATCAGGGCATCTATACGCAGGTAATGGTTTACCAGGTATCCGGTATCCATGCCTCTGATATTGAGTCGGCACTCCTAAGGGTGCTATCTGAGAAGTCCATGGTACCCCTGTTTGCGGTCTAGAGGACGGAAGAAGGATATCCCTGAAAGGCCCAGACTTATATGTTGAGTAGCAAGGATATGGGGGGCAGCTTTGATATGGGTGAGGCCATACAATTTCATATGTGTGTGGAGTGCGAGAGCGGGGTGGGTAGTGGAGTTGGTAAAGAGTAGGGATTAGTTGTGGATTGCGACCATTTACGCCATGCATGCTATTATTGATATAGGCATGTGTCAAATGAGCAGGGGCTAAGGGGAGGGCAGGGGATGTGTGATTCTATACGGCGGCGTCGGTGATCTCCTCTGGGGAGAGAGGAAGACAGGGTGTGAGGTGGTAGCGGGAGAGGTTTTTAGGGGGAGTTGGTCAGAGTTAGGGTTATAGAAAGAGGGGAGGCGCAAAGAGGTAGACGTGGCTGATACTGGGAGGGGTAGGGTGATAGAGGAGAAGCAAAGAGTGGGTAGATAGAGGACAGGTTGAGTGCATGAGCGGTGCAGGTATGCAAGAAAAAAGGGGAGAGGAGAAGGGGGCGCAAGGAAGTGTGTGAACTGGCTGTTGTGTAAAGTGATGTTGTCCATTTCGGTCTATATATCTATGATTATTACTGTGAAGGAGGTGTGGGGCAGGTGAGAGAGGGGAGGCCTAGGTAGGGTTTCCACTGTCGCTCATTGTGTGCAAGAAGGGTGCCCATGTCTGGAGGAACAGATTGGACTGGTCTTGTAGGTTGTAAATGAGACAGTCGTGAGAAGCGGTATGGATCATGGAAACTAGCTAAGCCTTCTGTGACTGTGGTGTCAGGGACCTCCACTGTCGGGAGGATGCAAATCTTCGCTGTAGCCAAGGATGTGTGTAAGAGGTGGCGTTGCGGTTTCGATAGCTCTGGTGAGTGCCGTAAATCATGGAGAAGAATAGCTGAGGGGATGAGTGGTAAGTGGAGGGGCATGGAGGCGCTCAGAGCCTGTCCTACATAGGACCAGAAGGGTTGTATTGATAGGCATTCACATATGATGTGTGTTGTGTCAGAGCTAGTGTTTGCGCATTTCCAGCAGTTTGCATGCGGGAGTAAGCCTGCTCTGCTTGGTTTAATTAGGGTCCAATGCCAGTCATGCAGTGTCTTAAAAATGCAGAACTTCAGTCGGGCCTCTCTAGTATCTCTGCCCAGGGCTTCTAGGGCGTCCGCCCACTCATCTTCTTCATACGAGACTAGTAGTTGGGCTTGCCATCTGGCATAGAGAGCCTACGATAGGGGTTGCGAGGAAAGGTGAGAGGAGAGTGTACCGTATAGTCCTGACATCACCCCTTTGTGCTTCCCCCATATGTAGAGATATGACCCCACCGGCAAAGCCGGCAGTGACCACAGGCGTGGGTCCAGGCATCCCCTAAGACAATGTTGCATTTGCTTGTATCGCCAGGATTGTGGTGTAGAGATGCTAAACTCCTCCCTTAGCTGTTCAAACGATTTGAGGTTTCCATTATGGAGGAGCTGGTCGAGAGTGTGTATACCCGCCGCCCTCCATCGGGGCCAGGATAGTATCCGTCTATTGATGCGTATGCCTGTGTTCCCCCACAGAGGGGCTTTTTCGTGAAGCCATGGGTTTGTTCCTAGTAAGCGATGTGCGCGTTGCCAGTCCTTATGCATAGCTTGTAGCACCGGGTGCTTGCATGTCTCTGCCCCGTATAAAGCAGGGAGACCTGTGTGCGCTGATAGTAGACATCTTTTAATGTGCAGCCATTGTGGCGCATCTTGGACCCCCGGCAGCATATACGCCAATTAGGAGAGCTGGAGGGCATGGGCATAGTGTTCCACAGATGGGAGGCCCACACCTCTGCTTGTACAGTGGGTCTTCAATTTGGACGCAGCTAAACGGTGTTTCGAAAAGCCCCATACAAAGGATCTTATCCTGCAATCAATAAGGCAAAGAATGGTTGGGGGTACATAGATGGGGAGCATTCTGAGGGTGTATATGAAGCATGGAAGTGTTACCTTTCGCACAACTTGTACTCTCCCACATAGAAAAACCCAACACAGCCCATTTCACAAAGTCACATTTCATCTGAGCAAGCAATGGGTTCAGATTGTCCGGGACCAACACCACCATACCTTTATTCACCAGGATCCCCAGATACTTAAAACGGGAGGGTTGCCAGTGAAAAGGGTGTCCATGTATGGCCGCTTTGGTGGTGCCTGTGGGGATGGGAAGAGCTTAGCTCTTATCCCAGTTTATTTTATATCCATAGCATGATGGGAAATCGGCAATGATGTCAGGCAGAGATGGTAAGGAGCGGTGCAGGTCTGTGAGAGTAAGCAGAATCTCGTCTGAGTAGAGATACAGTTTGATGTTGCCAGTGGGGAGAGAGATGCCTGTGATTCTGGCCGTGTTACGTATGGTAGAAGCCAGGGGCTCCATGGTCAATAGAAAGAGGAGCAGGGAGAGGGGACAGCCCCGACGCGCCCCTTGAAGAATCTTGAAAGGCTCTGATAAGAAGCCCCCGTGGTTGACCTCGGCAGTGGGGCTTTCATACAGTAGTCGCACCTTAGCGATACATTAGTCACCCAGGCCGAAGCGCTCAATTACCTTAAGGAGGTAGTTCCATTCGATACAGTTGAACACGTTTTCTGCGTCAAGGGAGAGTGCCAATGCGTCAGTCCGAAGATCTTTAGCTGACCAGAGGTTGTGAGCCAAGGTACGGAGGTGGTTTCTGAAGGAGGGCCACGCAAGAAACCTACTTGCCTGTGACATATCAAGGAGGGAAGAACTTTGTCTAGGGGAGATGCTAGAACACTGGCCAGAATTTTGATGTTGCAATTTAGTAAGGAGATGGGCTGGTAACTGCTGCATAATAGGGGGTCTTTCCCAGGTTTAGGTAAGATGACAATCACTGCCCTATTAGAGAGGGGACCCAGGTGGGATGTTCGTTCTGCTTCTTGGAATGCAGTCTGTAGGGCGCCCACTATCCCCTCCCCATCTATAACATTCTGTTGAGAAGCTGTCATTTCCAGGGGCTTTGTGGTAAGGTAGCTTAGATATTGCTAGCGCGATCTCCTCTTTGCTGAACTCCCCATCTAGAAGCTCTCCGCCCTTGTCTGAGAGTTGGGAAATATCTGCATCTCTCAGAAAAGTGGTCAATTTTCCCTCGTCGGCTGGTTCTCCCAAACTGTAGAGGGATGTGTAGAACAAAGCAAATTTGTCCACAATGTCTCGGCAATGAGTGAGGGTCTTGCCTCCAGCTGATCAAATAGCAGGAATGGCCATGGTTGCCTCTCACTGGCGGAGCTGCGTCGCCAGTTTTCACCCTGCTTTTCCCCCCTGCTGATAGTGTCTCCCTTTCATCTGTTGCAGGGCGTACTCTGCTTTGGAAGTGAAAAGGCTATTTAGGTCCATCCAGGTCTGTTCTAGGGACCTGAGATGCTGTAGAGAAGGGTGGGCGGAGTAGAGGCAGGTATAGGACGCGATGTCCCTTTCCAGTTCTTTCTGTCGGGTGGTCGTCTGCCTGTTGGCCTGTGCTGTGTCCCTCATAAGGTGGA
This sequence comes from Triturus cristatus, assembly GCF_964204655.1. NCBI lineage: Eukaryota > Metazoa > Chordata > Amphibia > Caudata > Salamandridae > Triturus > Triturus cristatus. Next base: position 127,364,602 of record NC_140590.1, read on the forward strand.
TTCTGATGGTGGCCTTTCCGGCAACCAAAGGGCCGTGTGAGAGGTCACCAACCCTGGGTTATCGGAGAGATATTCTGTGAGATGCGCCTTTAGTTGGGATTTTCCCTGAGGGGTCCGCTGGCGCTGTACATTCATGCACCAAGGCTTATGTCCAGGTCAGGCCAGCCCTACCTCCAAGGATATGAGAACCGGGGAGTAGTCAGAGAGGGCCGCCCCCAGTATTTCAGAGTCTAGGATGAGCTCTACCGTCCTGTGGGAGACAAGGAAGTAGTCCAGCATGGAGAGTGTGCCATGGATCGGGAGGTAAAAATAAATTCTGTGTCTGTGGGGTGACTAAGGCGCTGGTGGTCCACCAGACTATTGTCCACCAGCACATTCTGCATCAAAGCACTGTCCATGTCACTGCCTTTATCAAGAGGTCCTCTTCCATCGAAGACTGGGTCCCTCGTAAGACTCCAGTCTCCGCCAATAAGATATCGCTGGGCGGATGTATGACGTTACAACGCACACTTTTACAACGCATGCACTTACAACGCATTTTTTACAACGCATAATCCATTACAACGCATGACATTACAACGCATGACACTACAACGCATTTTTAAAAAATACCTTTACAACGCATTTCCATTACAACGCATACTACCTTTACAACGCATACCATTACAACGCATAATATTAAATTACATTTAAGGTAAGTATTAGATAGTATAGGGGTAAAAGTTGCTTTTCTAACTCCAGGGGGTGCAACAGTAGGGTAAGTGTTGGATAGTATAGGGGTAAAAATTACTATTCTAACTTCAGGGGGTGCAACAGTGGGGTAAGTGTTGGATAGTATAGGGGTAAAAATTACTATTCTAACTCCAGGGGGTGCAACAGTAGGGTAAGTGTTGGATAGTATAGGGGTAAAAATTACTATTCTAACTCCAGGGGGTGCAACAGTAGGGTAATTGTTGGATAGTATAGGGGTAACAATTACTATTCTAACTCCAGGGGGTGCAACAGTAGGGTAAGTGTTGGATAGTATAGGGGTAAAAATTACTATTCTAACTCCAGGGGGTGCAACAGTAGGGTAAGTGTTGGATAGTATAGGGGTAAAAATTACTATTCTAACTCCAGGGGGTGCAACAGTAGGGTAAGTGTTGGATAGTATAGGGGTAAAAATTACTATTCTAACTCCAGGGGGTGCAACAGTAGGGTAAGTGTTGGATAGTATAGGGGTAAAAATTACTATTCTAACTCCAGGGGGTGCATCAGTAGGGTAAGTGTTGGATAGTATAGGGGTAAAAATTACTATTCTAACTCCAGGGGGTGCAACAGTAGGGTAAGTGTTGGATAGTGTAGTGTAATATTATGCGTTGTAATGGTATGCGTTGTAATGGTAGTATGCGTTGTAATGGAATGCGTTGTAAAGGTAGTTTTTAAAAATGCGTTGTAGTGTCATGCGTTGTAATGTCATGCGTTGTAATGGATTATGCGTTGTAAAAAATGCGTTGTAAAGGTAGTGCGTTGTAAAAGTTGCGTTGTAAAGGTTGTTCCCCATCGCTGGGCACCTATTTCCAATAAGAGGCAGTTCATCTGAAGGAGCTATGACCGTTTTGCCCCTGTCGGGGTGTAGACCGACTCTATACATATAGAATTGTCTCCCAGACACAGTTTAGTGAACGCATACCTTCCTCCCAGGTCCAACCACGTCTTTGTTACTGTAACCTGTAGGGATTTGTGAAGAAGAATCGCCATGCCACATTTACAGGGGGGGGGGGGCTCCGTCTGGGGCAACTCTATCTTTCCCACCCATTCTTGGCGTAGTTTGTTAGACTCTAGGGCATCCAGGTGCGTCTCTTGTAGTAGGGCCACGTCTACCCGTTTGAATTGGAGGTAAGGGAGTATTTTTTTCCTTTTGATGTAGTGTGTGAGTCCATTCACATACCAGGATATAGCACACATGGGGTGTATGGCACACATGTTGGGGTCTTAAGTGGCCGAAGAGATGTGAATCCTTATTTCATTCTATTAGGGCCCCTCAAGGTGATTGTGTGCAATGAGGTATGGCAAGAGCCGAGCACGAGTGCAGTGTAGGTGGAAGGAGGGCGATGTCTGAGGATATAAGAAAGAGGGAGATATTGTAAATATGAGAAAAGGGAAATCAGTAGTAAGGACTGTAGAGAGGGATAGGGAGGGTGCCAAGTGGAGGAGAGGGGGGATTGGGGTGGGGGAGATAGAGGGAGGTTATACAGGTATGTGGGAGCGACAGAGATGTGGGTGTGGAGGTGACTCCTGGCACGCAGAAGGTGTGAGCTGTGCTGGTGTCTGTGGTGGGCGGGCGCAAGTCTTTGTGATGTGATAGACTGTGAGAGTGACGGTCCGATAGGAGAAAGGAAAGGGGGTAGACATGGGTAGGATAGGGGTTGGATAGGATAGGATAAGATAGGGGAGGGTGAGCGGGGGAAGGCCTCTGCTATCTAGGGGGCACCACTGTGGACTCTGGACTTTATACCGCAGGTCTAAATTCGCTAAGCATCGCTCTGTGGGGTTGGGGTCCCATGGGGGGCAGAGCATTGCCTGAAATGGGGCTGTAGGTTGCTGAGGGGGGCTTGGAGCTATGGAGATGGGGAGGAGTTCAAGGGAGTACACTGTGGCCATTTAGTAGCGTTCAGAAGTAGGGGTGGAATGGAAGTGCACCCAGGGTCAGTGAGGAGGAGAGGAAGTGGGGGGCAAGTGGAACCATGCTCTCTGACATGTGTGGTCTCTGGGGAATCCAGAATACCATCAGTCTTTTATCCCTCCGACCCTGTGTTTGTCCAGGCGGGAGGGCCCATACTAAGGGCTACGGGCTACTGATCAGGATGGGAGAGGGAGTAGGGTGGGGAAGGTGGGATCCAGAGGGAATTTTGCAAGATGCCGGAGTGGTGACAGGGGAAGGCGGTGTGGTGGCATCGTTGCCCCCATGAAGGGAGGAGGTTAAGTGGGGAAATGAGCAAATTTGTGGGGCATTTAACATGGGCAGCGTAGACAACTATACAAGCAACCAATACAGTGAGAGTGATACTCAGCTGTCTGATAGCCGCCAAGTCCCTCAGTGTGGTATCAATACCTTGTAGTGTCTCTGGTGTGGGGCTTTAAAGGAGAGCAGGATTGTCTTGTTTTTGCTCGTAGATGAAAGCAGCTACTGTTTGAAGGGCCAGGGCCTTGTTCTCGTGGGTAGGGGCAAACCTCTCCTTATCTCTACCACGGTTCTGTGACCAACTGGGAGTTCACCACCCGCTGCCTGGGGCAGGATGTGGAGTTTGTTTTTGTGCACTGGTCTGGGCGTGATACAAGGGATGTCCATGTCCTGTGGTCCTATGTTGTCCAGGAACAGGCGCAAGTCCTCTGGGTCAAAGAAATCCTTGGATATGCCATCTTTGGTGATCCAGAAGCATGCAGGCTCCAAGAGACCATATTTAATATCCATTTGGTGTAGTCGGGTCGTAGAGAGAGAAAGGCCTTGTGGTGATTGTTGGTCTACCTAGAGAAGTCTGCAGCCATGAGGATTTCATGTCCTTCATATGTGAATGGTCCTTGTGTACCTGCTACAGACACCAGTTGCCGCGCCTGTTCATGAAGCAGGAAACAAGCAGTGAGGGGTCGAGGGCGCATTGCGGAATCCTTGTGTGGCGGGCCGCTGCGGTGGGCATGTTGCATCTCCAGCAGGGGGGTCAAAGGTGATGCCTGTAAGTCCCAGGAGGGTGTCCCTGAGGAATGCTTTGGTGTTTGATCCTTTTATTTTTTCTGGGAAACCAAAAAAGTGGACTTTGTATATCCTGCCAAGATCTTCCAAGTCAATCAACTTACTGCATTGGAAGAGGAGCCCTGAACCCTGTGTAGCACAGAATCAAGTCAGCCACTGTCATCCTTTGGTCCAATCCCTCCACTCGTGTGTGAAACCCCACAATGTCCAATCTTATCGACTTTGCCTCCTCTGCTAGTGTGGAGATGTTGGTGTCCATTCCTTCCAGCCTACAGCTTACTGACGAGATTTCCTGCAGAATGCGATCCATGGTCTTGCCCTGTGTAGAGGTTGTGGTGGGCTGGGAAGGGTACCACTCATGGAGGGAGTGGTACCCTTTGTGGCCATGATGCATGGCTGCTTGAGCGCTACCATGAATAGGAGCTGTCTTGAGGACTTGTTTCTGTGCTTGCTACCTGACATTCATCCTCAGTTGAAGAGTGACACTCTACTCTACCGTGCCGTTGAATCTGGTGCCTGCAGGAGGAGAGGGTTGATGAGGCCATGGTTAGAGGTTGGCTTCCTCTGGGACGGTTGCACACGAGTTGTCCCTAGAGGTCTGGTGGATTTACGCGCAGCCTGTTGTGAGGTGCCCCCCAAGTTTCCATGGAGAGAGGCCAGAGAGGTCCAGATTACCACAAGGGCTCAGGTAGCGCAGGGGAAGAAGGTTGCAATTGCTTTGTGACCCCTGGAAGCTGTGTAGGTGAGGCCCCTTCATCCAGCCTCTCTTTCCCGCTATATAGTTGCGGTTGTCCCGGTCGTCTACTGGGGCTATGGAGGCGTAGACCACTACGCTCCTCTCTGGGTCTGATTGTAGGCAGGCCACCATGTGGGAGGTCACAGGCTGTGGATATGCCACGGATTAAGTAGTAGGGCTGTTAAGGGCCGGTGTGAAGGCCAGCGTGCCCCCTGTGGTGACCTTATACGTGGATTATCGCAGAGGAAGTGAAGCATGGGAGCCACTGCCTGTCCAGGCGTGGTGTGGAAGAGCCTGTGAGAACTAGGGAGGGTCCGGGGCAGGCCTCGCCTTTCTCAGTGCTTCCCCTCCGGCCTAGTTCCTGTGCATCAGGGATGCGAGTCCAAGACAGGTGGAGGGAGAAGATCGTTGTGCCATTGCAGTCCCCCAGTCCCACTTCTCACCTCTCAGATTGCGCAGGGCTCAGGTTAATGTGGGCCTCTAATGTGCCTCCAGGTCTCTGCCTGGCTTGTGGTGTAGGCACCTGCTGAGAGTAGTGGGGTTTCTCCAATGACGCTGGCCGGCTCATGGTTAATAGACCCCAGGTGCATGCTGTACAAAATGCAAGGGGTGGCCTCTAGCTGCTAAGACCAAGGGGTGGTGGTGGGGCAGCTTCATCACACAAGGACCGAGGCTATTACTGTGCCCCTAGGCCCAGCGTTTGCATCCCTCTATGTGCCTCCATGTTTCTACCTGGCTGGTGGGGAGGTCCGGGGCTGGATTTGGGCACTGTAGTGGTTCACGGGTCAAGGTGAGGCTCCGACAGAGCTGCCGGCTTAGCATTAGGAAGCACCGCCTCCAGCCGGGTCCGCAAGCCCCAAATTCCAAAACACATTCAGCGCAATGCAGAAGGTGGGCCCCAGATTTTAAAGCATTGGCAGGATCGGCCGTCTACGCGAGTGTCAAGGCTTTTATTGCGACTCTAGGCCCACTGTTCATGCCCAGCTGCCAGGATTTCGGCACTCGGGCATGCCGCTGATGGTGCTGTTCTGCTCTGGTCCGGTATCCAGAGGTCTGGGTAGGTGGGATTGAATGCATTTTGTGCCCCAGCTGCATCTAGAAGGCCGTTGCCTCCGCTCAGGACCAACTCGGAGTGGAACTCTCAGCTCAGGCGGTCAGCTTCACTCATGGCCAGACCACGCCCTCCTATGTAACCGTGTTTTACTAAAATCGCTAAACACTTTTCTCTGGCAGCGAAGTGCAGTTACTTAAAGAAAGTGGGAGAAAGCGGGTTGTTGCAGCTGATCCTGCGTGAAGAAGGTTGGAGACGATTCACAGAACTAATCTGAGACAAAATCCTAAATTTACTACTTTTAGTATTCACAGAAGGCATTTAGTAGTAGTAAAGTTAGAATTTTGTCTTAAGTTTGACTTAAGACAGACTTAAGACAGACTTATGACAAACTTAAGAAAGACTTAAGACAGACTTAAGACAGACTTAAGTCAGACTTAAGACAAAATCCTAACTTTACTACTACTAAATGCCTTTTGTGAATACCAAAAATAGTACGTTTAGGATTTTGTCTCAGATTACTTCTGTGAATCGATTTTTTTTTTTTACACTTTTACTTACAAATATTTTCAAAGATGTACCTAGCCCAACTTGGAATAAATATAATAAGTGCAAGTTTGCACACAAAGTTCTATTATTTACAAGTCCAAGACCTGACCAAGTGCTGTGAACATCAGCACCTCAGAAACAAAGTATTTGCTTTACAAGTTCTTTTATGTTTGTCTTGTGACTTTAGACTAAAGGTCTTAAAAAGCACAAAAAGTAGTAAATGCAGAGGGGGCTGTGGTTAAGATGAACAAGATGGCAGACGTCCATTCTTAGTGGTCCCGCATTGGCACCCTAGATTCAACATCATCCTGGGTATGCTGGAGGCCCTGGACCCCAAAACAAAGATACACGGCCCTGAGGTGGAGAGGCAAGCACAGAGCCCCAAAAGGACTGGATTGAGAGGTCTGTACCAGCAGATGGGAAGTCACAATGGCAGCAGGCCATGTGACTGGAAGCCAGCTGGATGGAGCAGTCCCGCCTACCCCGGGCGGGCATCACTGAGCAATACAATAGGTACTCAGAGTCAGAAAGGGTCCATAATGTGGAGACTGGACGTGTGGACCCTGTGTTCTAGGAAGGTGGTCCGAGCCTTGTGAGGCAGGTCCAAATTATACTTTGAGGAAAATGAGGTAACAATGACCTCCCTGTCACGCTCTGGGAGGCATACAAAGCCGTGCTCTGCGATAAGGCTCAGAATGTGGTGGCCCTCCAGAAGAGTCAGAGAGAGCATGGGGTGCAGGAGGTAGATCAAATGCTCCTTGAGCCATGAGTCGATACAAAGAGGAGACTTTCCTGACCACCTCCAATTAGGGGCGATCAGGGAACAGTACTGCAATCTCACACATAATGCAGCGCATACTCACTACTAAGCGGAAAATATATACGAAACAGGGGATAAGGCAGGGCACCTCCTGGCGGAGCTGGATAGGAGGAGAGGTATGCATGGGTAGCAGAGGTGCGGAGGGAGGCAGGTGCAATGGTCCATACCGACAAGGAAATAGCAGAGACATTTGCTCAATATTACAAAGGGTTATATGCAGCTAGGCCGAATAAATCAGTCTCTGACATTGAGGTATTTCTAGAAAACGTCCCACTACCGGTACTGAAGGCAAACTACTTAGAGGCCCTGGAAGGCGACCTATCAGTCGAAGAAATAGGAGCAGCTCTAAGGCAATGACTTTGGGTGAAGGTGCCAAAAGCCAAAGGTCTCCTGGTGGAATTGTTCAAACGGCATGCCTCACTCCTCAAACCACACCTCCTGAATATGTATCAAGCATCCAGGAGAGAGGGCCAACTCCCACCGGACTTGTATCATGCTACCATAGTAATTATCTTCAAGCCAGATAAAACCAGATGTCAATAGGCCTCATGTAGGGCTATCTCTATCTGGAACACAGACAGTAAGGTGTTGGCTAAGATACTAGCCTTTAGACTGGCTTTATGAATCTCTGACCTGGCACATGAGGACCAGATGGGATTTATGGTGGGCCAAGCTATCCATCTCAATCTCAGATGGCTTTGGATATGGTTGTACATAATGAAAGGGAGCCAAGAGTCCGGAGCAATTTGTTCTTTAGATGCAGAAAAGGCCTTTGAGTCCACAGATTGGCCTTATCTCCATGTGATATTGGGCCGATTTGGTATTGGGCCCAAGTTCTGTGAGTGGGTTGCCCTGCTCTATACCGCATCTATGGCAACTGTGAGAGTGAACGGGGTGTTGTCTGAGCCATTTGAGTTGGAAAGAGAACAAGGCATGGGTGCCCGCTCTCCCGCTTCTCCTTGCACTGTACCTGGAACACGTGGCGAACTGGGTGCACAGTCAGATGGATGTCACCAGGTTCCCGGAGCTAACTGAAAAACCAGAAAAATCTCACTGTACGTAGATGAAATACTAATTGTCCTCATGGACCCAGCAATGGCAATGCCACAGGTCTTCTTGATATTTTATAACTTTGAGCGTTACCCATGATAATGCATTAACTAGGAAAAGTCAATCTTAAATGACTTGGGAGATTGGGGTGATTTTGAGGGGTGGTGTGACGGTTTTGAGTCTCAAAGTGCGGGTTCAAATACCTGGGTATTGAAATCTCCACCAGACAGGGATAGATTCCTGGAAATAAATATGGGTAGAGTCCAGGAGTCGTTTTTAGCGTTTGCAAAGAGGCGGAGTACACTGCCATTGACTATCTTGGGAAGAGCCTCTCTATATAAAATGATTACTGCCTTAAACTTGACAAAACACGGAGATAGTTCTGTGGAATGGCAGTAATCTGTAGATAGCCCTAAGGACCCTATATATGTTCTGCTGTAATGGGAGATAGCCTTGCCAGATCTCAGGTTCTGATACATGACGACACAACCAAAGGTTATTAATGATTGGTGGTTCACCTAAAAGCACACCAGTGATGCATGTCGAGAGGGCCGAGATGGAGTCGGCCATGTGTATACATTACATTTTTGGCAGAAAGGAGATAAAGCATCTGCCCACACCAAAGCAAGTAACCCTGAAGGTGCGGGATGATGCCTATTGCATTGTCAGTTTCCGGTATGGCTCCATCAACATGGCTGAGCCTTGCAGCAACCTTTCAGAGTTTTTTATTTTCAAAAAGGAAATCTCAAAGGGGGATTTTGTTTTTGAAAATAATAAACAATGCCCCCCATGCCTTGGGAGCTTCATCCCATGGCAAGGGGGACAGTGAGCTCTTTTCAATGCTTCTTACCTCCATGTTTTTCTTTGTCACGAAGGACACTGAAAAACGGCTATATGCCCGTCCATATACCTTTTATGGGCGGACATATAGCAAAACCCTTGACTGCCCTTAATCCGTCGGGCTGTAGGATGGGTTTGACCACTGCAGAGATGAAGTAGTCTCCTACATTGTCACTCTTTGATCCACCTACTTCTAAATTGGGCAGGCAGACCCTAATGTTCAAGTTCTGGGCTCAGCTCTCCTCCCTCTAGGTGTGGTGCCTTCCAGACATGGAGAACAAAAGCAGGGATCTGGTCACATGTTGCCTAGCATCTCCCCATGACAGGGGAGGCCCAATTGAAGTACATTAAGATCCTGTGCACAGCCAAAATGGTTATCCTGAGAAACAAAAACACCTTCCCACACACAGACCTTACACACCTCATTCAAGGTCATTCACCAACTAGGTGACAGTTGGAAGGCTTACGTAAATTAGTCATAAAAAGATTCAGACAGTGAAAATGTAACTTTCTAAAAGTTACTTTTCCTTAATATCTATAACAATCCAACTTCACCATTGTGTTAGGCTTTTATAAAATATTTAGAAACAGTTGTTATCATATTTCCAGTTGTTCCCTAGGAGATGTAGCAAAATCAATATTTAATATTCCTCCCCAATGTTTCTCTATAGGCCAGCAAGACAACTGACAGTAAAAATAGCTTTTGGATGCTAGTCACTGTAAGAATAGGTTAAAATTTAATTTCTCAACATCCTACTTTTAAATAACTTACAGTCTGCCTTGTGGAGTACAAGCACTAACTAGGGTGATTTATTAATATTTAAATTGAAAGTTTAAACCTTTCATAAGGTTTATTTTGACAGGTCATAATTACAGTTTTTACACTGCTCCAGTCAGGCAACAATGGTATGATAGTGGCTGGCACAATAGGTGCTGCAGTCCAGTAGTGGCATATAACTTACAGGTCCTGGGTACACCTTGTATCCAATTCTAGGAACTTATAGGCAAGTTAAACATACCAATTAGGAGTATGCCAAATCACCATGCTTAAAGGGGGAGCACAGGCACTTTACTACTGGTTTGCAGGGATATAGTGCACAACGTTTTACAGCCAACAAAAACAGATAGGTCAAAAATCTGTGGGTACACCATGAAAAAGATGAGTATTTCCTACACTAAACCAAGGACATGGTAGTAGAGATTTTCTAATATGGGAAATGGAATAGAACATGCCAATATTCCATGGCAGTGTAGTGGACACGTTTCTCCACAGGGAAAATGTGTGTGCGTGCAAATGAATTTCCTCAGTAGTTTACTCACAAAGATTTTCCACCTCAGGGATATCCCCCATAAGTCCAGATCAATGGCAGATTTCCCGTGTAATGCTGGGCAGTGAAAATGCACCCCTTTGTGTTTCATTGTAAGGAATTGTATCTTATGAGGCTGTCCTGATAATATGAATTTGGCCTTCCTGGACCCACGTCTGGTACACGAATGACTGCTTTAGATTTTAGAAGTACTTTTGAAATTCTTTGGCAATAATCAAAAAGTTGCAAACCTGCAGTAGTAATACTGGAAACAACATATTTTGAAACGGAACTCTGAAACGTACAAGTATCTACCAAAAAACAAAACACACAAACTGATTGCCTTACAGTAAAGCCTCTAAATATAGAAAATAAATCATAAATAGAATTCCTTTCTCACTACATTTTCTTGCACAGCTCTTTGGGGCAGGAATGTCTGCAAGAAAAAAGCATGAGCATTTTCTGTAATTAGGAAGTTGGTTTAAAATATTTGCATATGAAGATAATTTTAGAAAAGTATTGCTGGTCGGCAGTATTCAAGTTCCGTTCCCCCTTGACAGTTTGCGTTACTTAGTGTATCAGTTCAAAACATTATCGACATGGAGTGCACCTATAAGGATTATGTTATCTAATGTTTCATGCTAAGCAATGAAGCACTTGATTTTCTGTTACATTATATCATGAAATGGGTGAAACGGGAATGTTGTGGTATTTCATCTTACACTTTCAAAATAGGCACTTCTTTATATCTTTATATTTTGCATGCATGCTTACAGTGGTGGACTTTCCAGATGATAAATAGACCTAGCAGTTAATAAATCTATAAATATATATGTATGTATACATGTATGTATATACTAATAACCGCGGCTATATTGGTTAATAATGGATGGGGGTGCAAGTATTTTTTAAGCGATAAGGCATGTTAATTTACTGATTTCTGTGCTTGACGAGTCATTATGTGATTGTCTAATGGCTGCATTTACAAAAGTAAAATTTAGCCATGTTGTTTTTAGGTACACTTTGCCTTTGTTCTGCATTTCACCTTTAGATGTAGGTAAGTAGTAGGTCTGATATTCTTCCCATACCTAATTGTTAGAAGGCGACCTCAGAGGGGCCCGGAAGGGGCCCTGACTGCCCTGAGACCCACCCTCGAGGTATCGTAGCCGGGCACTGGCGGGAGACTCCTCAGGGGAGGAACCTCGGATCTAGGATCGTACACTCGGCGCCACACGACAGAGAGACACTACACGAGGAGTTCTTGAGAGCAAATCTTTATCAGATCGAGGTAGTAGGATCTTTATGATCAGCACGGCAAAATATATACAAGCAGAGCGTGGGCTCACAAAGTCTTGGAGGAGGGTTAGGAGGTAGCGGGACAGTCTTTGGGGGATAGGAATCAAATGCAGGAGCGTACCCGGCGCACAGCTCACAATCCTCGAGCTGGGGGATACGCTTGTCGTCGTGGGGTCCGGCGGGACCAAGAGAGTCTGTGGGAGCTGCGAGTCACTCAGCAGGCTCGAGTATAAGTTCGGAGGTCTTACGATCTTCAAGGAGCCGCGAGTCACTCAGCAGGGCTCAAGTACAAAGTCGGAGGTCTTACGATCTTCGGGGAGCCGCGAGTCACTCAGCAGGGCTCAAGCACAAGTTCGGAGGTCTTACGATCTTCGGGGAGCCGCGAGTCACTCAGCAGGGCTCAAGCACAAGTTCGGAGGTCTTACGATCTTCGGGGAGCCGCGAGTCACTCAGCAGGGCTCAGGTGTTCCAAGGCGAATCTGCCGGACAGTCCCAGAGCACCCCTTGTTATAGGGCGACTCCTCTTTGATGTCCGGAGTCTGTGCAGGCAGGGGTCTTGTCACCTGGGGGGTCACTTGTTGGGGGTTTTCTGCCATTGTCCTTTGATCCTTTCAGGGCCGGGTCGGGAGGAGCCCCAGACACCCAGCAGGCGTGGAGCCAGCCCTCAGGGAGGCCGGCGGGTCGATCAAAACCCACCTTCCCAGGGAAGCGCGGAGGTGTGATGGAAACTGCTCCTCCCTTTCTCATCCCAAGGGGAGCGCGATGTCCTCTAGCCGGAGTGGCGCCTCTAGGCCAGGGTCGCACTGGGGCCGGTGGCCATCTTGGTGCATGAAGTGGGCACGCGGGCGCGGGTGGCCGAAGGAGGAAGGCCACGGACGGGGGAAGTCCGGGTCGGGTGTGTGTGCTCGGGTGGGAAGGATCGGCTAGGCCGTGGGCTCGGGGCTGGTGTGAGGTGCAGGGGTCAGGTCTGACTATGTTACGAGGGCCGGGTCTAACACGCGTCCCCCCCAGCTGAAAGCCGGAGAGAACTACCCATCTTCTTGGGGATTCTCTTCGCTGAGGCGGAAGAACCGGGAGAGGCCATCGGCGTTGGCGTGGTCTGTACCAGGGCGATGTTCCACGGTGAAATCCATCCCCTGGAGGGAGATTGACCACCGCAGAAGCTTGGGTTTTCTCCTCGCATCTGCATGAGCCATCGCAAGGGGCGATGGTCGGTTTGGACCCTGAAATGGGTGCCGAACAGGTAAGGGCGTAGTTTCTTGAGGGCCCAGACTACGGCGAACGCCTCGCGCTCGATGGTACTCCATCTCTGTTCCCGGGGCAACAGCCTTCGGCTGAGGAAGGCCACGGGCTGGTCTCGACCCTTGTCATTTACCTGGGAGAGGACTGCCCCGATGCCATGCTCGGAGGCATCAGTCTGTACCACAAACTCTCTGGAGTAGTCGGGGGCCTGGAGGACGGGGGCCGTACACATGGCCATTTTCAGGGCATTGAACGCCTCTTGGCAGGCAGGGGACCACTGCACCTTCTTGGGCTGTTTCTTGGACGTGAGTCCCGTGAGGGGACCGACCAGGCTGCCGTAATTCCGGATGAATCTCCGGTAGTATCCCGTGAGGCCCAGGAAGGCTCGGACCTCTGTTTGGGTAGTGGGGGGTTCCCAGGCTAGGATGGCGTCGATTTTGGGCTGTAGAGGGGCGACCCGCCCGCTTCTGACCTGGTGCCCCAGGTAGGTTACCGAACCTTGCCCAATCTGGCATTTGCTGGCTTTCACGGTGAGGCCCGCCTGGTGTAGGGCAGTTAGCACCCTCCGGAGGTGCTGGAGGTGCTCACTCCATTCGGAACTAAAAACCGCAATATCGTCGAGATATGCAGCGCTGAATTTTTCCAGCCCGGCCAGGACTCTATTTACCAATGGCTGGAAGGTGGCCGTGGCATTTTTTATCCCGAAGGGCATCACGCGAAAGCGATAGTGCCCATCCGGGGTGGAGAAGGCGGACCGCTCCTTGGCTCCCTCTGTGAGCGCAATTTGCCAGTAGCCGCAGGTGAGGTCGAAGGTGCTGAGGAACCGAGCAGCCCCGAGCCGGTCAATGAGCTCGTCGGCTCGGGGAATGGGGTGGGCATCGGCTCGGGTGACTTCATTGAGTCCCCGGTAGTCCACGCAGAAGCGGAGTTCCGGGGCGACCCCGGGGGCAGCTGCTTTTGGGACCAGGACCACGGGGCTGGCCCAGGGGCTGTCTGAGGGTTCGATCATGCCTAGGGTCAACATTTTCGAGACTTCGGCTTGGATACAGGACCGGACCCGATCAGGGACTCGGTAGGCTCGGTGCCTCACTGGCGGGCTGTCCCCGGTATCCATATCATGGACACACCAGTCGGTGACCTTGGGGACCAGGGAGAAAAGGTCCGGAAACCGCCCTAGGAGCTGACGGCAATCCTCACGTTGCTGGGGAGTGAGAGACGGGGAGAGGTTCACTCCCTCTACGGAGCCGTCCTTCTCCTTGGTGCGCAGAAGATCAGGGAGAGGATCTGACTCTTCTTCGGACCCGTCATCAGTGGCCAGTAGGAGGCTCAGCTCCGTCCGCACAAAGTGATGCTTGAGGCGGTTCACGTGGAGGACCCGGAGGGGGTCCCGGGGCGACTGGACGTCTACCAAGTACGTGACCGGGCTCTTTCGCTCAACCACTTTGAAGGGCCCGGTCCATTTATCCTGGAGAGCGCAGGGTTTCACGGGGACCATGACCCACACTAGCTGGCCCGGCTGAAACTCGACTAGCGCGGCGTTCTGGTCGTACCAGCGCGTCATCTCCTCCTGACTCGCCTCCAGGTTGGCCTCTGCCATCTCCCGGAACCTCCTAGTCTGATTTCGGAGGGTCAGGACGTAATGGAACACATCTCGGGGAGGGCCCCGGGGCGCCGCCTCCCACTCTTCCTTGACCAGGCTGAGGGGCCCCCTGATGGGGTGCCCGTAGAGTAGCTCAAAGGGGCTGAAACCCAAGGATTTCTGGGGAACTTCTCGGTAGGCGAATAGGAGGCAGGGGAGCAGGAGGTCCCACTTACGCCGGAGGGGCTCTTCCAGGCCTGCGATCATCCCCTTCAGAGTCCGGTTAAACCGCTCTACCAGGCCGTTCCCTTGGGGGTGGTACGGGGTGGTGAACTTATAGGACACCCCGCACTGTTGCCATAAGGACCTCATGTATCAGGAGATAAAGTTGGTACCGCGATCGCTCATGACCTCGCGGGGAAAACCCATGCGGGAGAAGATCCCCATCAACGCCCTGCCCACCACGGGGGCTGTGACGGTGCGCAGGGGGATGGCCTCAGGGTAACGGGTGGCATGGTCCACCAGGACGAGGATGAACCGGTGCCCCTGGGAAGTTGGGGGGTCCAGAGGTCCTACAATGTCGATCCCGACCCGCTCAAAAGGGGTACTGACGACAGGGAAGGGTTGGAGGGGAGCCTTGCGCTTCCCTCCACTCTTCCCACTGGCCTGGCACGTGGGACAGGACTTGCAGTGGGCTTCCACATCCGCTTTCATTCTGGGCCAGTAGAAGTGAGTCACGAGGCGACTGTATGTTTTGTCCTGACCTAAGTGGCCTGCGAGGGGAACGTCGTGGGCCAAGCCCAGGAGGAGGTTTCGGAAGCGTAGGGGTACCAGCAGCACCCGGCCGGACCCTAGCTCCACCGACTTCTGTTCGCTGTACAAAAGGTCATTCTCCCAATACACCCGGTGCGTCCCCGTCTGGTCGCCCGCGGCCTGGGCCTCTGCCTGTTGCCGGGGCCCGACCAGGGAGGGACAGGTAGCCTGCTCTCGGCAGAACTCCTCTCGGGAGGGGCCCCCCTCGTGGCGCCACTGGGCTAATTCGGGCAGATCGCCTAACTCGGTGTCTGGGGTGGAGTCGGAAGGCTGGGGTTCGTCACTGGCGATCGATTCTTCTGGTGGGGTGATGTGGGGACCCTCGGCCGGGACCATCCCATCTTCAGGGGTTGGGGCGTCGTCGACTTCCCTCAGGGGGGGTCAGTCGAGCCGCCATGGATCGAGTGGTGGCGCACACCCACTCAGGGAGGCCCATCATCCCTAGGTGGGTCTTGCGCTCAACTTGTCCCCAGGGGGAACTTTCCAGGTCGTTCCCCAGGCAACAATCGACGGGCTGGGAGGTTCTCACTGCGACTTTCAGTTTACCGACCACCCCTCCCCACTCAAAGGGCACCAGGGCTACCTTACATAGGCTTTCCGTGTTGTCGGCTGAAATGACAGGGCAAAATACGTTGGGGAGGACCTGGTCTTCGTGGACTAAATGGCTAAGGACACCGGTGATGCTGGCCCCGGTGTCACGGAGGGCTTCTACTTGGTGGCCATTGATCGTTACGAGCTGCCCATATTTCTTTGTGTTAGAGGGCAGGAGGCTCCCAGGGACCATCTCTCTATCTCCTAAGGATACTAGGGCCATAGCGGCGGGTTCCCACTCCTCGGCCTCCTCAACCTCCTCCCCCAGGGCTACATTGGCTATCTGTCTAACGGGGGGTGCTGCCTGGGTGGTGCGTGGGGCCATGGGGCATTCAGGGTCGTTGGCGTAGTGCCCGGGCTTCTGGCAACGGAAACAAGTGATGGTTACCCGGTGCCCCCGTCTCAGGGGGGGGCCGGATACAGCTGGTGGGGGTGCCGGGAAAGGTGGAGGTTGGGACTTCGGGGGACTGGCCTGGGACTCTCTCTGCCCTCCCTGGTGTCCCCCCCCTCTCTGGCGGGGTGGTCCCTGACTGGCTCGGGGGTACTCTCCTACAGGGCCCCGGGAGACCCGGGTGTTGGTCCAGCGATCCGCCTCGACAGCCAGCTTTCTTGGGTCCGTGAGCTTGCTGTCGAGCAGATACTGGCGTAGTTCCACAAAGCAGTTGGCAGCCAGGTGTTCCCACAACATTAGGTCGGTTAGTTCTTCCAGGGTGGTTACCTTGCTGCCCTTGATCCACCCATCGAAGGCGCGGCTGAAGAAATTCACATATTCCACCCAGGTGGTACCCGCGATCTTCCTGCAGTCCCGGAACCGCTGGCGGTACATCTCCGGGGTGAGGCCGTATCTTGTGAGAAGGGCCGCTTTCATGTGTTCATAGGAGGTCTGCATGGAGGTGGGTAGGTCGAGCAGGGTGTCTCTCCCTTCGCTCAGGAATCGTCCCCATAACCCAGCCCCCCAATCCTTCTGCGGGACCCGATGGGAGGTCATGGCGACCTCGTAGGCCCGGAACCACTGCTGAATGTCATCATTTTTGTAATATTCTTTGACCACATCCTTGGGGATGGGGACCTTCTGCTCCGTCGGGGCGGCCGCCTCTCGGTTCCCCGGGGGCCGCGCTTCTTCGCTTCTTGCTTTCAGTTTTATTTCCTTCAAGCTGCGTTCATGTTCCAGTTGAAGTCTCCTTCCCTCGTGTTCTCGTTGGAGTTTCTTCTCTTCTAGTTCTCCTTGTACTCGCAACTGTTCTACTGCTAGCTTTTTCTCGGCCAATTTCAACTCGCCCTCAATTTTGAGTTTGGCTAATTCGAGCTCGTGATGGCGACTTTTTTCTCTGTTTGCGAGTTCCTCCGGGGATAGGCCCCCGTCTGGTATGAAACCTCGCAACTGGTTGCTGCTGCGTTCTCCTTGGGAGGGTCCAGCTTCGTCGTGGGGCTCCCCCGCTCCTTCTGGGCAGGAGGCTCCCGAATCCACCCAAGCTTTCAGTGCCTTTTGCATATCTTCTTTGGTGTTGAGACCAGTGGTAGCGATTTTGAGTTCCTTACAGAATTGCTTTAGTTCTTTGTGAGTGTATTCTTCCAGCTGTTCCACCTGGAACACGGTACTGGCGTCGTCTTCTATGAGAACCACGGCGTTTCCTTCTGCCATCTTTGTCGGTAGTGCGTCAGCTGTTCACGGTACGATTTCTAGATTATGGGCCCGAATCCCGTCGCTTGCCACCAATGTTAGAAGGCGACCTCAGAGGGGCCCGGAAGGGGCCCTGACTGCCCTGAGACCCACCCTCGAGGTATCGTAGCCAGGCACTGGCGGGAGACTCCTCAGGGGAGGAACCTCGGATCTAGGATCGTACACTCGGCGCCACACGACAGAGAGACACTACACGAGGAGTTCTTGAGAGCAAATCTTTATCAGATCGAGGTAGTAGGATCTTTATGATCAGCACGGCAAAATATATACAAGCAGAGCGCGGGCTCACAAAGTCTTGGAGGAGGGTTAGGAGGTAGCGGGACAGTCTTTGGGGGATAGGAATCAAATGCAGGAGCGTACCCGGCGCACAGCTCACAATCCTCGAGCTGGGGGATACGCTTGTCGTCGTGGGGTCCGGCGGGACCAAGAGAGTCTGTGGGAGCTGCGAGTCACTCAGCAGGCTCGAGTATAAGTTCGGAGGTCTTACGATCTTCAAGGAGCCGCGAGTCACTCAGCAGGGCTCAAGCACAAAGTCGGAGGTCTTACGATCTTCGGGGAGCCGCGAGTCACTCAGCAGGGCTCAAGCACAAGTTCGGAGGTCTTACGATCTTCGGGGAGCCGCGAGTCACTCAGCAGGGCTCAAGCACAAGTTCGGAGGTCTTACGATCTTCGGGGAGCCGCGAGTCACTCAGCAGGGCTCAGGTGTTCCAAGGCGAATCTGCCGGACAGTCCCAGAGCACCCCTTGTTATAGGGCGACTCCTCTTTGATGTCCGGAGTCTGTGCAGGCAGGGGTCTTGTCACCTGGGGGTCACTTGTTGGGGGTTTTCTGCCATTGTCCTTTGATCCTTTCAGGGCCGGGTCGGGAGGAGCCCCAGACACCCAGCAGGCGTGGAGCCAGCCCTCGGGGAGGCCGGCGGGTCGATCGAGATCCACCTTCCCAGGGAAGCGCGGAGGTGTGATGGAAACTGCTCCTCCCTTTCTCATCCCAAGGGTAGCGCGATGTCCTCTAGCCGGAGTGGCGCCTCTAGGCCAGGGTCGCGCTGGGGCCGGTGGCCATCTTGGTGCATGAAGTGGGCACGCGGGCGCGGGTGGCCGAAGGAGGAAGGCCACGGACGGGGGAAGTCCGGGTCGGGTGTGTGTGCTCGGGTGGGAAGGATCGGCTAGGCCGTGGGCTCGGGGCTGGTGTGAGGTGCAGGGGTCAGGTCTGACTATGTTACGAGGGCCGGGTCTAACACTAATGAAAGTATTTGTATGTTTTCTACATATATATATTTTTTTATTGTACGCAGTACTGTGGTACTGCCTCAGGAGCACCATGCAGCAGAAACAAATGAAAAAGTAAATGTGTTAAAATATGTCAAATAAACTGCACTAACATATATTGTGCAAATATAGTGTACTACAATGTTTTTTTTTAATTTTTCAATTTCCATTGTTCCATTTTCAACTTATTTAAGTTTAAATCTTCAGTGGAAATACATTTCTATACCAATTCACTCTTTAAAATAGTGGTCATAGGTAGGGAACAACAATAAAACCTACACGTTACCGATATCTACAACTCTAAACCGGAACGCAGCAGAGCACAGACAAAATGTCATGAACACAACATGGATGCCTTTTACCTTTTGGAAACACACCCATTGGCCAATCACATACTGTCTTATCATGTGCATGTACCGCGCTATACAGCAAATTTATGTAGGTATACTGTGGTACAATATATGAGTAAGTATTTTAAAAATTATATCTTTTACACTATTCACACGTACTACCAAAAATTAACATTTGCACCAATTTTTATATTATTCTCCACATTGCATCTACATCTGTTAACACACTTTCATGCTTTGTCTGTTTCAATTGCCACGCCCCACTCTAAGCCGCTACACTATCCATCACTATCCATCACTCCACTGTACCCAAGTCCACTGTACGCCACTCCACTCCTCCCCAATCCACTTTACGGCACACTGCTCTACACCACCTCACCGTATGCTCTTACACTCTACGCCACTCCATTTTATGACACTTCAGTATATGCCAGTGCACTATATGCCGTTCCACTCTATGCTACTCCACTGTATGCAACGCAACTCTGTGAAACTACACTCTAAGCCATTGCATTATATGCTACTCCACTGTGCACCACTTCAGTGTACACCAATGCACTGTATGCTATTCCTTTGTATGCCATTCTACTATATGCCACTCTGCTTTACGACCATCCACCATACACTATTGCTGTACATTACTCCATTCTATAGCACTTCACTCTACGCTACTCTACTCCAATCTACTCTACCGTATTTCACTTTACGCTAGTCCACTGTAAGACACTTCAATCTTTGCCACTCAATTTACGCTATTCTGCTACATGCCACGCCACTCTGTCACTACAATATACACCTGTAATGCTCAACATTTTTCCACTCTACACCACTCCACTGTACGCCATTCCACTATATGCCATTCCATTCTACGACAATCCGCTGTACACTATTACATTGTACATCATTCCAATCTATGACACTACATTCTATGCCGCTCTAGTCTACGCCAATCCACTCTACCATACTACATTATACTCTATTCCGCTGTACGGCACTCCACCATATGCCACTCCGCTCTACGGGCATATTCTCAAATACTTATCGATGAGTTATTGGCACTTTAGCGCAGCAAGAAGTGGATTCTCTCAGCAGAAGCAAAGACAGTTGTCATGAGTGGGAACTGGGCTAACAGCAACTGAACAAGATATTCTCACTGTGGGGGAAACCAGCGCTGGACCTCTTTGCGACAGACTGCAATCCCAAATGCCAGTTCTACGTCACTAGAGACCCTCTCCCAGGGTCATGGGGAATGCCATTTGATGTGATGGTCCGGGATTTATGTGTATGCTTTTCCCCCCCTTCCCATTAATTCCCATAGTCCTCACCAAGATGAAGGCCTGAGGGATGTTATAGTTAGGAAACAGAATTAAAAAAAACTTAGAAATTCACTGAAAAAAACAAAGGCTACAGAGACATTATAGTTAGGTTCAGATTTCACTTGTACAAAACCAGTGAAATGCTGCAGTTATAGTTACCCAAGATAACAATAACTTATTCCCCTGTAATGCACTGCTTATGACCTCAAATATTACATCACTCATGACATGGTCAGTGACATCACTGATGACATCATCCAAAGAACCACTCACACACCCACTCACACCTACATACAACTTCTTAAACGCCGTCTCACATGCCCATTCACAGACCCATACCAGTACTCACATACCCACTCACTCTTCCATAGAGGCACCCACTCACTCTTACAGGTACTCACACAACCATTTACTCACCATACAGCCACTTAAAAATCCATATTTGTAAAGCGGGAACTACTCACCCTTACGGGTCTCAAGGCGCTGGGGGCCCTCGTGGAAATTAAGTGAGCTATTGCCCAGAGTCACATGGTGCTGAGTTGAGCTGCAGCCGGAGCCGGGGATCAAACCTTGAACCCTGTGCTCTGAAGTCAGCTGCCCTGGCCACTGCACCACACTTTCTCCAATCAAACACTCACTCGTACAGCCACTCACATAGCCACCCACTCATTCATAGAGCTATTCACTCACCCACTTATTTCCTTATATAGTCACTTACTCACACACCCACTCACTCACCCATACAGCCTCTCACCACAGCCACTCACCCACCCATACAGGGCATTCGCTCATCCACTTGCATACCCATTCACACATCTCTACAAGCACTCACACATCCACTCACTCAGCCATACAGCCATAAACACAGACACTTACTCTCTAAAACAGCCACTCACATACCAGCTCACTTAGCCAAACACCCACTCAAACAGCCACTCACTCACCCATACAACCACCTACACCTTTGCCACTCAACTCACGCTATTCTGCTACATGCCACGCCAATCTGTCACTACAATATACACCTGTAATGCTCAACATTTTTCCACTCTACACCACTCCACTGTACGCCATTCCACTATATGCCATTCCATTCTACGACAATCCGCTGTACACTATTACATTGTACATCATTCCAATCTATGACACTACATTCTATGCCACTCTAGTCTGCGCCAATCCACTCTACTATTCTACATTATACTCTATTCCACTGTACGGCACTCCACCATATGCCACTACGCTCTACGGGGAATATTCTCAAGGACTTATCGACGAGTTATCGGCACTTTAGCGCAGCAAGAAGTGGCAAAAGAATTATCGCCCCATTCTCAAGCTGGTGCAAACTGATGATATTGCCAGTTTTCCAGCGATAGCTTCCGCAAAAAACATCGCCACGGATGAGAGTGACAACTAATGCTAATGATATGCAGAGTAGGCGTTCCCAAGCAAAAGCACGTGAAAACACCACTTCGCGATATTCTCAACAACCAGCCAGATCTGCGATGCGATCCAAAAACAGGCAATAAGGCATGTTAACAGCAGGGATTTAACACCTGCCTTTTACTGGTGTAAAGCAGGACGAGTACCTGCTGTATGAAAGGGAGCCCAGACAAGAGCCACATCTGAAGACCAACACATGTCATGGAGACACTGATCATGCAGCTCGGAGACCCAAGAGGTCCACAACACCCACAGCCACCACTGGAGGTGAGGTGCCAAAGCTGTTAATGAGCTCTAGGAGGGCGTCGGTGTCGAAGGTGGGGAGGTCCTCTTCATCATCCGAGAAGAGTTGTTGGGTCTGCTCTGCAAGGTGAAGGGGAGATGCAGTTTAACATTGTATTCACATGTATGTTGACGCATTGTACAAGTTTACATACAGACTGCATGACAATGTACATTGTGACTGTTTGGGAGGAGCTGGCTATTTGTTGCGGGACAGTGGACATTTCAACAACATCACGGATGTGTGTTTGTACTTGTAAATCATCATCTCACATTTCCCTGCTATGCCAAATGTGATTGGCCAGTTTCTACACACAGGCGGCTGCAGTTGTGTCCTCTGTTCTGTTGTGAACGTGTTGCAGTTTGTACCACATTGTTGTCAATGTTGATGTGCTCTGATTCTTATGTGTGTGTGCTGCATTGTGGGAGAGTCTCCCCTGCAGCTCTGATTTTGCTGGCCCTTATCCCTTTCAGGCGGTGTGCCTTTCATTTCTGTGCTTATACAGTGCTGAGATGTTGCAGACTTGGGTAAATTGGGCTCTTGGTGGGAGTTGGGACTCTTGGGCATGGTTTGTCCGCAGATGTCTTGTTGCTGTCAGGGGTTGTTTGTGCACGTGGATGTGTCAGAGTGTGACCTGCTCCTTTACGGATGTGGTCCACACTCAGCCACCTCAGTGTTGTGGCGTGCACCATGTCATGATAATTGGACTGCAGCCATGCTAATCGTCATGCAGTGTCACTTGCATTGTCAGTGTGAGTCACAGGCCCGCAGCTTTGCTGGGTTCAGCACATGTGCATGGGTTTGTTGTGAGATTAGTGATGTGTGGGGAGGGCCCCCTCTGGGCACATAGTCGACAGGGGCCTACTTGCAGTTTCAATGTGTCCTGCAGTGTGCCAAGGGGATCAGGGACATGCTCCAGAGTCATTGTGGGTGTGCACTGTGCTATGCTTAATTGTTCATGTGTGCCATTGTGCCCATCTCCCCCCGGTCCCCCCAGTCCCTGGTCATTACTCACCCTCTTGCTGTTGTCGGCTCCTTTCGAGCAGTGTTCGGTCCCCCAACTCCTGCTACCGTCTCCACACTGATGACTGTGGACTCCATTTCCTCCATCTCGTCCAGCTCCTCCTGTGGTGCTGGACACCCACCTCCAGTCTGCATTACTGCCTTCTGGTTGTTGCTGAGTTTCCGCTTGCTTTTGCGCTTCACATCATTCCAGCGCCTCTTGACCTCTTCCTTTGTCCTCCTCAGCACTCCGATTGCATTCCCTTGGCCACGATGGACTGCCATATTCAATTTTTTGTGGCCAATGACACATTGGAGTTGACAAACAGTTGTTGATGGTATTTTATCACCTCCGTTATCAGGATCCTGTTTTCCTGTGGACTGAACCGCGTCTTCTTCTCCTTGCACTTCCCTGACCCCAAGGTACCGGACTGGTCCTCCTGGGGGGCTTGTGGAGTTCTGGTGATCCTATTTTGCTGCTCCAGATACCTCCATTGTGCTTTGCAGTTGTTTTGTTTTTGTTTGTGCTGTTTTTTTCTGCTTTTAAAGTGATTTTTCCCACCTGATGTGTGTGAATTGCAGGCCTGGCACAGCTTATCGCTGATTTTGTCATCGTAGTTAGGCCCATCGCCACTTTTTTCGCGTTCGGGGTTTGATTTTTAACGCCGTCCCTGTAATGTTTTTGCGGACATTTGATGCGTTATCGGGACACTATCGCATGTTACCGCCGTGTTGAGAATGTGACTTTGACACAGAGTTTATTTCCCGCGATAGACGACGATATGTGAAATTGCGTTAACCTATTTTGGCGATGATTATGGCATGATCTTGAGAATATACCCCTACGTTACTACACTGTACACTAGTATTACTTATCTTTATTCGACTCTCCAGCACTCTACTGTACATTACTCTATTATATGCCACTCCACTCTACTCTACCCCACCCCACTCCACGCAACTACATTCTATGCTGTTCCACTGTATGCCACTCCACTTTACAACATTCCACTGTTTGCCACTCCACGGTACACTATTAACCTATATGCCTCTGCACTCTACCCCACAACACTGCACCCCACTCTACTCTACAACATTCCACTCTATGAAACGACACTGTACTCCAATCTGCTCTATGCGTCTCCAGTCTACACTCTTCTACTGTACACCACTACATTGTACCTCACTTCTTTCTTATGCCACTCTAATCTACCGCATTTCAGTGCACTCTATTTCACTGTATGCCACTCCAGTATGCCCCAGTCCACTCTATAATACTCCAGTCTATATTATCACAGTGTGGGCCGCTATATTGCACCTCACTGCATTCTACAAATTCCACTGTATGCCACTCCCTTCTATAGTACTCTACTCTATGCCATTCCAGAGTATGCCGCTGCATTGTATGCCACTCCACTACACGCCACTCCACTCTATTACAATCTACTGTATGCTATTACACTCTACCTCACTCAATTCTACCCCACTCCAGTGTACACCAATCAACTCTACCCCACTACCCTACTACACTTGACCCTATTCCACTGTATGACACTCAATTCTACACCACTTTACTGTATGCTATTACACTGTATGCCACTCCACTCCACTCTACCCTAAGCCACTACACTCTAAGGCATTCCACTGTGTGCCTCTCCACTTTAGATCACTTCACTCTACTCCACTCCACATTATGCTATTACTCAGTACCTCACTACAGTCCACCCCATTACTCAGTACGCAGCTCCACTCTACAACATTCCACTGTACTAAATTCCACTTTACAACACTCCATTCTATGCCACTGCACTGTACACCATTCCAATCTAAACCGTTCCAATGTGTGCTATTCCACTCTTTGGCACTACACGGCAGCTTACTCCACTCTACACCACTCAACTGTATGCCACTCCACTGTATGCTACTCAATTCTTCGCCATTCCACTCTATGCAACTCCACTCTACCCCACTTCAGTGTATACTATTCTACTGTATGCCACTCCCCTCTATGCCACTCCACTCTATTCTATTCCACTGCATGCCACTACACTGTTACTCACTCCCCTCTACTCCAGTCATCTCTAGAATAGTATACTATATGCCACTCCACTGTACGCCACTCCGCTCTGCACTATTGGAGTGTACAAGCTCCACTGTACACCACTGCATTGTACAGCACAACACTGTACTCCAGTCCATTCTGCACAAGTTCACTGTATGCAACTCCACTGGACACCTCTCAGTCTATGCTTTTCAACTCATGCCACTCCACTGTAACCCACTTAACTGTATGCCACTCAAATATATCGTATTCCACTGGACGCCACTTAACTGTAAGCCACTTCACTCTACAACACTCTAATCCACCCCACTCTACTGTATGCCAATCCACTGTATGCCCATGCACTCTACGCTTGTCCCCTGTATACTACTCCAATCTACACTATTCCACTTTACACCACTACACTCTACAACACTCCACTGTAAGGTACTCCACTATCCGCTATTTTGCTCTGCACCACTCCACTCTACGACACTCCACTGTATTCTATTGTACTGTATAACTCTACACTGTACCTCAATTCACTCTACACCAGTTTATTCTACAGCACTCCACTATATGCCACTCTACTCTTTGCTATTCCACTGTAAGCCACTCCATTCTAACACACTCCAATGTACGCCACTGCACTGTATACCACTCCAATATGGTATTTCACTGTATTCTGGTCAACTGTGAGACAGTCCAGTCAACAGCAGTCCACTGTATGCTACTACACTCTACTCCAATGCACTCTACACTATTCCACTGTACACAACTCCACTGTACGACAATCCACTTCATTTAATGCACGCTAATTTACTGTATGCCAGTCCACTGTATGCCACTCCACCTTACCCTGCCCTACTCCACTCTATGGTACTCCATACTATGCAACTCAGTCCCACTCCACTCTACGACAATGCACAATTTGCTATTGCATTGTACATCCCTCCATTCTAAACCACTACCCTATATGCCACCGTACTCGACGACAATTCACTGTACGCAATAATACTCTACATCACTTCATTTTAAACCACTTTACTCTACTCTACGCCAATCCACTATACTACACTCGACCCTATGTCACTGTACAGTACTCTATTCTACACCTCTCCACTGCACACTATTCCATTATATGCTACTCCACTCTGCATCAGTACACTGTATGCCAGTAACAGTCAATGATATCCCACTCTAGACCACTCCACTATATAGCACTCCACTCCACGACAATATACTGTAAGCTATTATACTGTACATCACTGAATTCTATGCCACTCCACTGTACACCAATCTACTCTACCCTACTACATTTCACCCTATTCCACCGTACGACACTCCATTCTACACCACTCTACTGTACGCTATTTCGTTATATGCTACTCCCCACTAGGTCATTAGACTATCTGCAGTAATACTCAGTTACTTCACTGTATACCACTCCACTTTATGCCACTCCAGTCAACGCCACTCTATTGTACACTATTACACTCTAAGCCATTGCCTTCCACACTATTCGACTGAGCAGCATTACACTATATGCCACTCCACTCTACGCTAGTCCACTCTACAACACTCCACTGTACGCCACTCCACTCTATGCCACTCCACTGTATCCCACTCCAGTCAACTCCATTCCATTGTACGCTACTACACTCTAAGCCAATGCCCTCTACACTATTCCACTGAGCGGCACTACTCTATATGCCACTCCACTCTACGACAATGAGTGCATTTTGTAATAGCATACAGCTAAGCTATTACACTGTACATCACTCCATTCTACACCACTCCAATATATGCCACTCTACTCTACCTTACTACACTCTACCCTACTACACTCTACTCCATATCACTGTACAGCACTCCATTCTCTGCCATCGTATTGTACACTATTCCAATATATGCCAGTCCACTCTACGTCACTGCACTGTACACCAGGAACAATTAATGTTATTCCACTCTACAACACTACCACTATATGTCACTCCATTGCAAACCACTCCACTCTATGCCACTCCCCTATGCTATTCCACTGTACGCCATTGAACCTTACTTCCCTCTACAACACTCCACTATATGCCACTCCACTGTAAGCTACACTAACCTATGCAATTCTATACTACTCCATGCTATTCCACAGTACGCCACTCCACTTTAACACACTCCAGTGCATGCCACTGCACTGTACACCACTCCACTGTACTCTATTCAACTCTATGTGGCTCAGCTGTACAGCACTCCAGTCTATGTCACTCCACTGTATGCTGCTATACTATACATCAATCACTTTGCACTATTCCACTGTACTCAACTCCACTGTATGGCACTCCACTCTATGCTATTTGACTCTATGACATTCCACTCTACGCCACTCCACTCTACGCCACTCCTCTCTATGCCATTCGTCTCCACTCTACACCACTCAACTCCACTCTACGCATTCCAATGTATGCCACTCCCTTCTACAGTACTCTACTCTATGCCATTCCAGTGTATGCCGCTGCATTGTATGCCACTCCACTATACGCCACTCCACTCTATGACAATCTACTGTATGCTATTACACTCTACCTCACTCAATCCTACCCCACTCGAGTGTATACCAATCTACTCTACCCTTCTACACTTCACCCTTTTCCACTGTACGGCACTCCATTCTACATCACTCTACTGTACGCTATTACACTATATGCTACTCCACACTAGGTCACTAGACTATATGCAGTAATACTCAGTTATTCCACTGTATACTACTCCACTGTACCCTACTCCACTATATACCACTCCACTCTACCCTACTCCACTCTAAGCCACTCCACTCCATGCAATTCCACTGTATGCTACTACACTTTACTTCCACTACACAGTATGATATTACTCAGTACCCCAATACAGTCTACCCCACTACTCATTACCCAGCACAACTCTATACCACTCGACTGTTCGGAATTCCACTCTACAGCATTCCACTCTATGCCACTGAACTGTACACCATTCCAATCTACACCACTCCTATCTATGCTATTTCACTCTCTGCCACTATACTGTAGCTTACTCCACTCTACGCCACTCAACTGTATGCCACTCTATGCTATTTCATTCTTCACCACTCCACTCTATGCAACTCCACTCTACCCCACTTCAGTGTACACTATACTACTTTATGCCACTCCCCTATACTCAACTCCGCAGTACGTTATTCCACTTTATGTCACTATGCTGTAACTCACTCCAGTCTACTCCAGTCAACTCTAGAAGACACCAGTGTACGTCCAAGCTATTCTACTATATGCCAACCCACTGTATGCCACTTTAATATATGCTAATTTACTGTTTGCCATTCCACTGTATGCCAATTCACTCTAACCGACACTACTGTACCCCACTCTACTCTATGACCCTCCACACTATGCCACTCCATTCTACCCTATTCCACTCTACGACAATTACTGTACGCTATTAAACTGTACATCACTCCCTTCTAAACCAATCCACTATATGGCACTCTCGTCTACACCAATCCACTCTACTCTACTACACTCTATACCCTATATCACCGTACAGCACTCCATTATGTGCTACTCTACTGGACTCTATTCCATTATATGCCACTCCACTCCATTCTACGTCACTACACTGTATGCCAGTAACAGTCAATGTTATTCCACTCTAGACCACTTCACTGTATGCCACTTCACTCTACTCCACTCCACGCCACTACGCTTTACACTATTCCACTGCATGCCACTCCACTCTAGAACAGTGCAGTGTGGTACAGTAGAGTGGCACATAGTTGAGTGGTATAGGGTGTAATAGCGTACAGTAGAGCTCCTAAAAATAAAGAACATCTAAGTAGTTTCTCAGAATCTTAGAAAAATAATTGACTGAACAGTCAAATATTAGACACACAGAAACCAGAGTTAGCTCAGAGCACTGACAAGACTGGACCATCACTTAATATTTTACGAGCCGAAGCTTCGGAGTTTAAACACTTTGGGGAAAATTTATCAAAGAGTTGAGTTGCCCTTGCACCACACAACGGGGCGCAAGAGCAATGCAGCTCTTAAGTTAGATTCATTAAGCTACGCAAGGCCACCTTCAATCGAGAGGCACCTCAGGCCAAGTGTCCCGGTGCTAACGAAGCAGACCAAAGAGATTGATGGCTCAGGCAGCAATTCCCCTTGCTCGAAGAGCCAGGTTTTGAGTGCCCTTCTAAAATCATGCTCTGAGTTCAGCATGCGTAAATGGTGAGGCAGGGCATTCCAAAGTTTGGCAGTCCTTAACGTCAAAGACCTGCCCCCTGTCTCATTTTGGAGAAGCGAGGGACACTAAGGTAACGCTGATGGTTGGATCTTAGTGTCCACATCTGATGGTACAGGCTAAGCCACCACCTAAGGTAGCCGGGGCCTTTAACCTGTATGGCACGGGAAGCGAGGGTGAGAGCCTTGAATTCAAACCTCCTTGTTGCCTTGAGCCAGTGTAGCTGTTTAAGGTGGTGGAAATATGAAGGTGCACAGGTACCCTGGCATCCCCAAATAAAGACAGTTGGCATAGTCAAGGTATGATGTCCCAAGAGCATGGACTGTGATCTTAAGACTCTCTTCCGGCAGGAAGCCTAGAAAGTTTCTGATAGATCGAATTTTTCTGAAGCAAAATACCAAAATTTGCCAGACTTGAGCAGTGAGTGTCAAGTCTGTTTCCCATCTGAATCCAAGGTTTTTAACCGAGTCCTTAGGGGAGGGTAGGGAACCCAGCTCCCCCGGCCACCATAGACATGGTGGTGCAGTTGAAGCTTAATTTAAAAAAAGACCTCTGTCTTATCTGCATTCTTGTTTTAAGCGATTTTCATTCATCCATCCTGCAATGTCTTTCAGGCAGTAAATAGGCAAAAGCTGCAGTGGAATGATCTTTGAAGGAGCTGGGTGTCATCCGCATAAGAGACTGCCTTGACCCCTCTCCTTGGAATGAGGGCTGCCGGTGGAGCCAGGTAGACATTGAAAAGCAATGGGCTTAAGGAGGAGCCCTGGGGCACTCCGCATCTAAGTTGTTTCGCTGATGAGGTGTGCGAGAGAGGAAAACTTGCTGACCGCAGCCTGAAAGGTAGGGAGAAATCCACTCAAGTGCCACCCACTGAACTCCTATAAGTTTTAACCTTTCCAGCAGGATTGCATGCGACACTGTGTCAAATACGGCCAAAAGATGTAATAGCACTAACATGGCTGCAGAGCCACCATCCACTGACATTCGGACTTAGCCGGCTACTCATAATAGTGCAGTCTCAGCGCTGTAACCGGCGCCGAACCCTGATTGAGAATCGTGCATGAGGTCGCTGGTTTCCACATAGTTGGCTAATTGTGTGAGCCATTATCTCTAGCACTTTAGCTGGTGCAGATAGCAGGGAGATAGGTCTAAAATTGCTGAGTACTTTAGGGTTAGGCATTCGGTTTATTCAGAAGTGGTAGCAAACAGGCTTGTTTCTGAGTGGCTGGGAAGATTCCAGTCCTGAGAGATGCAATCCAAATGTGGTTAAGGGTGGGATTAAGCCACTCAGTCAGCACTGTGAGGCAACGCGCCGGGCAGGGATCCCCTGGTGAACCAGATGTGCATTTCCTAAGTTCAGCCGCAGGCACCTCAGCTGAAATGGGAGCAAATGCTGTGAATATATGTGGATTGTTAGGGGGGGGGATAAAGGGCCTCTTCACCTACTCTAGATTCTGCTACCGAGGTAAAAGAGGAGTACAGCTGCATTATCTTATCTTCCAAAAATCCGATAAGCTTGCGCATAGGGCCTGAGAGGGGCGGTAGCCTCGTTCTAATGCTGTGGGCTTTCTAACGAATTTCACAATCCTAAAAACTTTCTTTGAGGAGATTTCAGAGCCAGCGATACGGTTTGCCAGGTATTCCCTCCTCTTAAAAAGGAATTCATTTGTGGTATTTCTTCAAGGCTATTTTGTACGGCCTTTCGCTTCGAGCGAGTACACCTTTCTCCACTCGCGTTCCAGCCTTTTACACCTACTTTTTTCCAGCCTAACTTCCTCCGAAAACCACAGGCCAATCTGGAAGGGGTGCAGGGGCGGCCTTAGGCATGTGCAAGCTGTGCACCTGCACAGGGCCACCAAACCCCAGGGGCCACCACGAGGAATCGGATACAATACATATTCGTGGCGGCCCCTGGCAGGGATTTGGCGCATGAACGACTGAGGCGTGCTAAATCCAATGTGATGCACGCTGAATGGTTGTTCTTATACTCTTTTCCTTTCTAACCCAGTCTCGTCTTTGTGTGGGGTCGGCCTTGTTTCGGGCTCTTCTGGTAGGTCTTGTGCTTGTTTAGAACTTTTTTTCCAGGAGAATCGAGCTTGTTTTAATAGTCCAGATCTGGCACCTCCGGAGGCTGGCATGCGCGCGCATGCGCAGTGCCAGCGAGTCCTGCAGCAAAGGGGTTACAGAAGCACCACGCATCACTGGCGGCAGGAGGGGTGGCAGCACCCGTGCCCGGCGTGCAGCGAGCAGCACCGAGACCGGCCGAGGCCATGCACCGGCGCGCCTAGAGGCCCTGGGCAAGAAAGGCCACCTTGCAGAGGATAGCATGCCAGTGTGCAACCTTTAGTGCCAGCTGCGAGGTGAGCAGCCCGAGGGTCAGGGCATGGGGAGGGGGAGTGAGGAGGTCAGCGTGTGCCACTGCAGAGTGAACCCGAGGGAAGGTGAGCCATTGGGGAGGAGGGCAGATCAGGCGTAGGAATGTATCCCAGCCCGTGGGGGTGAGGAGCCGGGGGCGTGGGGAAGGTTGGGTGAGGATGTTATTGTAGATGGTGTGTGCTTTGGGTCTGGGTGGAGGTAAGCCATGTGAGGTGGCGAGCTGGAGGTATTTTGGTGGTCATGGGAAGGGAGGGCATGATGAATCGTGAGAGAGAGCCTCTCTCTCACGATTCATCTCTGAGAGGGCGCGGGTCGGAGAGGTGGTCACCGTGCGCCAGGGGTAGGGAGTGGTACAGATCGGCGCTGTATGTTGAGGGAAGAGTGAGTCAGGAGTGCAGGGGCGGTGTTTACTTGTGGCTGAGGGGAGGCATGGTGACTTTTGGAGGTGTAACTTGGGAGGCACGGTCGTATTGGGGGGAAGAGTGGAGCAGGGTACGAGGTGTTAGACGTAATGTTAAGGACTCATTAAAATGATTACAATTACTTATCAAAAATCATGAAAACAGAGTATGAAGCTGATACTTGTGATCTAATGAGTGGATCTGCCTGCACAAATCTTTTAAAACATCGAGTGTTCGAATGTACTTGGCATTTTGGTTATGTCTGTTTATATGGTTTTGAGGCAGACATGAAATGCAAGCACCTATGGATGGACGCCTGGAATAGGATGGCAGTGCCTACCCATGTTAACTCAATCTAATGCCCTTTTGCAGAGACCTTGGTAGGAGACTGGCTTCTTGATCATTTCTTTAATTACATTCCAGTGCTTGTCATGTGACTAGCAGAGAAAACTAGTTTAACTAGTCCTCAGTTTGCAATTGGTGAAGCAACCTTCTCTGTCCATACTAGGGGCATAGTTACCATTGGTTCAGCAAGTACAGTGGTACTGAGACCCAAAACCCTCAGGGGCCCATTGAACCCTGATAATTGCTATATTTTACTTCCTGAGCAGCAGCCAAAGGGGCCATTTTCCTTGCTTATGCCACGGCCCATGGGGTAGTTGGTACGCTGTGCTAGTGATTCGTACGTCTGCTTGAAAGTTGTCTCCTGACTGGATGTTCCTTGCACATTAATTTTGCTTCAGTGAACCTCTAGTGCCTTTTCATAGCCTTAGGACTCACTGTAATTAATCCTTGTTTAATAGGTGCTCTGAAAGCAAGCAGAACTGGTTGCTGGAATATGGCACTATACAAGAAACCTTAATTAAATATATTGTATTTTGTCTTTTGACAATGTGGTAGAGTGGACGAGTCTTTGGTTACCTGTAGGCTGTCTTCAGGATCAGTTAGTGACGTACTGAGACAGGTCTCTGTGTGCCATGATTTCAAAGTAGCGTACTCTCTTCCTGCTAAGGTCACTTCCCAAATAGATCATGAACTATTCTCCAGGCTCTACTGTTCTCAGTGGACTGAGAAAACAGACCTTGTATGCCAAGTCACATGATCTACCCTATAGTTTTATAACACTCTTCAAATAAACCTTCCATATGTGGCTAGTCCTCATAATGTGTCATACATGGAGTGGGAAGGTTAATTACTATCAATCAGTCAGGGTTTGTAAAGCTCAGCTGCTTCACACATAAGGGTCTCGAGGCGGTGTGGGATTCATGCTGCTGGATCATGCTGCTTGTTGGTTGAACAGCGAGGTCTTGTGGTCCTTCCTGAACTGCTGGAGCGATGGTGAGGCTCTGAGGTGCAGGGGGAGGGTTTTCAGGTCTTCACTGCCAGGTGGGAGAAGTAGCGGCCTCCACTGTTTTATCAGCGGCTGCATTGGGTGGCTGCTAGGGAGATGGTTCTGGAACATATTTTCCTGGTAGGTTGATAGAAATTCACTCGTTCATTAAGGTATGCTCGTCCTTCATTGTGTAGTCCAGGGAAGACATGGCTTGGCAGTTCGGGCTGGACTGTTCCCATGAGGCACAGGGTCAAGGCTGATTTGCATATGGCCATGTCTGAACTGGGGTGGTGTGGTGAGCAAAAAAACGATGGATTTAGGCCCAGATCTCTGTACTGGGGTGAATGTATGACATTGTTCGGCATTCTGTCCATCAACTGTTGTTTTTGCAAGAAAATAAAAATGAAACATCAAAATCTTTCAGCAGCCGCCACTGCTGATTGTCTTCTTTTTTTCCCTACCCACTGCTAGCCTCGCCCGCTGCATTGCAAGCAAAATGAAGAGAATTCGAGTACACAAATCTGGTTATTCGAAACGAAAGAGAAAGGTGGCTCAGCAGGCTTTCGTAGTGTCACAGGAAGGAGCAATCCTGAACTTTATCACCCAAGGGAAACCTAAAGATGGAGAATCCTCTGGCCAGAGTACTGCTGATGCACTAGGTAAAACAGGCGCTGACGACCATAAAGAGGAACAAAAAAATGATGATATCCATGAGCAGAATGATACTCATGAGCAGACCAATGAAAATGAACAAGGTGACTCTGAAATTGATACAAACATGCAGCAATTACCAACTCAGGATGAGGATTATTACAAAAGACCCTCAGACAGAGAAACTGAAACATCATTCATCGGTCCATCAACATCTGGCATTCTGAAGGAGGTTCAGAGTTTACAGACGGATGATGCTGTTATTGAAAAGGAAGCCAAAGAGCAAGACCATGTTACAGAACCGTGTTCTGAATATGATTTATGTGATTGGAGGGATCCTGCTTTGTGGCCGAACTCTCTTATGGACGCACAACGTGTTTTTCTTGTTGAAAGGGGTCCCTCCAGAGACCCAGATTCTAAAACAAAGTATCCAAGTGATGAGCACTCAAAAAGTAAACGTTGTTTTTCTGTTACCATGTTACTGGTCATCTAACGCCTTTTCTGGACGTTTTATTAAAACACCTTCCTGAGCTCCGCCCCGCCCGGACCCCCTCTTCCGGGGCCCCCTACCTGCGCTCCCTGCACAGGGCCACCATGAGCCTAGAGCCGCCCCTGAGGGGTGGCAGATCTCAAAAGGGCAATTCTGTCAAGCGCAGCAGTCAGCCACTCGTCAAAACAGACAGGGTCTCAGTTCTTTGCGGCTTTGATCGATCAAGATTTGGGCCCGGGGTCTCGGTGGTGACCTTCCTCCAGTTCCTTTTAACTTCGCGAGGTATAAACATGGCCACCTTTTTGGTTCCGAAGCAGAAATGAAGAGGGACCAAGAAATGATCCGTCCTGGCCAACAGGTCAAGCACATTGGTTTATCGACCCTCAGCTCCTGCATATTAGAGCAGCTAAGGTCCAGTATGTGGCCAGCCTTGTGGGTAGGGGAAGTCTCCAGCTGAATCAAGTTACAGCCGGTGAGTGCTGCTGTAAAATGTGCGCTGTGTGTGCACTGGGGGTCGTCAACGTGGACGTGAAATTGGCATAGCATGTGGATATCTGGGCAATACAATCTGCAAGTTTCGGCGTATGGCTGTGAGGACAATTGGGAGGCCTATAGAACAGTAGCCCCGAAAAGGAGAAGGAGGGGGTATTTTAAAAGATGAGTCCTTCAATGTTGCCTATCTGGCCCAGGTTGGAGGTGGCGATCTCCCAAGAATCCTTGTAGACAATGGCCAACTCTCCACCATGTCTATCTCCATCCCTGTTATCACACACAATACGATGGCCTGAGGGAATCGTCAAAGCCACATCGGGGTTTGTAGCGTCCCTATACCACGTCTCATTGAGGAACATTATATCCCAGACGTTATCCTCTAGGGATTGGCAGACATCGTGAGTGTGCTTGGGAAGGGATCTTTAATTGATACGGCATGCTTTTATCTCAATTGGAGGTCTGTGAAGAGCCATTTACAACCTCTGCTGCCTTGGGCTCTGGCCTAGTGTGAAGTGTAAAATTACAGTCCTTGCAGCAGAATTCCAGGTCCCCACCCCAACATCGACTAGAGGCATACCAGGACATGTTTCCCTTCTTAACAGCATCAGCTCATCGCGCCCCCTTCGTTGAATTCTGCAGCTCTCTTTTTGGGCAACATGGCTGGCGCTGGCTGCGATCCGGATGCGGACGGGCGCAGATGGGGTTGCCTTTGGCACGCCAGAGGTGCACTCGCTGGACGCGTCAGCATTTTTGTATTCTAGATATAGCAGCCAGGAGGGGAACTGGACTGCTAACCCTCCCAAAATGGCGTAGAAGAATGTCCTAATGAAGCAAAGGAAAAATGGAGCTCCAAGCTGGACGTCTCCATGCCGGAGGAGCACCGGCGGTCAGGTCAGCGACACAAGGGGTAAGTAAATATGTAAATATATGTAAAATGTCCTAAAAGGCCTGAAGTGCAGAATCAAGCTAATAACACAGGCGCTTAAAACATTTAAAACAGATACCAATTAGGGCAGTCCCACAAACCTTACTGTGTACCCGGCAACACGCAGTAGCGCACACAGAAAAGTAATTTTTAAATCACCCCAAGCGCAGGAACTTAATCGGGAGACAGCACAGGCTTGCAACTTTCTAAGGTCCACCTTGCGTGGCCCTGCATGGCTTGATAAATCTAGAGTAACGCAACACAGTGCAAATCACTACGTTGAGTTACTCTGCCCAGGGAGGCATCCCATAGATGGAGTGTGGGTGTTCCCATGCACCACCTATATATTTTGGTGCACTCTCAGATTTACCATTACTGGCAGACCTCTGATTGCGTCAAAATGCTATGCCATCCGCAGGGGGGGCATTATGAGGAGAAATATCATTATTTGTCTTCGTTATTTCCTCTTTCTATGTGTGCTGCATAATGCCTCAGGGGATTGTTTTGGTGCAGGACATTGTGGCTAGCACTGCAAAATGACAGGAATGTGCCATATAATGTTAAATACAGTGAATTCCTGTCCCTTGCCTATCACAAAGCACAGAACTGCATGATAATTTGATAAATATGCCCATTATCATTTTTTCAAAGGTACCAGTAGCAAAGACTATTGGCGAAGAATACACCACACTCACTCTTTGCTGAACTCAAGACATTGGTTGTCGCTAACTCTTTACAAACAGACTGGTAGTTTGGATTTACGCGTCAAAGGCAAGCCCGTCCGCGCCAAACCGCAACCCGACCAGCACCAGGGACCCAGCATCTCGACCTACCCATCGCTACAGCACAGCTGCCCTCCACACACTCAACCCCGGAAGACTCAGACACTGCCAACAGGCCACACCAAACACAACCCACGGCCAGTTCTCCTGCCTCCACTGCCACCAGACCTTCACCATCACCCCGGCACCAACACCGCCGAAGCCAACACCGGCGATACCCTAAGATGCATCGTACACAAACACGCCGTGGAAATCTGAAACCTACTCGACTCTCGCCCGACATTGCCTTTTTCACGGAGACCTGGACCAACGCCTCCTCCGCCCCCACCATCAACACCGCCATCCTGGACGGATATAAGATCCAGAGGAAGGACCGCCCCAACCATCCAGGAGGGGGCCTCGCCATCTCCCACAAGAACACCCTCTGCCTCACCTGCGAAACCTTCCCCTCCGCCAAACACCTGCACTTCCAGACCCAGACCAGCCCCAACTCCAAGCTCTGTGGAACCCTCGTCTACAGACCACCCTGCCGCCGGCCCCCTTCGCCGCCACCATCACCGACTTCATCGCACCCCACGCCATCGCCACAATGAACTACAAACTCATCGGAGACCTGACCTTCCACCTCAACAACCCCAGCTACCCCAACTTCACTACTCTTCGTGACAACCTCACCAACATCGGACTTACACAGCTCGTCACTACACCGACCCACAAGGCAGGACACACCCTCGATCCCATCTCCGCAGCAGGAAACAATGTTCACTTCAGCCACACAACGCAACCCCCATGGACAGACCCCCACTGCGTACACTTCACCGTTGACAAACCCAAGGCACCCAAACCAGCCCCACGCCCACCACGAAGGAACT
Source organism: Triturus cristatus (assembly GCF_964204655.1). Classification (NCBI taxonomy): domain Eukaryota; kingdom Metazoa; phylum Chordata; class Amphibia; order Caudata; family Salamandridae; genus Triturus; species Triturus cristatus. The sequence continues at coordinate 127,402,177 of NC_140590.1, forward strand.
GGAGCAAGGTCACCGACGAGTAACTCAACTCTACCCTCACCTGAGACAACCACTCCTCGGCAACCGACGCCAACATCGCAGCCAGAGAACTCCACACTTGGACCTCCAACTGCGCAGATGAGCTTGCCCGCTACGCAACCCCAGCAAACAACATTCCAGGAAAACCGCCTGGTTCATCACCTATCTCCAAAAAGCCAGATGCACCTACAGACGCCTGGAGAAGAACTGAAGAAAAGCCAAGACACCCAAAAATTACACCACCTACAAGGGCGCCATGACTGACTTCCCAGTCACAGTCTCTCACCGCACCCTAATACACAGACTCCACGACGCAGGGATCCAAGACAAGGCCCTCGACTGGATCCGCTCCTTCCTCTCCGGCAGAACGCAGTGGGTCAGACTCCCCCCTTTCCTCTTGGACCCTACACCTACCACCTGCGGAGTCCCCCAGGGGTCCTCCCTCAGCCCTACGCTCTTCAACGTCTACATGGCTCCGCTCGCCCCCATCTTCAGAACCTACGGACTCAACATTGTGTCATACGCAGATGACACTGAACTCATCCTCTCCCTATCCAACGAACCCAACACCGTCAGGCACATCTTTCGAGAAGGCATGGAAGCCGTCGCCAAACGGATGAATAACAGCTGCCTACAACTAAACACCAACAAAACGTAAATACTCATCATGGGCCCAGACCCAGACGCCTGGAACGACACTTGATGGCCACCCACCCTCGAAGCCCACCCACCCCCACGGATCACGCACGCAACCTGGGAATCATCCTGGACTCAGAGCTCAAAATTGACCGCCAGATCAACTCAGTCTCGTCCTCCTGCTTCCACACCCTCCGCCTCTTATGTAAGAACTTTAAATGGATCTCCCTCGAACACAGAAAGACCGTCACTCATGCCCTGGTCACAGCAGGCAATGCACTCTATACTGGAATAAACAAAAACCTCACTGCAAGCTACAGAACATCCAAAATGCCGCCGCAAGACTGGTCCTCAACCTGCCAAGACACTGCCACATCTCCCAGCACCTGCGCACACTCCACTGGCTCCCCATCGAAGCTAGAGTCACCTTCAAGATGCTAACCAACACTCACAAGGCCCTCCATGAAACCGGTCCAGCATACCTGAATAGCCAACTCAAATTCCAAGCACCCCAAAGGACCCTACAATCAGCCCAGCTCTCCTACGCCGTGGTCCTCCGCACTAGAAAGACCAGATCGGGAGACCGCTCCTTCTCCTTCTCACAACCATTTACTCACCATACAGCCACTTAAAAATCCATATTTGTAAAGCGCGAACTACTCACCCTTACGGGTCTCAAGGCGCTGGGGGCCCTCGTGGAAATTAAGTGAGCTATTGCCCAGAGTCACATGGTGCTGAGTTGAGCTGCAGCCGGAGCCGGGGATCAAACCTTGAACCCTGTGCTCTGAAGTCAGCTGCCCTGGCCACTGCACCACACTTTCTCCAATCAAACACTCACTCGTACAGCCACTCACATAGCCACCCACTCATTCATAGAGCTATTCACTCACCCACTTATTTCCTTATATAGTCACTTACTCACACACCCACTCACTCACCCATACAGCCTCTCACCACAGCCACTCACCCACCCATACAGGGCATTCGCTCATCCACTTGCATACCCATTCACACATCTATACAAGCACTCACACATCCACTCACTCAGCCATACAGCCATTCACACAGACACTTACTCTCTAAAACAGCCACTCACATACCAGCTCACTTAGCCAAACACCCACTCAAACAGCCACTCACTCACCCATACAGCCACCTACACCTTTGCCACTCAACTCACGCTATTCTGCTACATGCCACGCCAATCTGTCACTACAATATACACCTGTAATGCTCAACATTTTTCCACTCTACACCACTCCACTGTACGCCATTCCACTATATGCCATTCCATTCTACGACAATCCGCTGTACACTATTACATTGTACATCATTCCAATCTATGACACTACATTCTATGCCACTCTAGTCTGCGCCAATCCACTCTACCATTCTACCATTCTACATTATACTCTATTCCACTGTACGGCACTCCACCATATGCCACTACGCTCTACGGGGAATATTCTCAAGGACTTATCGACGAGTTATCGGCACTTTAGCGCAGCAAGAAGTGGCAAAAGAATTATCGCCCCATTCTCAAGCTGGTGCAAACTGATGATATTGCCAGTTTTCCAGCGATAGCTTCCGCAAAAAACATCGCCACGGATGAGAGTGACAACTAACGCTAATGATATGCAGAGTAGGCGTTCCCAAGCAAAAGCACGTGAAAACACCACTTCGCGATATTCTCAACAACCAGCCAGATCTGCGATGCGATCCAAAAACAGGCAATAAGGCATGTTAACAGCAGGGATTTAACACCTGCCTTTTACTGGTGTAAAGCAGGACGAGTACCTGCTGTATGAAAGGGAGCCCAGACAAGAGCCACATCTGAAGACCAACACATGTCATGGAGACACTGATCATGCAGCTCGGAGACCCAAGAGGTCCACAACACCCACAGCCACCACTGGAGGTGAGGTGCCAAAGCTGTTAATGAGCTCTAGGAGGGCGTCGGTGTCGAAGGTGGGGAGGTCCTCTTCATCATCAGAGAAGAGTTGTTGCGTCTGCTCTGCAATGTGAAGGGGAGATGCAGTTTAACATTGTATTCACATGTATGTTGACGCATTGTACAAGTTTACATACAGACTGCATGACAATGTACATTGTGACTGTTTGGGAGGAGCTGGCTATTTGTTGCGGGACAGTGGACATTTCAACAACATCATGGATGTGTGTTTGTACTTGTAAATCATCATCTCACATTTCCCTGCTATGCCAAATGTGATTGGCCAGTTTCTACACACAGGCGGCTGCAGTTGTGTCCTCTGTTCTGTTGTGAACGTGTTGCAGTTTGTACCACATTGTTGTCAATGTTGATGTGCTCTGATTCTTATGTGTGTGTGCTGCATTGTGGGAGAGTCTCCCCTGCAGCTCTGATTTTGCTGGCCCTTATCCCTTTCAGGCGGTGTGCCTTTCATTTCTGTGCTTATACAGTGCTGAGATGTTGCAGACTTGGGTAAATTGGGCTCTTGGTGGGAGTTGGGACTCTTGGGCATGGTTTGTCCGCAGATGTCTTGTTGCTGTCAGGGGTTGTTTGTGCACGTGGATGTGTCAGAGTGTGACCTGCTCCTTTACGGATGTGGTCCACACTCAGCCACCTCAGTGTTGTGGCGTGCACCATGTCATGATAATTGGACTGCAGCCATGCTAATCGTCATGCAGTGTCACTTGCATTGTCAGTGTGAGTCACAGGCCCGCAGCTTTGCTGGGTTCAGCACATGTGCATGGGTTTGTTGTGAGATTAGTGATGTGTGGGGAGGGCCCCCTCTGGGCACATAGTCGACAGGGGCCTACTTGCAGTTTCAATGTGTGCTGCAGTGTGCCAAGGGGATCAGGGACATGCTCCAGAGTCATTGTGGGTGTGCACTGTGCTATGCTTAATTGTTCATGTGTGCCATTGTGCCCATCTCCCCCCGGTCCCCCCAGTCCCTGGTCATTACTCACCCTCTTGCTGTTGTCGGCTCCTTTCGAGCAGTGTTCGGTCCCCCAACTCCTGCTACCGTCTCCACACTGATGACTGTGGACTCCATTTCCTCCATCTCGTCCAGCTCCTCCTGTGGTGCTGGACACCCACCTCCAGTCTGCATTACTGCCTTCTGGTTGTTGCTGAGTTTCCGCTTGCTTTTGCGCTTCACATCATTCCAGCGCCTCTTGACCTCTTCCTTTGTCCTCCTCAGCACTCCGATTGCATTCCCTTGGCCACGATGGACTGCCATATTCAATTTTTTGTGGCCAATGACACATTGGAGTTGACAAACAGTTGTTGATGGTATTTTATCACCTCCGTTATCAGGATCCTGTTTTCCTGTGGACTGAACCGCGTCTTCTTTTCCTTGCACTTCCCTGACCCCAAGGTACCGGACTGGTCCTCCTGGGGGGCTTGTGGAGTTCTGGTGATCCTATTTTGCTGCTCCAGATACCTCCATTGTGCTTTGCAGTTGTTTTGTTTTTGTTTGTGCTGTTTTTTTCTGCTTTTAAAGTGATTTTTCCCACCTGATGTGTGTGCATTGCAGGCCTGGCACAGCTTATCGCTGATTTTGTCATCGTAGTTAGGCCCATCGCCACTTTTTTCGCGTTTGGGGTTTGATTTTTAACGCCGTCCCTGTAATGTTTTTGCGGACATTTGATGCGTTATCGGGACACTATCGCATGTTACCGCCGTGTTGAGAATGTGACTTTGACACAGAGTTTTTTTCCCGCGATAGACGACGATATGTGAAATTGCGTTAACCTATTTTGGCGATGATTATGGCATGATCTTGAGAATATACCCCTACGTTACTACACTGTACACTAGTATTACTCATCTTTATTCGACTCTCCAGCACTCTACTGTACATTACTCTATTATATGCCACTCCACTCTACTCTACCCCACCCCACTCCACGCAACTACATTCTATGCTGTTCCACTGTTTGCCACTCCACAGTACACTATTAACCTATATGCCTCTGCACTCTACCCCACAACACTGCACCCCACTCTACTCTACAACATTCCACTCTATGAAACTACACTGTACTCCAATCTGCTCTATGCGTCTCCAGTCTACACTCTTCTACTGTACACCACTACATTGTACCTCACTTCTTTCTTATGCCACTCTAATCTACCGCATTTCAGTGCACTCTATTTCACTGTATGCCACTCCAGTATGCCCCAGTCCACTCTATAAAACTCCAGTCTATATTATCACAGTGTGGGCCGCTATATTGCACCTCACTGCATTCTACAAATTCCACTGTATGCCACTCCCTTCTATAGTACTCTACTCTATGCCATTCCAGAGTATGCCGCTGCATTGTATGCCACTCCACTATACGCCACTCCACTCTATTACAATCTACTGTATGCTATTACACTCTACCTCACTCAATTCTACCCCACTCCAGTGTACACCAATCAACTCTACCCCACTACCCTACTACACTTGACCCTTTTCCACTGTATGACACTCAATTCTACACCACTTTACTGTATGCTATTACACTGTATGCCACTCCACTCCACTCTACCCTAAGCCACTACACTCTAAGGCATTCCACTGTGTGCTACTCCACTTTAGATCACTTCACTCTACTCCACTCCACATTATGCTATTACTCAGTACCCCACTACAGTCCACCCCATTACTCAGTACGCAGCTCCACTCTACAACATTCCACTGTACTAAATTCCACTTTACAACACTCCATTCTATGCCACTGCACTGTACACCATTCCAATCTAAACCGTTCCAATGTGTGCTATTCCACTCTTTGGCACTACACGGCAGCTTACTCCACTCTACACCACTCAACTGTATGCCACTCCACTGTATGCTACTCAATTCTTCGCCATTCCACTCTATGCAACTCCACTCTACCCCACTTCAGTGTGTACTGTTCTACTGTATGCCACTCCCCTCTATGCCACTCCACTCTATTCTATTCCACTGCATGCCACTACACTGTTACTCACTCCCCTCTACTCCAGTCATCTCTAGAATAGTATACTATATGCCACTCCACTGTACGCCACTCCGCTCTGCACTATTGGAGTGTACAAGCTCCACTGTACACCACTGCATTGTACAGCACAACACTGTACTCCAGTCCATTCTGCACAAGTTCACTGTATGCAACTCCACTGGACACCTCTCAGTCTATGCTTTTCAACTCATGCCACTCCACTGTAACCCACTTAACTGTATGCCACTTAACTGTATGCCACTCAAATATATCGTATTCCACTGGACGCCACTTAACTGTAAGCCACTTCACTCTACAACACTCTAATCTACCCCACTCTACTGTATGCCAATCCACTGTATGCCCATGCACTCTACGCTAGTCCCCTGTATACTACTCCAATCTACACTATTCCACTTTACACCACTACACTCTACAACACTCCACTGTAAGGTACTCCACTATCCGCTATTTTGCTCTGCACCACTCCACTCTACGACACTCCACTGTATGCTATTGTACTGTATAACTCTACACTGTACCTCAATTCACTCTACACCAGTTTATTCTACAGCACTCCACTATATGCCACTCTACTCTTTGCTATTCCACTGTAAGCCACTCCATTCTAACACACTCCAATGTACGCCACTGCACTGTATACCACTCCAATATGGTATTTCACTGTATTCTGGTCAACTGTGAGACAGTCCAGTCAACAGCAGTCCACTGTATGCTACTACACTCTACTCCAATGCACTCTACACTATTCCACTGTACACAACTCCACTGTACGACAATCCACTTCATTTAATGCATGCTAATTTACTGTATGCCAGTCCACTGTATGCCACTCCACCTTACCCTGCCCTACTCCACTCTATGGTACTCCATACTATGCAACTCAGTCCCACTCCACTCTACGACAATGCACAATTTGCTATTGCACTGTACATCCCTCCATTCTAAACCACTACCCTATATGCCACCGTACTCGACGACAATTCACTGTACGCAATTATACTCTACATCACTTCATTTTAAACCACTTTACTCTACTCTACGCCAATCCACTATACTACACTCGACCCTATGTCACTGTACAGTACTCTATTCTACACCTCTCCACTGCACACTATTCCATTATATGCTACTCCACTCTGCATCAGTACACTGTATGCCAGTAACAGTCAATGATATTCCACTCTAGACCACTCCACTATATAGCACTCCACTCCACGACAATATACTGTAAGCTATTACACTGTACATCACTGAATTCTATGCCACTCCACTGTACACCAATCTACTCTACCCTACTACATTTCACCCTATTCCACCGTACGACACTCCATTCTACACCACTCTACTGTACGCTATTTCGTTATATGCTACTCCACACTAGGTCATTAGACTATCTGCAGTAATACTCAGTTACTTCACTGTATACCACTCCACTTTATGCCACTCCAGTCAACGCCACTCTATTGTACACTATTACACTCTAAGCCATTGCCTTCCACACTATTCGACTGAGCAGCATTACACTATATGCCACTCCACTCTACGCTAGTCCACTCTACAACACTCCACTGTACGCCACTCCACTCTATGCCACTCCACTGTATCCCACTCCAGTCAACTCCATTCCATTGTACGCTACTACACTCTAAGCCAATGCCCTCTACACTATTCCACTGAGCGGCACTACTCTATATGCCACTCCACTCTACGACAATGAGTGCATTTTGTAATAGCATACAGCTAAGCTATTACACTGTACATCACTCCATTCTACACCACTCCAATATATGCCACTCTACTCTACCTTACTACACTCTACCCTACTACACTCTACTCCATATCACTGTACAGCACTCCATTCTCTGCCATCGTATTGTACACTATTCCAATATATGCCACTCCACTCTACGTCACTGCACTGTACACCAGGAACAGTCAATGTTATTCCACTCTACAACACTACCACTATATGTCACTCCATTGCAAACCACTCCACTCTATGCCACTCCCCTATGCTATTCCACTGTACGCCATTGAACCTTACTTCCCTCTACAACACTCCACTATATGCCACTCCACTGTAAACTACACTAATCTATGCAATTCTATACTACTCCATGCTATTCCACAGTACGCCACTCCACTTTAACACACTCTAGTGCATGCCACTGCACTGTACACCACTCCACTGTACTCTATTCAACTCTATGTGGCTCAGCTGTACAGCACTCCAGTCTATGTCACTCCACTGTATGCTGCTATACTATACATCAATCACTTTGCACTATTCCACTGTACTCAACTCCACTGTATGGCACTCCACTCTATGCTATTCGACTCTATGACATTCCACTCTACGCCACTCCACTCTACGCCACTCCTCTCTATGCCATTCGTCTCCACTCTACACCACTCAACTCCACTCTACGCATTCCAATGTATGCCACTCCCTTCTACAGTACTCTACTCTATGCCATTCCAGTGTATGCCGCTGCATTGTATGCCACTCCACTATACGCCACTCCACTCTATGACAATCTACTGTATGCTATTACACTCTACCTCACTACATCCTACCCCACTCGAGTGTATACCAATCTACTCTACCCTTCTACACTTCACCCTTTTCCACTGTACGGCACTCCATTCTACATCACTCTACTGTACGCTATTACACTATATGCTACTCCACACTAGGTCACTAGACTATATGCAGTAATACTCAGTTATTCCACTGTATACTACTCCACTGTACCCTACTCCACTATATACCACTCCACTCTACCCTACTCCACTCTAAGCCACTCCACTCCATGCAATTCCACTGTATGCTACTACACTTTACTTCCACTACACAGTATGATATTACTCAGTACCCCAATACAGTCTACCCCACTACTCATTACCCAGCACAACTCTATACCACTCGACTGTTCGGAATTCCACTCTACAGCATTCCACTCTATGCCACTGAACTGTACACCATTCCAATCTACACCACTCCTATCTATGCTATTTCACTCTATGCCACTTTATTGTAGCTTACTCCACTCTACGCCACTCAACTGTATGCCACTCTATGCTATTCCATTCTTCACCACTCCACTCTATGCAACTCCACTCTACCCCACTTCAGTGTACACTATACTACTTTATGCCACTCCCCTATACTCAACTCCGCAGTACGTTATTCCACTTTATGTCACTATGCTGTAACTCACTCCAGTCTACTCCAGTCAACTCTAGAAGACACCAGTGTACGTCCAAGCTATTCTACTATATGCCAACCCACTGTATGCCACTTTAATATATGCTAATTTACTGTTTGCCATTCCACTGTATGCCAATTCACTCTACCCGACACTACTGTACCCCACTCTACTCTATGACCCTCCACACTATGCCACTCCATTCTACCCTATTCCACTCTACGACAATTACTGTACGCTATTAAACTGTACATCACTCCCTTCTAAACCAATCCACTATATGGCACTCTCGTCTACACCAATCCACTCTACTCTACTACACTCTATACCCTATATCACCGTACAGCACTCCATTATGTGCTACTCTACTGTACTCTATTCCATTATATGCCACTCCACTCCATTCTACGTCACTACACTGTATGCCAGTAACAGTCAATGTTATTCCACTCTAGACCACTTCACTGTATGTCACTTCACTCTACTCCACTCCACACCACTACGCTTTACACTATTCCACTGCATGCCACTCCACTCTAGAACAGTGCAGTGTGGTACAGTAGAGTGGCACATAGTTGAGTGGTATAGGGTGTAATAGCGTACAGTAGAGCTCCTAAAAATAAAGAACATCTAAGTAGTTTCTCAGAATCTTAGAAAAATAATTGACTGAACAGTCAAATATTAGACACACAGAAACCAGAGTTAGCTCAGGGCACTGACAAGACTGGACCATCACTTAATATTTTACGAGCCAAAGCTTCGGAGTTTAAACACTTTGGGGAAAATTTATCAAAGAGTTGAGTTGCCCTTGCACCACACAACGGGGCGCAAGAGCAATGCAGCTCTTAAGTTAGATTCATTAAGCTACGCAAGGCCACCTTCAATCGAGAGGCACCTCAGGCCAAGTGTCCCGGTGCTAACGAAGCAGACCAAAGAGATTGATGGCTCAGGCAGCAATTCCCCTTGCTCGAAGAGCCAGGTTTTGAGTGCCCTTCTAAAATCATGCTCTGAGTTCAGCATGTGTAAATGGTGAGGCAGGGCATTCCAAAGTTTGGCAGTCCTTAACGTCAAAGACCTGCCCCCTGTCTCATTTTGGAGAAGCGAGGGACACTAAGGTAACGCTGATGGTTGGATCTTAGTGTCCACATCTGATGGTACAGGCTAAGCCACCACCTAAGGTAGCCGGGGCCTTTACCCTGTATGGCACGGGAAGCGAGGGTGAGAGCCTTGAATTCAAACCTCCTTGTTGCCTGGAGCCAGTGTAGCTGTTTAAGGTGGTGGAAATATGAAGGTGCACAGGTACCCTGGCATCCCCAAATAAAGACAGTTGGCATAGTCAAGGTATGATGTCCCAAGGGCATGGACTGTGATCTTAAGACTCTCTTCCGGCAGGAAGCCTAGAAAGTTTCTGATAGATCGAATTTTTCTGAAGCAAAATACCAAAATTTGCCAGACTTGAGCAGTGAGTGTCAAGTCTTTTTCCCATCTGAATCCAAGGTTTTTAACCGAGTCCTTAGGGGAGGGTAGGGAACCCAGCTCCCCCGGCCACCATAGACATGGTGGTGCAGTTGAAGCTTAATTTAAAAAAAGACCTCTGTCTTATCTGCATTCTTGTTTTAAGCGATTTTCATTCATCCATCCTGCAATGTCTTTCAGGCAGTAAATAGGCGAACGCTGCAGTAGAATGATCTTTGAAGGAGCTGGGTGTCATCCACATAAGAGACTGCCTTGACCCCTCTCCTTGGAGTGAGGGCTGCCGGTGGAGCCAGGTAGACATTGAAAAGCAATGGGCTTAAGGAGGAGCCCTGGGGCACTCCGCATCTAAGTTGTTTAGCTGATGAGGTGTGCGAGAGAGGAAAACTTGCTGACCGCAGCCTGAAAGGTAGGGAGAAATCCACTCAAGTGCCACCCACAGAACTCCTATAAGTTTTAACCTTTCCTGCAGGATTGCATGTGACACTGTGTCAAATACGGCCAAAAGATGTAATAGCACTAACATGGCTGCAGAGCCACCATCCACTGACATTCGGACGGAGCCGGCTACTCATAATAGTGCAGTCTCAGCGCTGTAACCGGCGCCGAACCCTGATTGAGAATCGTGCATGAGGTCGCTGGTTTCCACATAGTTGGCTAATTGTGTGAGCCATTTTCTCTAGCACTTTAGCTGGTGCAGATAGCAGGGAGATAGGTCTAAAATTGCTGAGTACTTTAGGGTTAGGCATTCGGTTTATTCAGAAGTGGTAGCAAACAGGCTTGTTTCTGAGTGGCTGGGAAGATTCCAGTCCTGAGAGATGCAATCCAAATGTGGTTAAGGGTGGGATTAAGCCACTCAGTCAGCACTGTGAGGCAACGCGCCGGGCAGGGATCCCCTGGTGAACCAGATGTGCATTTCCTAAGTTCAGCCGCAGGCACCTCAGCTGAAATGGGAGCAAATGCTGTGAATACATGTGGATTGTTAGGGGGGGGGATAAAGGGCCTCTTCACCTACTCTAGATTCTGCTACCGAGGTAAAAGAGGAGTACAGCTGCGTTATCTTATCTTCCAAAAATCCGATAAGCTTGCGCATAGGGCCTGAGAGGGGCGGTAGCCTCGTTCTAATGCTGTGGGCTTTCTAACGAATTTCACAATCCTAAAAACTTTCTCTGAGGAGATTTCAGAGCCAGCGATACGGTTTGCCAGGTATTCCCTCCTCTTAAAAAGGAATTCATTTGTGGTATTTCTTCAAGGCTATTTTGTACGGCCTTTTGCATCGAGCGAGTACACCTTTCTCCACTCGCGTTCCAGCCTTTTACACCTACTTTTTTCCAGCCTAACTTCCTCCGAAAACCACAGGCCAATCTGGAAGGGGGGGTGGCAGATCTCAAAAGGGCAATTCTGTCAAGCGCAGCAGTCAGCCACTCGTCAAAACAGACAGGGTCTCAGTTCTTTGCGGCTTTGATCGATCAAGATTTGGGCCCGGGGTCTCGGTGGTGACCTTCCTCCAGTTCCTTTTAACTTCGCGAGGTATAAACATGGCCACCTTTTTGGTTCCGAAGCAGAAATGAAGAGGGACCAAGAAATGATCCGTCCAGGTCAACAGGTCAAGCACATTGGTTTATCGACCCTCAGCTCCTGCATATTAGAGCAGCTAAGGTCCAGTATGTGGCCAGCCTTGTGGGTAGGGGAAGTCTCCAGCTGAATCAAGTTACAGCCGGTGAGTGCTGCTGTAAAATGCGCGCTGTGTGTGCACTGGGGGTCATCAACGTGGACGTGAAATTGGCATAGCATGTGGATATCTGGGCAATACAATCTGCAAGTTTTGGCGTATGGCTGTGAGGACAATTGGGAGGCCTATAGAACAGTAGCCCCGAAAAGGAGAAGGAGGGGGGTATTTTAAAAGATGAGTCCTTCAATGTTGCCTATCTGGCCCAGGTTGGAGGTGGCGATCTCCCAAGAATCCTTGTAGACAATGGCCAACTCTCCACCATGTCTATCTCCATCCCTGTTATCACACACAATACGATGGCCTGAGGGAATCGTCAAAGCCACATCGGGGTTTGTAGCGTCCCTATACCACGTCTCATTGAGGAACATTATATCCCATATGTTATCCTCTAGGGATTGGCAGACATCGTGAGTGTGCTTGGGAAGGGATCTTTAGTTGATACGGCATGCTTTTATCTCAATTGGAGGTCTGTGAAGAGCCATTTACAACCTCTGCTGCCTTGGGCTCTGGCCTAGTGTGAAATGTAAAATTACAGGCCTTGCAGCAGAATTCCAGGTCCCCACCCCAACATCGACTAGAGGCATACCAGGACATGTTTCCCTTCTTAACAGCATCAGCTCATCGCGCCCCCATCGTTGAATTCTGCAGCTCTCTTTTTGTGCAACATGGCTGGCGCTGGCTGCGATCCGGATGCGGACGGGCGCAGATGGGGTTGCCTTTGGCACGCATGATGTGCACTCGCAGGACGCGTCTGCATTTTTGTATTCTAGATATAGCAGCCAGGAGGGGAACTGGACTGCTAACCCTCCCAAAATGGCGTAGAAGAATGTCCTAATGAAGCAAAGGAAAAATGGAGCTCCAAGCTGGACGTCTCCATGCCGGAGGAGCACCGGCGGTCAGGTCAGCGACACAAGGGGTAAGTAAATATGTAAATATATGTAAAATGTCCTAAAAGGCCTGAAGTGCAGAATAAAGCTAATAACACAGGTGCTTAAAAAACATTTAAAACAGATACCAATTAGGGCAGTCCCACAAACCTTACTGTGTACCCGGCAACACGCAGTAGCGCACACAGAAAAGTAATTTTTAAATCACCCCAAGCGCAGGAACTTAATCGGGAGACAGCACAGGCTTGCAACTTTCTAAGGTCCACCTTGCGTGGCCCTGCATGGCTTGATAAATCTAGAGTAACGCAACACAGTGCAAATCACTACGTTGAGTTACTCTGCCCAGGGAGGCATCCCATAGATGGAGTGTGGGTGTTCCCATGCACCACCTATATATTTTGGTGCACTCTCAGATTTACCATTACTGGCAGACCTCTCATTGCGTCAAAATGCTATGCCATCCGCAGGGGGGGCATTATGAGGAGAAATATCGTTATTTGTCTTCGTTATTTCCTCTTTCTATGTGTGCTGCATAATGCCTCAGGGGATTGTTTTGGTGCAGGACATTGTGGCTAGCACTGCAAAATGACAGGAATGTGCCATATAATGTTAAATACAGTGAATTCCTGTCCCTTGCCTATCACAAAGCACAGAACTGCATGATAATTTGATAAATATGCCCATTATCATTTTTTCAAAGGTACCAGTAGCAAAGACTATTGGCGAAGAATACACCACACTCACTCTTTGCTGAACTCAAGACATTGGTTGTCGCTAACTCTTTACAAACAGACTGGTAGTTTGGATTTACGCGTCAAAGGCAAGCCCGTCCGCGCCAAACCGCAACCCGACCAGCACCAGGGACCCAGCATCTCGACCTACCCATCGCTACAGCACAGCTGCCCTCCACACACTCAACCCCGGAAGACTCAGACACTGCCAACAGGCCACACCAAACACAACCCACGGCCAGTTCTCCTGCCTCCACTGCCACCAGACCTTCACCATCACCCCGGCACCAACACCGCCGAAGCCAACACCGGCGATACCCTAAGATGCATCGTACACAAACACGCCGTGGAAATCTGAAACCTACTCGACTCTCGCCCGACATTGCCTTTTTCACGGAGACCTGGACCAACGCCTCCTCCGCCCCCACCATCAACACCGCCATCCTGGACGGATATAAGATCCAGAAGAAGGACCGCCCCAACCACCCAGGAGGGGGCCTCGCCATCTCCCACAAGAACACCCTCTGCCTCACCTGCAAAACCTTCCCCTCCGCCAAACACCTGCACTTCCAGACCCAGACCAGCCCCAACTCCAAGCTCTGTGGAACCCTCGTCTACAGACCACCCTGCCGCTGGCCCCCTTCGCCGCCACCATCACCGACTTCATCGCACCCCACGCCATCGCCACAATGAACTACAAACTCATCGGAGACCTGAACTTCCACCTCAACAACCCCAGCTACCCCAACTTCACTACTCTTCGTGACAACCTCACCAACATCGGACTTACACAGCTCGTCACTACACCGACCCACAAGGCAGGACACACCCTCGATCCCATCTCCGCAGCAGGAAACAATGTTCACTTCAGCCACACAACGCAACCCCCATGGACAGACCCCCACTGCGTACACTTCACCGTTGACAAACCCAAGGCACCCAAACCAGCCCCACGCCCACCACGAAGGAACTGGAGCAAGGTCACCGACGAGTAACTCAACTCTACCCTCACCTGAGACAACCACACCTCGGCAACCGACGCCAACATCGCAGCCAGAGAACTCCACACTTGGACCTCCAACTGCGCAGATGAGCTTGCCCGCTACGCAACCCCAGCAAACAACATTCCAGGAAAACCGCCTGGTTCATCACCTATCTCCAAAAAGCCAGATGCACCTACAGACGCCTGGAGAAGAACTGAAGAAAAGCCAAGACACCCAAAAATTACACCACCTACAAGGACGCCATGACTGACTTCCCAGTCACAGTCTCTCACCGCACCCTAATACACAGACTCCACGACGCAGGGATCCAAGACAAGGCCCTCGACTGGATCCGCTCCTTCCTCTCCGGCAGAACGCAGTGGGTCAGACTCCCCCCTTTCCTCTTGGACCCTACACCTACCACCTGCGGAGTCCCCCAGGGGTCCTCCCTCAGCCCTACGCTCTTCAACGTCTACATGGCTCCGCTCGCCCCCATCTTCAGAACCTACGGACTCAACATTGTGTCATACGCAGATGACACTGAACTCATCCTCTCCCTATCCAACGAACCCAACACCGTCAGGCACATCTTTCGAGAAGGCATGGAAGCCGTCGCCAAATGGATGAATAACAGCTGCCTACAACTAAACACCAACAAAACGTAAATACTCATCATGGGCCCAGACCCAGACGCCTGGAACGACACTTGATGGCCACCCACCCTCGGAAGCCCACCCACCCCCACGGATCACGCACGCAACCTGGGAATCATCCTGGACTCAGAGCTCAAAATTGACCGCCAGATCAACTCAGTCTCGTCCTCCTGCTTCCACACCCTCCGCCTCTTATGTAAGAACTTTAAATGGATCTCCCTCGAACACAGAAAGACCGTCACTCATGCCCTGGTCACAGCAGGCAATGCACTCTATACTGGAATAAACAAAAACCTCACTGCAAGCTACAGAACATCCAAAATGCCGCCGCAAGACTGGTCCTCAACCTGCCAAGACACTGCCACATCTCCCAGCACCTGCGCACACTCCACTGGCTCCCCATCGAAGCTAGAGTCACCTTCAAGATGCTAACCAACACTCACAAGGCCCTCCATGAAACCGGTCCAGCATACCTGAATAGCCAACTCAAATTCCAAGCACCCCAAAGGACCCTACAATCAGCCCAGCTCTCCTACGCCGTGGTCCTCCGCACTAGAAAGACCAGATCGGGAGACCGCTCCTTCTCCTTCTGCGCGGTCGGAGCCTGGAACGACCTTCCACTCCACCTCAGACAGATAACATCGCTCCACATCTTCGCAAGAAACCTCAAAGCCTGGCTCTTCGACAGACCCCCTCCTTGATGGACTGGAACCTGCGAACCCACCCACACACACACCCTCAGTGCCTTGAGACCCTTTCGGGTGAGTACTAGAGCTTAACCAACACCTAATTTGATTTGATTTACCCCAACCGAATCAGAACCACCAAGAGAACTTTCATCCACAACAAAATCTTCGCCAACTCCACCAACTCCAAGGAACTCTTCACTGTCTTCCAGGAATTCACCAAATCCTCGCAGCGAAGCCACAGACATCACCCTGTCCCAAGATCTCTGCGACAAGCTTGTAACCTACTTCCACCTCAAGATCAAAAACCTCTACAACAACTTTGTGGACTATCCACCAGAAGCCACAGCCAGCCCCCACCCCCAGACACACCAGCCAGTCCACCATCTCCACTTGGATGCCGATCACAGCCAAAGACACCGTCTCATCCATGAAAGGTATCCACTTAGGGGCCCCCACTGACCTCTGCTCTTCACACATCTACCACAGAGCCCCACTTCCATCGCACCCGAACTGCAAAGCACCTTCAACACCACATTTGAAACAGACACCTTCCCAGACGACTGGAAATACGCAGAAGTCAGGTCCCTGCTAAAGAATCTCACAGCTGACCCCACCAACCTCAAGAACGACCGGCCCATCTCGCTCCTCCCTTTCACAGCCAAAGTTGCGGAGAAAACAGTCAACAGGAAACTGACATGATTCATGGACGACAACGCCATCCTCGACCCGTCCCGATCCAGATTCCAAGCAATCACAGCACTGAGACCGCCCTACTCGCTGCCACAGATGACATCCGTACCCTTCTGGACCAAGGCCACTCCGCAGCCCTTATCCTACTTGACCTATAACCAGCCTTCAACACCGTCTCCCACCACACACTCATCGCCCAACTACACGACGCCGGCATACAAAGAATAGCCCTAGACTGGATCCGATCATTCCTCACCGGAAGAACCACAGAACCAGACTGCCAACCTTCCTCTCCGATCCCACAAAAATCACCTGCGGAGTCCCACAGGGGTCATCACTGAGCCCGACCCTCTTCAACATCTACATGACTCCCCTCGCCGCCATCGTCCAACAACACAGATTCAACATTGTTTCCTAAGCTGACTACACCCAGCTCATCCTCTCCCTCACCAAAGACCCCACCACCGCCAGACTCAACTTCCAGAAAGTCGCAGTCTGAATAACCAACAGCTGCCTAAAGCTCAACGCCAAGAAGATAGAAGTCCTCGTCCTTGGGACCACCCTTCTGCATGGGACAACACCTGGTGGCTTACCGCCCTCGAAAGCTCACCAACCCACTCGGACCTCACCAAAAACCTCGGCATTGTACTCTACTCATCCCTCACCATGAACTGACAGGTCAATGCCATCGCCTACAGCTTCTTCAACACCCTCCGCTAGACTTTCAAATAGATCCCCCCTAAGTCAAGGAAGACGGTCATCCACCCACTCATCACCAGCAGACTGTACTATGGAAACAGACTCTACGCCGACATAAACAAGTCCCTACTCCGCAAACTCCAGGTGATACAGAACACCGCTGCCAGACACGTCCTCCGCATCCCTCGGCACAAACACATCAGCCAACACCTACAAAGGCTCCACTGGCTCCCTGTAGAGAAAAAATTCACCTTCAAAATCCTCACCCACGCCAACAAATGTCTACACAAACCCGGACCCAAATACCTCAACGACAGAATCAACTTCCCTGTACCTAAAAAAAACCTCCGATCCTCCAACCTCACACTGGCTGAAACCCCGCGCATCCACAGAGCAGGCAGAAGATCCTTCTTGTACATAGCAGCCAAAACCTGGAACGAATCCCGGCAGACATCAGACGCGCCCCCTCCCTGAACACCTTCAGGAAGACTCTCAAGACCTGGCTCTTCGGCTAACAGATCTGCGGACCACCCCCCCCCTCAGTGCCTTGATACACTCACGGGTGAGTCGCACGCTTACCATCCCCTGATTGATTGATTGATTGATACTTTGTTTTGGAAAGCACCAGGGAATCATTATAAGTAGCACAAGGGCTGTTTCTTCCGAAAACATATTGTGCTAGATATCTTTGTTTTTTTGTTTAGTTTGAACTTTTTCAGAAGATCAGTAACACATTTCACAACACAAGTTGCTTCATCAGTGAAGTAAATTGAGATATACATTGCATTCTTTAAAACAATTTTCTATTCAGAGCAATGTTAAAAATAACATTGTTAAAAAAACAGTGGTATAGAACAATACTATAGATTTGTAATTTTTGTGGCAGTTTTTACAACACCAATATAAAAGTTATTGAAGTCTCTCTTAAGATACCTCGTTCAGCCTTTGGTATTGTCCAAGATGGAGTTAGAATGTGGTGCTGGTCTCCCTAGGTCCTCTAGGACATGTGTAAATATAGTGTTTCATGTTACATGACCCAGCCAAACTACACTTATCCTTAGTAAAGTCCATTGTCTCCATTTGGAAATTTTTATTTTACGTAATTTATATAGCACATAGCTACCCAACGGGCCTCCCAGTGCTGGTAATGATCTCCGCTCTGGTAGAGAATATCTAATCATCCCTAAAAGAGGTGGGTTTTGAATAGATTCTTATTTTCCAGCCTGATATGGAAAGGAAGGTTGTTCCAAAGCTTGGGAGCAAGAAATGTAAAGGAGCATCCACCACATCTTACCGTCTTGATCTTAAGAACAAGAATAAGGTTCTGACTCTCAGAACACAAAGTAAGGGAGTCATCATATTTTGAATGTGTTGAGGTCCCTTTTTGTGTACAGCTCAATGGACTAGGCAGAGAGACTTAAACTGTACTCTCTTCTGAATTGGCAACCAATGAAGAACAACCAAGGCAGAGGCTGCTGATGTGCGCTTGGGAATGTTAAAAAGCGTCTGTGCTGCTGCAGTCTGTATTACCTGCACAAGACTGGTAACATATGTGGGACTGCCTAGGTAAAGGGAGTTCCCATAGTCCAGGTGAGAATTGATCAGTCTTTGGATTACTATTCTGCAGATGGATTGGAATCCAACTCAAGAACTGTTTTAAGGAGCAAAAAAGTCTGAAGCAGCTGGCTGCCAGCTTTTTGGCCTGGACTCACATAGTTAGCCTTTCATCGTTACAGAATAGTACATTTTTCACTGATGGAGCAAGTGCCGGGAGTGCCCCTAAGTCTTCCGGCCAATTGAGTTCATTCCAGAGGGATGGATTGTTTCCATCAACCAGCACCTCTGTTTTATCTCCATTCAGTTTTAGATGACTATCTGACATCCAGTTTCTGACATGTTTGAGGCATGCATTCGGCTGCTGTGAGGTGTTCCTGATGTCTGAACGTAGTGAAACGACATACATTTGTACAATTTCTGCTAGAGGGTGTAAGTAGACATTACAAAGGGTAGGGCTCAAGGAGGATCCCTGGCTTCCTGACTTTAATTCAAGATGTCCTGTCAGGTCTAGACAGAAGCTGACCGAGCACCACAATGAACTCCAGATCTTAGATAGTCAGTGATTCCAGTCTATAGTAATTGTTTTCCATGAGCACCCATAGACAATAATATTTTTTCAAATCTTGTATTTTCAGTGATATGACCATCGAAGGCGCTGATTTTATATTAAAAAGAGAGCTATGGACTATACCATATCCTGCTGAAAGGCAATATTTCTCTCCATGTGTTCCCATACCTGGCGTGTCATGCAGTTTGGTGCTTACTATCCACCATGTTAAAGAACAGAAGATGTTTCAGCACCCAGGCTAATGTGCTGCATAGCTAAATACATATAAGGTCCCAAAGGCAAGACAGATTATATTGCAAATGCTTGTTAGGGTATGCTGAGCCTTTCGTGAACCATCTGCTACCTGTCATTACCACTATCACACATCTTCTATAATTCAGGGACACACATATCCTTTCCAGCTTCATATAACATACCTTTGATACAAATGAGCACAGTACTAAAATCAATACTGTCTTGTGTACTGAAAAGCAACTATAACGAAAACAGTTGAATTAAACACCCTCATTGCAAAAGCTGGAAAGAGAACAGATCTACTTTTAATTATTTGGAAAGAGTTGGGGACTGTCTTTTTCTGTAGAAAAAGACTTCAGACTCTGTGATTGGAGAGCATGTCTATAATATTAATGTTCTGTGATCATCAGTGGAGTCGTATTAGCATTCTGTGGCATCCAGAGGTATCTAACCAGAGATTAGATGCATGATAGTGATTAGAAAGAGTCAGAGAGTTTTTTATAGTCTCCAAAGAGGCCACACTTAGAGGTGATGCAAGGGGTGCATGCATCATTTCAAAGATATAGGAATAGTTATGCCCTGCAGAACTGTCCTTGACAAGATGGTTCTAAGTACTCAAATTGAACTAAACACGCCCTGGAGGTACAGACATGCAAAAATAGAGTTGAGGACATCAACAGATGGGTGCTATAGTCAAAGTAATGCAATAGTGCAATAATATGGGCAACAGTATTTCATGCAGCGGAAAAGACAAGCATTGTAATAATTGATGGAAAGCCCAGCCTGTCTCCATCAAACCAACCCGGCTCATCTCGTGCTTCTTCCTAGATGGAATCCTAATAGTCTATCCCAAGCTCCTTTCTGCAGATTGGAATTACCTTCTCTATGACATTTGGTAATAAGTGACTTTGGAAAACGACATGGAAAAGTCTAAGATAGATTTTTTTCAGGACAATAAGAACTAAAAGATTTTCTGGTAGTCTGCCACAAAATTCTTTAGTAGGATTCATTAATAGTAATCATAAGAATGATTCATTAATAGTGATTTTGAGAAAGGCAGCATATAATGGCTTTTCTGGAAAGGGATCCACTTTATAATGTAGTCTATAATATAGTCTACTTTCAAACTTAGGGCCTCATTATAAGTTTGTCGGTGCGGCACCGGGTCAGCCCCCGCTGTCGCACCGCCAAACCCCTGGTTGGTCTGCCCGCCAGATTAGAAGTTTCCTACTGTCTAACAGGCTTTTTGGTATTCCCATAGCAGTGCCTCTAAAAATGGACACCGCAATTAGAACGCTGTAGGAGAGTAGGATCTGCTTCACATGGTTACCCCCACTTTTTGCTGGAGATTCACTGTTTTTCGTCTTTAGTCTGGCTGGGGCCCTGCTATTCAGGACCCCAGCCTAGCTGATTCCTCTCTAAATTGATTCCATGTACTTTAGGTACACTCCAGATTGGATTCTGGGGTACCCTTGTGAGCCCCTAGTATATGGTATACTATGTACCCAGGGCATAGGTACCCCAGAGGCCTACCAGGGGCTGAAACATGTATTATGCCACCCCTGGGAAGTCTTCCAAAATGACACCACAGGTTTGCTCACCTATCACTGCACATAGAAACCTATCAGTCACCCCTATGGCAGGCCTAATCAATCCTGAAGGCAGGGCTCTTGGTTATATGTGAGAGGGTGCCCAGGCATGAGCTGAGCCCCTCTGCAGCCTTCGGAATCTCTTCTCCGGTGGTGCAGCCTGACCATATACTCTTAAGTGCATTATAACCAAACAGTAAATGCTGAATTTGGACTGGCTGCACGGAAACATGTCGTGTTTGGTGTCAAACACCTTGGAATCATACCCCCACACCAGTAACTGGTGTGGGAGTATGATCCCACCCTTCTAGAGGGAGAGACATGACAGCACCGGTATATCCGGTACCAACTTAAAAGAGCCCTGGCATCAGAAAATGGATGCTGCAGCCACAGACACAGGTCTGGTCTCCTGCTGCTGACCGAAACTCTGGCAGGGGAGGCCTTGACAACAGGTTTCCTGTCACAGGCAGGTGTAACTACCTCCCAGACAGGCTGATGTGTATTGGGGCTGGGTGGGAGCCCTCTCAGAGTGCTTTGAAGTCCTGCACTGGGGGCACATTTGGTGTCCCTGTGCATAGTCCAGCTCAAACCGGTTCAGGGGCTTCCAGCCCCTGCTCTGGCGTGAAACTGGACAAAGGTAATGGGTGTAGCCACCCCTCATTCCAAACCCTCGCATAGGTGGGTCCCCAGAGTTAGTCCAACCCCTTCCTTAGGTATAAGTAAGGAACCCCTGGCAACAGGACTTTAGATATTCCTGGATGAAACTCTGAAGCTGAATCCTGGAGCTTCGACGCTCTACTCAAGACTAGAGGACTGAAGAAATCTCCCTTGGGGTCAAGGAGTGACTCCCCTGCTTGGCAGGCACCAATGAAGCATTTTGCCGGTCTGCATCTACGAAGCTCCGGCCGGACTCCGAAGTAATTGCAGCCCAGGAAAAGGATTTCCAGACTTCTCACAGGCCGACCCGAGTCACCAGCAAAGGTGAGACCCGCAGCCCTCGTGAGTAACAGGGAACCGGAACTCCTGGTGCACATTTGCAAGTGCATTGACTTCTCGACGTCTCTTGAAGTCATGCTTAGGGTTACTTGTAGCCCCCATCTCCAGCCCCATCTGCACCGACGATTGTGGGTCGACACTCCATGAGTGTTTTGTGAGCCCGCTTCTTGCATTTCAGCTCGAGGCTCCTTCGCGATCCCTGGTCCGTCGACTGGTGGGTCCCTGAGAAGGCAACTCTGATTTTCCTTGGGCATCCCTGGTTGTTCCAGACGTGCCCTGACTCCCCACCGCATGGTGAGTCCCTCAGACCTTGCTGGTCTGCACCGAAGCATCTTTCTCCTTTCTGCATGGGTTGCTGTTACCAAGGCTTGTTGCCAAGGCTTGTTGTGCACAAATGCTGAAACACTCTACATCCTTCGTGGGACAGCTCAAATCCAGCTCCTGGTTGTCCTCGACGCCTCCTGGTCCTCGTGGCTGAAGAGTTAAGCTTAACCTTCTTTACCTGAAATCACCAGACTTCGGTGGGCATTCGCCTATCGTGCTCCAGGTCACTGGCTAGTGACCCAGACTCTGTCCCCTCTGCTTTCAGGTTCTTCTCGACTTCGATCCAGGCTTGGATCTCTTCGGACACTTCGCATCTTCCCGGCAGCAGCACTTCTTTGCCAGCTCCCATTGAAAACGACGACGCGACCCGACACCATTTGACACCTATGTACCCAGCTTCCCTGGGTGAGGTAACTAGAGTACTCCGGTGCTCCTGTGGGTGTTGACCCTAGAACCTCCTAAATCCAAAGGGGTTTGGTCCTAAGTCATTTATAAGTGTCCTTAATCTTTAAAAATCTAACCGCGACTTTCTCCATTGAAGCTAACCGGAGCTTGTGGCTGTGTTCTCACACTGCACACGGCCCCCGTGGGTCCCCTGTGTCACTACGTTGGGTGGTTCCTTGGGGTCCCAGCGATTCTACAGGCTCTAGGCCTTGTGTCTAGTTAAGTCGTGGTTCTTATACCACTATTTTAGTATATGGTTTGGCTCGCACCAAGACCTGATGTGTATTTGTGCTATTTTACTGTACTATTTGAAGTGTAACTTATGTCTTTGGACCTCTAGCCTCATGAAGAGACTAGTAGGGTGTGTTTAGAAATAAATACATATATTTTATATATATACCTGGTGTGGTTGTCTTTCATTTAGCCATTCAGGAGATTATAGACTAGTAAAACAAGCTGCTTTACATTCCTTCAAGATTTAGCCTGAAGGTTGCTGTCCATATCTACCACTAGGATAGCTTTCAATAAAGGTTGTCTTTAACCTATCATCAATAAGGGGTTGTTTGGACTGGTACAGGGTGTCCACTATAATTAGTGGACAGCATATACCAGGCCAACTTCTCACAAATGCCGAAAACAGTTCCTGTACGACATAGACTGAAAAGTCCATGCCGTGCAGGAACTAGGGTTCATGCACACAGGGAGACAGATGCTGTGCACCCCTGGGCACAGAGAAACAAGGGCCCCCCCTTGTTTCCTCTCCGCCAGGGTTTTCATGGAGGAGGAACCACCATATTAACCATGGCAGAGAGGAAACTGCTAATATGCTTAGTGGAACTGCGGTGGTTCAGCAAACCATATTGTTGCCTCCTGCCTGCCGCAATGCCACCAGGGAACCGCAGTTGCCTGACCGCTGCGGCAAAGCATTGGCTGTTCAACCACCGTAATCATAATAGGGCGGTCGGGAGACCGCCGCCCCGTGCCTCCACAAGTCTGCTGTTCCATGGACCACCAGACTCTTAATTGAGCCCTTAATGTTTTAAATCTGCTTAGGAACTGTTCTTGTTCTTTCTCTCTCACTGCAAAATGTGTTAATGTGGATACTGACCCACAGAAGTGAGGCTTACCCTACCTTTATCAAGACATATGTGATGTGGATAGGGTAAGATGTTTATTTACACAGGAAGACTGGTTTTTGTCAGTCTGGTTCCAAATACCAAATATTTGTCTTGCCAAATTGCAACAACTTTTTATACATTTGTCTGAGTTTGAGAGGATCGGTTTCAAAAGTTAGCATGAAAGCAACCTCTCTCTCCCTTCCATCACTTCTGTTGTTATACAGAGTAGAAAGGTAAATATCTGTCACTGCAAAGATGTGAATAGGTAGCTGTGGCAAGAGCTAGACTGATCAATGAACATTTAATCCTGTTGCAAGTTTGTGTTTTCCCTAGATATTTGTTTTTGTGAGATGTTTTCATCAGACCTTGTTTAGATGACAAGTTGTGCATTGGGATTATTGAGATTTTGCAGTGGGGAGCTGAGTAGTCCCCATAGGGTCTATTAGTGCTTCCTTTCCTCATACAAGTTCCACCTCCCAGGCGCTTTAATGAGCTGGGATTAGATGGACTATGGTGTGAGACGAAAACTGCTCCTGGCTAAACCTGCCCTCGTCTGGGTGGTCCCCATAGTTATGCTCGTTCCATTGATGTGCATATTTTCACATTGACGGCAGCTCTTGCAACTGAGGAAGTCTTTCTGGTGCTTGTTTATTTTATTAAAGTCTTAATGATGTATTCGTGTATGTACCACACCACCGTGTCTCTGCTACCTTCAGGCAATGTTGGGACATTGGAATTAATACTCAAATAACTTTATCAAGTAGAGGAAAGGGCCTTAAACTGGCTATGTGGGTGAATTGTGCCATTCACGTATAATATATTTAAAAAATCTGTCTGTCAATCTACCACCTAGTGAAGTTAAGAGATGCAGAAAAACATAACCCTGGCACAGTTAGTTAATGTCCTCAATGTGTCACAGCAGTGGACACTGCAGACATCCCCACATTGTGACTGAGGCTATATGCGAATTTGGGACCAAGCAATTAAGGCTCTGTGTAGAGACAAATCTATTCACTAATGTTTGGTTGCAGTATTTTGTTTTCAGAAGGATCTAGGGAAATGAAAGCCAAGTCCAACAATGTTGACTGACCTTGGACTTTGAATTTGTGCTTGGTATTAAGAGCCAGTACCTTGAATTGCGATGAGCCCCGTCATTATATTTTGGAGAGACATTGAAATCATCCACAAGTGTGAGGGCTCTGTTTTTATCTATTTATATGAACGCAATGGCAAATAAAACACAAATGATAAACACAATCTGAAAATTGAATAAAATATACCTGCTAACTTACTGTGTCTATGAGGGGTAAAAAGTAGAGTAGAGAAGGAGTGAATTTGATCTGTGGCAGTGTGTAATTCCAATATAATTAATCAACAAGAACTGGTCCCCAGAGAAAACAGGGAAAGTTATGTGTACGTAAATACTGATTAGTTCAGTGAAAAACCATTAGGTTTTTTAGGAAAGGTCTCACCCACCAACCTAGTTGGTGGCATGCTTCATCATCAGCCCCCACCTGAGGCACCGAGTGTACCCCAGGTGTGCTGCGACGCCTGAACTACAGCGGAGCGGGTTTTTTTTTTTTTTGTAAGGTGGGTGTGCAGTGCAAGTGAAGTGCATGTGTTACTTAAAAACAGCTGTCCCAATGGTCCCAGATATCAAGTAAATTAGTTTAATGATGGGCCATGGGCAGTATTAAAAGGAAGGCGAAGGATGGTTCAGGAGGTATCAATGGCCACCACCATCCTATGGGGTCAACATGTTTCAGCCAGTGCCTAGATATTGGTGCTGGCTTTCATCAGGACCACAGTGCAAGAAGTGAAAAAGACAGAGTCTAGCAGAGTGTTTAGAACCGTCTATGTGTGGCACGCGCTAAGGCGCCCTAACTGGCAGAGGGGGTGTCCCTCTTAAATCCATTCTCCATTAATTAATGGGACCGGCTCCATGAGTCTGGAGTGCGGTGGTCTGTCAAAATACCATTAGCAGTTGACAGAACTCCTACCAGAGACCTCCGTGGCCACTCTCCAGCTCCAATGGAAGGTAGTAATTCCAGACATGCTGCAACGGCGCTGATACGCTGACGGATAGGTCAATCTCCGGGGGAAAAGCGCTGGTTCCGATGCACCTTTTTTACTCCAGCAACTGGGTTGATGCGCCGGTTCTGCTACATGCAGACAGGAGATGCGTTGAAGTCTGTTTTGCAAGTATCTGGACTGCTTCCGGTGTGCCAGGCAGAGAAGCAGGGGTATAGACTTTGATATTCCTGAGTCTGAAACAACAGGAGACAAGCCAACAAACTCTTGGAACACACATGGAGTGAAGACAGAGTCCATCTATCCTTCAGCAAAGTAGTGAGCAGCAAGCATCAGGGCAACAAGCAGAAAAGTAGGCCTTTCAGATCAGCAGTTCAGTTGAGTCCTTTAAGCAGCACAGCAGTTCTTCTAGCAGAGCTTCAGTTACAAGTCCAGTCGTGTTTGATTATAAGCGGTCAGAGACATAGGACTTATACCCGAAAGTGCCTTTGATGCGGGGGTGAATTCAAACCAGCCCCTTGAAATGAACACGTACTCTTTTCAATCCAGTGCTGTCTGCAAGGCTATCAAATGGGGGTAAATCAGCCCTTTGTGTGGAGACAGGGCACTATTCATTCAGTAAAGTGTTAGCCCCTCCTTTCCATTCTGCCCAGGCAGGGCCATCAGAATGCAGATGTATGTACATGGGTCATCAGACACACCTATCCTTCCTGTGTTTGTGGCTGTCTAAGAATGCACAAAGGGTAGCTTTCACCCACCCCAATCGTATATTGGACACAGGTTGTAAGGCACACAGAGTAGTAAGTGCAGAGAAATGTCCACTTTCTAAAAGTTAATGTCTAAAACAGTAATGTTAAATCTAACTTCATCGGTAAGGAGGATTTATTACTACCATTTAAAAGATACAAAACATGAAGTAGCTACTCCTTTATGATCAAGAATTACCAATTAAAAGTGTATAAGGGAATTCCCAATGCTATCCTATGAGAGGAGTAAGGCTTACCATATGAAAAACGAATTTAGCTGCTTGTCACTATCAGGGCATGCAAAACATAAAAGTACATGTCCTACCTTTTATTTACATAGCACCCTTACCTTAGTGCAACCAAGTGCTATCATTGAGGTGACTTGTAGTAAAAGGGGAGTTTAAGGCTTGGCAAGTAGTTTTAAATGGCAAGTCGAAGTTACAGTAAACTGCACACACAGGCCCTGCAATGGCATGCCTGAGACAGGTTTGAAGGTGTGCTTGTGTGTGAGGCACAATCAGTGCTGCAAGCCCATGAGTAGGATTTAAGTTACAGGCCCTGGGTATATGGTATACCACTTTATACATGACTTTAGGATAAATTAAATATGCCAACTTCACACATGGACTGGACAGCAGTGGTAAAGTGCTCAGAGTCCTAAGGCTAACAAAAAGATTCAGCAAACATGAAGGTCAAATGCAAAATGTTTCGGGGAAGACCACCCTAAGGCTTACAGGTCTAACAAAATCAGAAGTCTTTTTGGTGAACAATTTTACAACTGGTTCAATGTCCCACAAGGAAATGCCATTGCAGGAATGTGATTGGAAAATCAAAATAATAATTCCAGCACCTCCCCTAGAAAACTATGAATGTAGCAGCTTTCTCTTCGCATCCAGTTTAACCAATTTATAGATAATATGGCAAACTGATGTGATCAGTGTCTTCAGAATAGTATAGTCTAGAACCGATATCACAACCTCATGGCCTGTTCATATAGAATGGGCTGTGGATCTATATAAGTTGTCTGCAGTCGAATGCAGCTATGATGGCAGAGATCCTCTTCATAAAAGGAGTTGAATGGATCCTGGGTCAGTGATTCTATTGGATGTAGGGCTTAGTGTTAGTGATCTGATTGGGGGATAGGTTTTTGGGTTTTTAATTGGTTCTTGGGGTTAGGGTTTCCATTGGACGTAGAGCTTAGGGTTTCGTGCCTGATTGGCTGCTGGGACTAGGGCTGTGAGTGGCTGTAAGAGACTGCTGTCTAATTGGTCCTTGGGCTAGTGGTGTGACTGGTTAGGGCTAGGTTTCCCATTTGACAAAGGGGTCACCTGACCACTAGGGCAATTTAGGGCTAGGGTTCGGGGCATCTCAGCCCCGACGTCAACTCTAAGGGTGGAGAGGACAAGGGCAGTTGGCTGTTAGAGACTGGTCGGGACTGGTTGGAACTAGGGCCATAAATCCTCTACAAACAAATCCTTCTCAGAATAAAAATCAGCGCCTCCTTTCAGTACTCCTCAAAAACAAAAGATAACACACACACCAGCACAACAAAATGTTTCACGCACAACTCCTCATAATTCTTTTCATCAGAAACTACAAACATACACCCACCTTACAGACTACACAAATGATACACACCATGAACAAACTCCAATACCAAACTTTCTCTTTTCCCAAACACCTAACACATATGCAGCAACACAACAACTCTCTTTTAACTGCTTCTCATTCATTGGACAATTTAGAACCTTACTATATGACCCACATGCTGCACCACCACCCCTAACTCATACACCTTCCGCCAAAAACAGGCACAAACAAAATAAGCAACATGCCACTCCTCACAACTTTACTTCTCCTTGTCTATTGCACAACAAGGTTACACTACAAAAACAACACAGCTCACCAACTCACTCTCAAACACAGTCTCCACCACCTACAGGCAAAGACCCATCAAAATTCCCTTTTAGCCTGCTGGAGGCGGAACGCGATACAGAACAGCTACACGATTGCCATCCTCATACAGCTAATACCAACACTAAGGACACACCTGCAACAAGCCCACAAAATCTGCTCACTCTTCTACAAAACAAAGTCAAACTATCACCAAAGCACATTCTCTAAAATGCCTTCTGATAAATGCTTGATTGCTCTCTAAAAACAAACATCACATCTACGGCCTTCTCACTGACACAAAACCTGACGTACTGAATCATGGTTGGGAGAAGATATGGCACCAGTCCTGCATGAAGCCATTCCTTTAGGCTATCAAACTATCACGCAAAATTGTATAGACAAAAGAGGAGGTGACCTAGCTGTTGTGTTCAGGCAAATATTACATATCACTAACGTTGACGACGTCTCCATACAAGGCTGTGAGGCCCTTTTCACTAGATGCAATCCTACACCATCTTCCTACTATAACTTTCTGCTCTTTTACAGACCTCCATTTAGCAATGCAACATTCCCAGACACACTTCTAGACACAGTTTCAACCCTGATAACACTACACTCCAACCTATGCATTCTGGGTGACCTCAATATTTGGTTTGACGAACCCAAAATGCCCCATTGGAAAGCAATAATCACTGGCCTAGACACACTAAACCTGCATATGATCGTCCACAAACCCACACATATCGATGAACACATCCAAGATGTCATTGTTTGCAAATACAGAACTAGTTACCTTTCAAACAATGACTCTAATCACATGGTCAGACCACCATTTGCTTGCTTTCCACATAAAACAACACAAAGTGACGTACTTAAAACCACCTCACGTGCATCTCCCATATTGACCGTGGAGCAAACTCAATTTGGAACACTTGGAACACTTAGAAACACTGGTAACATCCAGTGCAGATCTATACACAATATATTCTGTTCAAAAACTATATGAATGGCTACAGGAAGCATTTGATATCCTAATACCACTAAAAACTAACAAAAGAAAATAGGCACCTTAAAGAAATACAGAGATAAAAGAGATACAACAACACATCAGAAAGCTGTAACGTGCCTGGCTCAAAACAAACGCCAATAAGACAAACTTTGCCTACAGAAACTTAACAGATTATGCAAGTCAGATATCGAAAAAGTTAAGACAAGGTACTATTGAGACAGTATTCAAAATGTGAAATGTGCAAATAAAGAATAATATCAAATTCTCACAGAATTTTGGAAACCAAATTTCCTAGAACGAGCTTTGCTTGTTACTCAAAATTTTTCAGACAACCTGGCAAATCATCACTTGGCTAAAGCAGACATGTTGGACTCATATTTAAAACAAACACAAAGCACCAGCAATTACTCTTTTCCAAAACAAAAATCTAAGAATACTCTAACCTAGCCTCTCCATTCTTTCCAAAACCTTTACACAATGAATTTATGGACCTTGTGAAAGCAAGAAGGCCTGCCAGCAGCCCTTCTGATCCTTGTCCACCACAAACCTTCAGGACAATTATTTTAACAACCTCTGCTGCACACCAGAAAGAAGAATTATCAACAATTCCTTAACTACCGGAATATTTCCAGAAGAACTCAAAAAGTCATACATACACCCATTAGTGAAGGAAACAAACCTGGACCCGCTGAGCGTCGACAACTACAGACTGATTACAAATGGGCCTTTCCTGGGCAAACTGATAGAAAGAGCAGCATTTGCCCATATGTCACAATTCATTGAAGATAATGCCACACTTTCAGACTTCGAAATGAGATTCCGTCCAAGAACAGGGCACAGAACCTGCCTTCGTTGCCATCTGGGATGACCTAAAGCACACTGTTGACCGCAACGCTACTTCTCTTGGACCTCTTGGCTGCCATCAACATAGTTGACCATGACACTCTGATACAAAGACTCAACGAAGCCGGCATAGAGAGGACTGCTCTAGACTTGATCACATTCTGCCTTCCCAACATAACTAATGTCATCCATACCCCCCTTTCTCGTCCAAACCATTCTTCACAAAAGAAGGGGTCCCTCAAGGCTCCATCATCTTGCTCATGCTTTTCAACTTCTACATGAAGTCATTACCGGCACTGATCAATCAATTTTACCTCACTGGCTTTAACTATGCAGATGAGAAGCAAATACTCCTTCATCTGGAATATCCGAAAGACATTGGAAACTCACCAACTTTCAGTTGTCTGAGAGCTGTGGATCAATGGATGACGTGGAGCCATCTCAAATTGAATGCATCCAAACCGGAAATAATCACGTGTGGCGATTGGAAAAATTATGGCCCACTCGCTGCCTGGCCTAATGATCTGCGAACACTACCTAAAGTATTGAAAGAAGTAAGAAACCTCAGAATGACCATGGACTTCAAGCTATCAATGAATTCCCATGTGGACAAACTAGAAAGATCAAGATTTACTACTATAAAAACTCTGCGGTGAATCTTTCCCATCTGTGATTTCCACACAAGGTCCAGGCTACCATCTCTCTTCTGTCCAAACTCGATGAAGCTAATAGCCTCTACCACAGATCACCTTTAACAACCATGAAAAGATTACAACGGATTCAGAACTCGGCTGCCAGACTACTATCACATATAAAACTGCAAGACCACATGTTCCCAGCCTAGAAAGGCCCCCATTGGTTACCCGTTGACAGAAAATCCACGTTTAAGCTGCTTTGTATCACCCACAAAGCGATACATGGAATGGGATCAGTCTTTATCAGGAATAAAATCACCAAATACATTCAACAGAGAAACCTCCGCTCTAGAGTGGCACCTCATCCCAAAATCCCAACCTACAAGAAAGAAAAGATGGGTGGCACATCCTTCTCTGTTCAAGCAACCAAACAATGGAACTCTATACCCCAAAGATAAGACCCACGGATAACCACCTTATCTTCAGAAGGCTACTCAAGAATTGGATTTTCCCTACATAACAAGCATAAATATACAGCATATCCCTATGTATATAAGCATTTATTTGGACTATAGATATGTAACTACATATGTGTATTGCTTTGTATAAATGTGTAGAATAATTTTTTTTTTAAATGTAGATGTTCATTAGTTTTGCTTAACAAATGTACATATTACTTATAGTTACATTATTCTATGTTTTAACATGTATGTACGTGACCGCATAAATAAGTAAATCTTTTATCATAACTATTTCTCACAATTGCCTCACATTTGAATTACAAAAAATGAAAACAAATAAATTATTTTAAGGTACAACAACTCTTGAAAGCCAGAGTTTATTAAATGCATCTTTAATCTACATATATTACCTTCCTTATGCATATATGTGATCAAGGCCCTTCCGGGCTGAAACACGTCATGGCTGTAAAGGTCGAGGGGATTAAAGAATAAAAACCTTTGCTGGTATACCTTGTGGTCTGTGCTTCGTTGTTGGTCAAAGTCTGCGCAAGCCTTCGAAGTTCGAGTGAATATATATATATATATATATATATATATATATATATATATATATATATATATATATATATATATATATATATATAATTAAAAAAAAATATATATATATATAGATGCCAACCATGTACTTATGTATCTATATATTTATTACTTTTCTTCTAATTCAGCATATCCAATTCACTACCCTATTTCTCAACGTATTCCGCTCTCAATATATCTTCTACCTCAACTCCCTGACTCGTCTCAAACCTCATTCTACTACACTTTCCAATGCACTACCCAATTTCTCACCCTATACCTCAATCCATATATCATCTACCTCCGCTGTCTCATTCATTCCGATACCCATACCACTACTATGACCCTCAAAATAACCTTTTCTGGACTCTTCCCTCCTTGACCACTCCTTGCACCATCTCATACCGCTTTTACTATTCAGATCACGTCTTTCTAAACCCTTCCCTCTGAATCTTCTCCCTCCACCCACCTATTACTCATCCCAAACCCCCTCCTACCGATATGAACAACAACAACAGAATAACAGTTTAGACCCTTCCCTTTTGTATCCCTCCACTATTCCTTTTCAATCCAAATAACAGACTAACATGTCCACCCCTCAAAGGAACTGCATTTTTCCTTATACTAATTCCCACTAATCCTGTTTGGGTTCCAGAGTAGTGTGCTACTTACCAAAAAGCACTTCAACAACTCATCAGAGGTTGCAAGCGCTATATCAATGCAAACCTTTTCGCTCTTCTATCTTTCCACTATCCTCCTCAATCCAAATTACAGACTAACATATCCACCGCTCAAATTACTTCACATTTCACTATACTAGTCCACCACTAATCCTTTATGGGTTCCGGAGTAGCATGCTACTTGCCAAAAAAGCACTTCAAGACCGCATCAAGGGTGGCAAGTGCTATATAAATGCAAACCATTTCCCTCTTCTATCCCTCCACTATACTTCTTAATCCAAATAACTGACTAACCTCTCCACCACTCAAATTACTTTCATATTTCACTATACTAATTCACCACTAATCCTTTATGGGTTCTGGAATACCGTGCTACACGCCTATAAAGTACTTTGATGCCTCGTCAGGGGTAGTACGTGCTACATAAATGCAATTACAATACAATAGAGTATGATGAAGTCCTCAAATGTACTCTACTCTGTTCCTGTCGTATTACATCTCCTCCCGCAGCTAAAATCCGTGATTTTCATAGATTAGTACTAACCGGTCTTCGCTCTTCCTTTATCCCTCCCTACTCATCCCTCACTTCTCATCCATCACCCATCATCCCTTATTTGATCTTTTCACTCTTCATTACTCACCTATAATTAAGACCAAACAAACTTTCAGTTACTCTTGCAGAAGCTTGCATAATTTTGTGAATTTCACATTATGCTTTATTATGTGAAATTCCAAGAATTACACCATTGCATATTTAGGCCTCAGTTGCCACAAACTATTAGTCAGCCGCGGTCCGTGCAGAAAACAGCGGTGGGGCGGTGGGGCGGTGGGGCTGTGTAAGGGGGATTTCGAGGGACGATGCAGAGGCAAAATTAATTATTTATTGAATTTTCCCTCGGCAAAAGCAAATAACCCAACTTTAACACACCAATACTAATCAACCCTCACTCTACATCTCTGAGGTCTCACCTCTCATACTGCACCTCTTATCATTCTCATTCCTCACTCCTCATCCCTCTCCCCTCATTCCTCGGTTCCCATTACCGTTCACTCACTTGCCATCCCTCACTTTTCATCCCTTACTCCTCAGTGATCACTCTTCTTTTTCCAGTCACCATCCCTTAATGTTCAACCTGCCTCCTCCCTTCAAGAGTAATGAGTTAAATAGGGAAGACAGATCTTAATGTCCTAAAATGTACATTTTTAAGACAGCTGCATGCTTTGGTTCTCATTTCTCAACCCTCACTTCAAAGTCGTCACACCTCTTCCTCATTCCTCCCTCCCCTAGTGGTGAGTGGAAGTGCTAATGTTAGTATATGTGCCCAGAAGACATTTAATGCTCGGAATGATGTCCAAAAATAGGGAAATAAAAGACTTGTTTTACATATTCATTTGACTCCAGTGATTTCAACACTTGCATTTACACAACATATGCAAATATTTTTTTTTAATACTGTTCCATGAACAGAGAAAAATACCAGACTCCTTTAAGACATAAGAGGCATGCATGCAAGAAAGGAGCATGGATATTTACATGCAAATAATGCTTTACAGAGTACAATCTACAATTCTTTGAATGTTACATTGCATAAATGCAGCATTTTACATGTCGTGTAATATTCAGAAAGAACTTTCATCATTTGATAGATGAAAACTCAAAGGGAGTGCTACTGATTCATGGATATTACGAAAAAGGGAAATATTTACTACTTTGGAAACAAAGTATTTAAAGGGGGAAGTAGAAAACTGTGCAGCAGAGGATTTTATTCAGTTGGTAGAGGAAACCCCATGGCTTCCCAGACTCCACACTAGCACCCCTTAAAGGCATCATACACCAGCTGCGGCCCGTGCAAGTAAGAGCGGTGGGGCCGAGTGGGAGGTGAGATTTCGACTGACGACGACAAGGGAACATTTATTATTTATTTAATATTCGCTCATGGTTGTCTGTCGAATTCCCCCCAACCCGCACGTGCTGCGGCTGTACTACACGCCGCATCATGTCTCATCTAGGCCCAGAAGAGGATGATCACATCACCGCCATCTGGATGGAACTCTCCTTGCCATCCAGAACCTTCTTCAAAACCAGTTGCATCATTTACAAAGCTGTGAAGACCAGCACCCCTGCTTATCGTGCAGACAGGCTCACCTTTACTGGTGGTTCTTGGCACACCCGCAGCCAGGACACAATCTGACTGCAGACTAAGAAGTGTAAAAAACAAAACAAAAAAAAAACAAGTCAGCAGGCCTTCTCCATCTATGCACTCAGGATCTGGAACAACATTCTTCTAACAATCAGGACCTCCCAACACTGCTCCAGTATAAGAAAAGAGTTGAAGACTCACGTCTTTAAACAACACAACCTCCCAATGTAGTTACAACTCAATAACCAGCAACTGCTCCTATCAGTCGTTAACTTTGTACTTGTCTTTGCCTGTACAGTGCTCTGTAGCCTTTTGGTGAGGTAACCGTTATAAATAATGTTATTTCAGCATAAGCATGAAAGTGGTCAATAACTAACATACACTCATATTGACAACACAATATCAACATTAACAAATCCCATTTGGCAGCATATCCAGCACTCACATTTTGCTACATACAATTATTTTAATTATTCAACAAATTGCCTAAACTTATTTCAAAATTCAAGAAAAATCAGTCATTATATATAATCTTAAAATATTTTAAAACCTTAGGATCACATTACAGCAGTAGCAGCCCTCCTTTTTGCCCACATCAAGCCAAAGAATTTTCAAACTATTCAAACATACAAAGGAAGTGGATCTGATCTTAATATCCTTAGTGCTACCCAGTGACTTAGAGGCCCAACTGCCTACACACTGGTGTGATCCACGAAGAGTGTAACTTTGCATAAGCAGGGCATACAAAAAGAATTTGTGGAACAGTCTCATTTTGGCCTTCGCAAAATGGGCAGTCCTCACCAGCTCAACCTATCCACCTTGCAGTGAACGCCTCAGCGGGAAGTGTACCCACTGAACTGGTCATATAACTTCCTGTCAAGCGGGAGAGTAATCATGTCCTAGTACTGTTCTAGGCCGTTCGTGGGCTTGAAGTCTAGGAACTCCTCAGTCAACGTGGTGCTCCCAACTTTAAGCTCCTCCCTCAGTAGGGTGTACAGTGTTTTTCCGCATGCTCTTCGAGGGAATTGTTGCTGCCTCGGGATATAGCCCAAGGTCACCAAATTCACACGCCTTCTATAGCTGCTTGGTTGAACACAACCATGGAACTTTGTTAGTTTTATCCATCTTAATTTAATCATCTAGAGCGGCTGCATAATGCACCAGATATGGAGTAACCCAGATCCTTCTCCAAGAAAGGAGATAGTGCTGAGGGGCTTTGAGGGCTACCCTTTTCAGACCCATTTCCATGAATTAAGGACACACAGCGGGTACTGTTTGGAAGTGAATCCCATTCTCTCACAATTTTATTCTCTGATTCCACCACACCCATGATGTTGCCGAAGTGTTCCGCACTAAACAAGGATACTTCTGGAGCATTAGCTGCATAGACTTTCAGAGTAGGTGTAACAAGCCTGGTGTGGGATGTACAATGTTCTTTTAAAATAAACCGAATCTCTACCTGTGGTTTATAGTTGCAATATCAATATGCGGATACCATGATAGATTAGGTGAAAGATTGATGCCCAAGTATGTAACGGAATCTACTTGTTCCAGTAGCTCATTCCCCAATGACAAGCTTCCGCTAAACTTCTTATGGTGGTTAAATGCCGTAAATGTAATTATATCTACATTTTATCTCTAGGCTTCGCTCCAAGCAAAAGCCGTTGACGCTGATTAACATTTTTTGCAGTCCACTCTGTGTTTTAGAAATTATAAAAGAGTCATCTGCAAAGAACAATATCGGTATCTTACCCTTAGCTAAAGAAGGGGCATCAGCCTCAACCTTAGAAAGATGGTGTACCAACCCATTTACATATAGGTAAAACATTGTAGGAGACAATATGCAGCCTTGCCGGATGCCTTTAACACTGGAATTTTATCAGTTAGTTGGCCCTGTGAGCCCCACCATACCCAGGCAAAGTTCTTATCATGTAATCTAACCATCAAGGACAGTATATCAAGAGGCATCCCCATGGTTTTTTTTAAGAACTGACCATAACCTTGAGAGTAGACACCAGATCAAAGGCAGACATATCAGTCGCCCTTGCCAATCAGGACCATCTCCCAATATATTATGGCAAATCTACAGACCAGGTCTATGGTTGATGTTTTGGTTCTGAATCCTTCATGCAACGGGCTTATGATGTCATTCCTTTCAATACACTGTTGGATCTTTACTAATACCATTCGTCAGAAAACTTTCTGTAAGCAGTCATTTAGACTGATATGTCCGTAGTTGGCTGGTTAGCTCTTATCCCCCTTTTTACGCACTGGTACCACCCCACTCTCTGCAATGATACCAGGATAGGAGGACCCATGGCTATCTCATTTGCAATGTCCAACATGTATTTTACCCATACGTCTGAATCGTGGAGATAGACATCCACTGGTAGGCTGTCAGATCCAGCAGCCCTACCTCTGGAAAAAGTGGCTAATGAGTTAGAGATGTCCTCCACAGAAAAAGGTGGTGAGGTAAAATTCAGCAAAATGGCATTCAGGGGTATTTCGACCAGATTTATGGACTCATCATGATATAGGGCTGAAACATGTTTAAACAAGTTAGGTGATGCAACAGGATTATGGGGTTCAAATCTTGACATATGCTCACCTCTTCCAGAAATGTGAGTCATACTTGGATGCACGTGCATCCATTAAATTACGCCATCCGTTGTCATCATACTCTTACTTGGCCCTAGTCAATGTCAGCTTATAAGCCTTTCTAGTGGTTGTTAACAAAATACGCATCTCAAAGAGTAACAGATAATCCAACATTGTCCATCCGAGGCATAGACACTGAATTGGGTGACGATATTGACGGGTCCTGTTGGTTAGAAAACTCAGGGGAGGCGAGTTGAGGTATTTGTTCTCATGTAGAGATTTGAGATTCTGTTTAAAGCGGGTATATGAAGGGTTGCAGCGACGATCTTTAGGGGGGGAGTTCCAAATCGATGGAAAGTTACCTGAGAAAGAGCATTTCTGATTTGGGAGGGGTGACAAGTGAGTCGGAGCTTCATTTTGCCCGCTATCAATAGTTTGTTTCCTAAATATTTAGGGTTTGTGGTGAATAGGGCTTTGTGGATGATACAGGCTGTCTTGGAGATGCATCTTCCTTTTATTGGGAGCCAATTGAGACTCTTGAGAGCACGTGAGATGTAGTCAATTCTTTTGGCACTAGTGAGGAGTCTAGCAGCTGCATTGAGTTGTACTGAGATGCTAGGTGGCTTTTTGGGGTCCCAATGATAAGGGCATTGCCCTAATCATGTTTCGAGAGGACAAGCGATTGTTGTACAGTCTTTAGGTCTTCAAGTGGGATGAATGGTTTGATTTTCTTAAGATGTTTTAGGGTGCAGAGTGCACCTTTGGCAGAATTGTTGATGTGTTTTTTCATTGATATTTTTTTTTCTAGGGGGATTCCTTGGGACTGGAGAGTGTGAGAGCAGTTAAGAGTGCCCATGCTCTTGAGCCAGTTTTGGATTGGTGATGGTGCATCATTTGGGGAAAAGAGTAACAGTTCTGTTTTATTGGGGTTCAGTTTTTTTAATTAATCAGTGCTTAGCTAGTTTTGTATCTTGTTTAGTGTGGTCCTCAGATAGCAGATGTTACTGTGGGATGATATTTTGTAGTAAAGTTGTGTCTCATCAGCAAAAAGGTGATATTTCACCCCTGCCTGTTTTAGGATAATAGTGAGGGGTTCCATGAAGAGGCTGAAAAGGGCTGGGGCGAGGATGGGGGCCTTGTAGAACTCCTTGTGATACTGGTGCAGTTTGTGAGAGACAGCTGCTTATTTCTATTTGTAGCGAGCAATGTTGTAATTAGGACATAAACCATCTCAGGACCCTGCCATTGATACCAGTGCAATTTTTGAGGCTCTCAAGTAAAGCTTGGTGGTTGGCGGTGTCAAATGCTGTTATTAGGTCTAGAATTATTAGAAGGCAAGAGTCCCCTCCATCGAATGTTCTGAGATTGTCATCTGATATATTGAGCATTGTAGTTTCTATGCTACAGCCTTTTCGGAATCCTGAGTGGAAGCTGTCATGCGTGTTGAATTTCTCAATGTGTTGGTTGAGTTGGATCAAAACGCATTTTTTATTGCCTTCGTTAGGAAAGGAAGGTTAGTGACAGGTCTAACGTTGTTGAGGTCATTAGCATCCACTTCAGGTTATTTGAGAATGGGAGTGACTTGGCCTATTTGGAGGGAGTCAGGCACACAGCCCTAAGAGAGGGAAGCTTTTATCATTTTGGTTCAGAACGGCTTCTCCTTGAAGTTGGTTATTCTCATGTCCAGGGTAGGAAGAGAGAGTTGCCATGGAGATGGGTATGTCGTTAGACCCATGGAGCTGAGTTGTCAAACTTGTGACGAAGGTAGGAGATAGTTAAATGTTCTATTTTTTCTCAGAGAAGAAATTTGTTATTTCTTTATAGCGTTTATCAGTAGCTATAATTTTCTGTTGGAAGGTGAGGGTAATTTGTTATTTAATGATGTTTTAGAGAACCCACAGTCTGTTATTTGCCCTGTCCAGTTGATTGCAAAAGAAAGAAGCTGTTTCTCTAACTATGTGTTTCTTGTAGGCGACGCATTCAGATATGAGGAGAGCAAGGTGTGTTGGTATAGGGTTCTGTCTCCATATTTTTTCAGTCGTTCTTAGTTGTCTCCTCTCTGTGTTTGGATCTAGATTAGACCAGGATCTAGATTGGGTATTTTTGTATCTCTTGGATTTGAGCGGCGCAACTTGGTCAAGCAGGTTTGTCATAGTTGAGTTATAGTGGCCGGTGAGGTCATCTACCATGTGTAGGTGAGTGAAGTTGTGTGTTGGTTTTGGATTCCAGTGTTGATAGGGGAATTTTTGGGATGTTTCTTGCCCAGTGTGTATGCTTATTGGGTGTGTTTTGGTAAAGTGTGGGGTTGGCATTTAGTCTGAAGTGTATGAGATGGTGATCTTACCAGTCAATGGGTGTGATAGATTGAAGAGTTGTGAGTTCACTTCTGGTAATTATCTTATTTATAGAAGCACCTCTGTTGTGGGTCTGGTCTTAAAGAGTTGCTTGAGGTCATTGATTTCAAGTAAGTTAATTAAGTTACATACAATGTTGTTGTATTTGTCTTTCCAGTGAAGATTGAAATCTCCTAACAACACATCTTTGGTGTCAGTTAGAGATACCTGTGTTAACAGGTCAGCTAGTTCTTCAATGTAGGTTGAGCGATTCACAGAGAGGTGATAGATGGTATGAAGTTTGATAGGGGTTGCACCTTTAGTTATGACTTCAGCTCATAGGTATCCGAATGATGAGTAGTTTGTGGTCTCAAAGGAATTGAAACATATGCTATGTGAATGATTTCTGTTCCACCTCCGCTACGTCCTGGTCTGTCCTGTCGAATAATGGAATAGCCGGGTGGAACAAGAAGGTCAAGTATGGGGGTGGAGTGTTCATTGAGCCAGGTTTGAGTTAGGCATGTAATGTCTACTCCGTCCATTAATATGGTTTCAGCTATTTCGGTTGTGTGCTTAACTGCTAACTTACAGTTCAGGAGCAAACAGTTTAAGGGGTCAGAACAGTTTTTTGGGGAGTGGAGTGTTTGTATGGTGGTGTAATGAGATGATGGTCAGGGTACTCTGTTATGGGGATTTTGTTTGTGCAAGTGAATACTGAGATACCGAATAGTGTCTTGAGGTTCTTTTGGGGTGCTTTTAGGCAATATGAGGTGCTAAGTAATAGTGCTTCTGACGGAGATAGTGGGTTACGGGCTCGGTGAGGTCTGTGAGAGAAGTGACAAAGGGTGATAGAAGTCCAGTGGGTTCATCCATTAATATTCCGGAAAACTTTGCAAGGATGTCCTGTCATGGAGTTAGCTTCGCGACACAGTCTGGTCTGAGTCACTAGTTCCTTTTTTATGTGCAAAATGTCTTCGGCCAGGGTATCAATTTTATTTACTATTTGGTTAAGAGTTGTGTTTAGTAGGTCTGGGGAGTTTATGTTGCCATAAGAGAGGGGTAGGGCAATGGTTCCAATGTCTGTGTTTGGATGATGAGTCCTATTCATGGTTGGGACAAGTGTATTGGGATAGGAGGTGTAAAGTGTTTGTGTTGACCGGGTGGGTTCCTTATTAGAGACCGTGTTTAGGTTGCAAGGGGCTGAAGGGAGTTTTGTGGAGTTCTCAAGGTTGGTGCATGTCTCCCTCAGTGCCTGTTATGGGAGCAAGGTTAGAGTGTAAAGTAGTGGTGTGTCCTTGGTGTGGGGTTGGTGCTGGGTTGTGTTGCGCGATAAGGGACATAAGTGTCAGGAAATATTGCTCAAAGATTGAGAGGTGTTGGTTCATCAAATTAATTAATATGTTCCCATTCTGAAAATAGATATGACGACCTCAGCTGAATGGCTGCTTTCAGCTGCCACCACCAGACATGTTTCTGGACCCCTGGGTCGAGAGCCTGATGCTCTCGGTGGCCTGAAACAATGCACATCCTGGGTCGAGGTGCCAAGCCTCCTCCCCAGGATCGGCAGGGTCCACAAAGGGGAAGTTTCAAAGGCTTGCCGCCTTTGTGAGCTTCTCCAGGTCTTTTGCTGCCTGCAGCAACTGGTCCCCACCGGTTCTGACCCCCACTTTGGGCGGGAGAAGAGGCAGGACAACAAAGTGAGGAAGGGAGGTGTGCCCACCTCTGCCAACTCCACCCTGGTTTCCTTACACAATATTCTTATTAATTTCATTGACAGTGCATTATTTTGAAGCAGTGTCCGAATGTGCATGGTTTAAGTCCCAGTACATGCCCATGTTTCTTGTTTTAATTTTTTATTTTAATATATTTATATTATTTTCTTTAAACAAAAATGCCAACTTTTTTCGGAGTCGCGCACTCAAAGTGTACACATCACGGTGGGTGCGCGCATTCTAGCCGCCATTTTAAAAAAGTCTTGAAGGATCCGCATATGGTGTGCGACGGCTGCGTGTTCTTCAGTTACATCACATACATTTAATATCACGTGATATGCGCGATTGGTATGCGACCTGTCTGACACTC
This sequence comes from Triturus cristatus, assembly GCF_964204655.1. Classification (NCBI taxonomy): domain Eukaryota; kingdom Metazoa; phylum Chordata; class Amphibia; order Caudata; family Salamandridae; genus Triturus; species Triturus cristatus. The sequence continues at coordinate 127,444,418 of NC_140590.1, forward strand.
CTGCTCCCGCGCATTCGCGACACATGCGCATTACGGTACGAGATGTTTGCGCGGTTGCAGGTCCCGCGTGACATCATATACGTGCTGGGGTGAGCTGGGTGCGCGACTTCCGCAAAAAAAAATTATGTTCCAAAATTATATGTATTTGTCTTTAATGTACATATTAAGGCAAGAGATTATGTAAGATATTCATCAAAATAATATATTTGTACTTATAATAAACATATTATTTTTAAATATATTTTCGCGAAGTCAGGTGCGTGCATCGTGAATGCAGAAAACCAGGTCAGCAGAGCTGCTGTAGAGCCAGAGAACCAGGTCAGCAGAGCTGCTTTAGAGGGAGAGAACCAGGTCAGCAGAGCTGCTTTAGAACCAGAGAACCAGGCCAGCAGAGCTGCTTTAGAGCCAGAGAACCAGGTTAGCAGAGCTGCTTTAGAGCCATAGAACCAGGTCAGCAGAGCTGCTTTAGCGCCAGAGAACCAGGTCAGTAGAGCTGCCCTAGAGCCTAAGAACCAGGTCAACAGAGCTGCTCTAGAGCCAGAGAACCAGGTCTGCAGAGCTGCTGCAGAGCCAGAGAAACCAGGTCAGTAGAGATGCTTTAGAGGGAGAGAACCAGGTCAGCAGAGCTGCTCTAGAGCCAGAGAACCAGGTCTGCAGAGCTGCTGCAGAGCCATAGAAATCAGGTCAGTAGAGCTGCTTTAGAGGGAGAGAACCAGGTCAGCGGAGCTGCTTTAGAGCCAGAGAACCAGGTCAGCAGAGCTCTTGTAGGGCCAGAGAACTAGATCAGCAGATCTGCTCTGTAGCATAAGAACTAGGTCAGCAGAGCTGCTCTAGAGCCAGAGAACCAGGTCAGCAGACCTGCTGTAGAGCCAGAGAAACCAGGTCAGCAGAGCTGCATTAGAGGGAGAGAACCAGGTCAGCAGAGCTGCTTTAGAGTCAGAGAACCAGGTCAGCAGAGCTGCTCTAGCTGACACTGGCTGACTGACACTGACTGACTGACACTGACTGATTGACACTGACTGACACAGATTGACTGACACTGACTGACACTGATTGACTGACACTGACTGACTGACTGACACTGACACTGATTGACACTGACTGACACTGATTGACTGACACTGACTGACACTGATTGACTGACACTGACTGACACTGACTGACTGACACTGACTGACTGACACTGACTGACACTGACTGACTACTCTCTACTACTCTACTACTGACTCTCTACTACTCTCTCTCTACTACTCACTCTCTACTACTCACACTCTACTACTCTACTACTCTCTACTACTCTACTACTCACGCTCTACTACTCACTCGCTACTACTCTCTACTACTCACTCTCTACTACTCACTCTCTACTACTCACGTTCTACTACTCTCTACTACTCACTGTCTACTACTACTCTCTCTACTACTCACTCCCTACTACTCTCTACTATTCACTCTCTACTACTCACTCTCTACTACTCGCTCTACTACTTTCTACTACTCTCTACCACTCACTCTCTACTACTCTACTACTCACTCGCTACTACTCTCTATAACTCACTCTCTACTACACTCTCTACTACTCTCTCTCTCTACACTCTCTACTACTACTCTCTACTATTCACTCTCTACTACTCACTCTCTACTACTCTCTACTACTCACTCTACTACTCTCTGCTGCTCTCTACCTCTCTCTCTCTACTACTCTCTCTCTACTACTCTCTCTCTACTACTCTCTACTACTCACTCACTACTACTCACTCTACTACGCTCTACTATTCACTCTCTACTACTCACTCTCTACTACTCGCTCCCTACTACTCACTCTCTACTACTCACTCTCCACTACTCACTCTCTACTACTCGCTCTCTACTACTCTCTACTACTCACTCTCTACTACTCACTCTCTACTACTCTCTACTACTCTCTCTGCTACTCACTCTCTACTACTCTACTACTCTCTACTACTCGCTCTACTACTCACTCTCTACTATTCTCTACTACTCACTCTACTACTCTCTACCACTCACTCTCTATTACTCTACTACTCACTCTCTTCTACTCTCTCTCTGCTACTCACTCTCTACTACTTTGTACTGCTCACTCTCCACTACTCATTCTCTACTACTCGCTCTCAACTACTCTCTACTACTCACTCTACTACTCACTCTCTACTACTCTACTACTCTCTCTACTTCTCACTCTCTACTACTCTCTCTCTACTACTCACTCTCTACTACTCTCTACTACTCACTCTCTACTACACACTCTCTACTACTTGCTCCCTGCTACTCGCTCTCTGCTACTCTCTAGTACTCACTCTACTACTCACTCTCTGCTACTCTCTACTACTCACTCTCTACTACTCCACTACTCTCTACTACTCACTCTCTACTACTCACTCTCTACTACTCTCTACTACTCACTCTCTACTACTCTCTACTACTCACTCTACTACTCACTCTCTACTACTCTCTACTACTCACTCTCTAATACTCACTCTCTACTACTCACTCCCTACTACTCACTCTACTACTCTCTACTACTCACTCTCTGATACTTTCTCTACTACTCTCTACTACTCACTCTCTACTCTCTATTACTTGCTCTATACTCTCTACCTCTCTACCTCTCTCTACCTCTCTCTCTACTACTCTCTATTTCTCTACCTCTACCTCTCTACCTCTACACCTCTACCTATACACCTCTACCTCTCTGTACATGCACACATATGCACATATATATATGCATATATATGCATATGCATTTATATATATGTATGTGTATATATCACCAACATTCCTCCTTTACCTTGAAAAGAGGCGCACTGACACTGGTAATGTTGCTTTCACGATCCTGTTATTCGTAGAATGACACGAAGGCAATAGGCTCACTGTTCCCCCACGTTTCTGCTCACCAGAGCCTTGATCACGGGAGGCAGTCTCTCTGACATTTGAATTACCCACGTGTTTCTCTTTTTAAACACGCAGGCCGTATTCTGTTGCAGAATGCGCAGAGGAAAACTTTCACGACTTTATGTGCATGCAGGGTACTTCTTGTATAAAATTCTTAATTGGATAACCTGCACGCTTTCTTTTCTCATAATCGTCTTTTCCTTTGCACTGAAATAAAGTGTTCCTCTCAGCACAGTTCGTTTTTGACATTTCCACGTTTTCATTAAAAACAGCAAAAACCTGCAGTCTTGGAAATTCTTCCTTCTGCTCCCTTACTTTCCACTCTACGAGAATCTTTGCTCAAGGGGCAAGCAGGTCAGGCTTCAACAATCTATCACCAGCTCCTATTGCCACGCAAAAAAGCCTGAACCTTGGCAGGGCGGCCATTGCTTCTGGTGCGAGGCTTCCAGATAAAATACCACCAACATTCCTCCTTTACCTTGAAAAGAGGCGCACTGACACTGGTAATGTTGCTTTCACGATCCTTCTACCTCTCTACCTCTACACCTCTACCTATACACCTCTACCTCTCTGTACATGCACACATATGCACATATATATATGCATATATATGCATATGCATTTATATATATGTATGTGTATATATATATACATATATAAACATATAAATATAATCTGCATATCTATATAAATATAAATGCATGCAAACATATACATATATGTATACATATGCATGGTATGTACATGAAAGTTTGAAAAACACTAATAAAAGCAAAGCTAAAAAGCCACCTAATTATAAACAGAATTGCTTTAACTTAAACGAGGGCGAGACCTATTGCATCTTCAATGCTTGTTTACTTTGGTTCCATCAAGAAGGCATTCAGATGTGACACATTTGCCATAAATTCTGAATGGTAGCACTCTAGTTCCTCATTAGATCACTGTAGTAAACCTACTGCTCACCAGGGAAGTCTGCTGCTGGTATTCAAAGTGCATGTTTCAGTCTGCATGTCAGAACTTTTAATGAAATAGAAGAGGATTTGAGAAGTCAAAATGTGCCCTAATTTTTCTTTCTGCAGCACTAATCATACATTCTATGGCAAAATGAACCCCCTCATTTTGTTCCTTTTTAAATTAAATGTTTTAAGAGTTACCACTTTATTCCAATCAAGATGGCTTCAGGTGTGCCATACGTTTATCATAAGTAGGAGTGTTAGCGCTCTAGTTTTTCTTTGGAACACTCTGGGAAGCTGCAGTAGAAAACAAAGGAATCAACTGACAGTCTCTGCCCTTGTTGGATGTACATGTTTTACTGAGAATGTCAGACTTCATTCTCACATGACTAAGAAAGATAATGTGAATTTACAGAAAATATGCTCTCAGTTTAGCTTATAGATCACCTTCCAAACCTCTGTAGAAAAAGCATGTGAAAATAGTTTTCTCTCAAACATGATTCATGATATCCCAGCAGAAGGCTTTTTCACATGGCAAAATCACCTTAGAACATACCACAATTCCTAAAATGAGTATGGTACCATCAACAAATGATTTATAATGTAACTAAAGTCTTAAAACCTTCTATTAACTGCAATGCTTTTTAATGAGGTGCTATCATGTATATTGGTCCCAAGATGGCTGCCAACACTTCTTGGATGAAGGGCTGACAGCCAATCAGATCTCACGATGAGATGTGTGGTTAGGCTTTGCCCAGATATATATGTGATTTTACTTTTGATTTTCTCAGGAACTACTGAACGGATTTACACCATTTAAGCAAAAGGTACGACTCTGAACCAAGGTCTACCTTTCTGCCAAATTTGGTGTAATTCCGTTCAGCAGTTCGGGCTGTAGCTGCGTCAACAGGTCCTATGGGAAATTGCATGGGGAAACGCGTTTTGGGACCCCCCCTTTTTTCTCAGCCCCCGCTTGACGAATCACCACAAAAGTGGATAGGAGCGGACCAGAGCTGGCCAAAAGTTTGGAAAATTTCGCGAAGATTCGTCAACCGGCGCCAGACTTATTGGGAATAGAATGTTGCGGATTTCCTATGGAAAATAGGTCCTAACTATAACTACCTACTGGCGACCGCCAGTATATATATACTAGTGCCTGCCACCAAATTATGAACAGTTCTCATATTTGTTGCACTATCATCTGGGTGGTGGTCAATCTAGCCACAGGGACCGATTTCGGATGAGAAATCAGTTCAGCAACAAGAGCAAAGTGCAAAGGCTTCCTTGGTTCGCCAACACTCGTTCCAAAACGTTGGACAGTTACGTGGGCCACACGGCCTCCTTCAGTCCCTCATGGGTCACAGTAACTCACCGGATCAAAAAGCAAGACCCGCATCCCTCCGCAGGGATGTCAAGAGAGCGGACCAGTCCCTATATTTCTCTAAGAGAAAACAAAAACCTGCAGCCACAGATACTTAAAAGGAGTTTAACAACACAAATGTGGCTTCCCAGCAAGTATGTCCCATGGAGAAATCAAGGATGGTGGCCCTGTCCTGACTCTTCCTAGCAATGACGGGCAAGGACTGGCCCACGCATGTGTGGCCCATGCGCACGGCCTGCACTACGTGGCACCCCCTCGCTAACTCCAAACAGGACTCTGCAGTGGTGTCTCCTAGCGCAGAGAGGGCTGGTACACAATGTCTCCTGAAGTCCTCTTGGGCAAGGTGGGCCCGCTCGCAGCAACAGACAGCCCCCACCAAATATTTGCAATGTCAGTCGATAGGACTTCATTAATCAGTATTTTTAAACTATAATAAGTCTTCTTTATGACATGATACTAGTTAAACCTATCAAATAATGTAAAGCAGCTTTTTCACTTTGCTGTGCAATGATTGCCTATTCTCAGCAAAGTTAATGTTATTGACACTCACTCTTATGACAAGAGGAGGGGCACACGAGTGGGGTGCTTGGCCAATGAGGCCAAGGGGTGAGTAGTGAGTGTTTTGGGTAAATCTAGAACTGGCCTAAGATAATGTGGAGCTGGTCCGGGGAGTCAGTTTGGTGAGACACACCAATCTTGAGATAAGATAGATTTGGTACCACAGTCATTGTAAAGGGTTAGCCATGCTGCCCCCAGGTCGATGAGTTTGTAGGAATACACAGTTCTACCCCAAAATACACTAGAGACTAGGTAGATATGACTAGCCTTCCGAGACATCCATCCTTATGAGGTCAGTAGTTGAGTATTGTTTCTTCTTTATATAAATGTTTGTTTTTCTTTTCAATTAGGGAAAAGGGGAAAGCTGAATTGGCTTGGGAAAAAGATTTAGATGAATGTTGGCCTTTTTCCCTTTGGGATAAACTATGGCTAAAGATTCATAAGACGTCAAGGGCTGCTAATACCTCTCAAACCTTATATTTAATTTATAAGCGCACTTTATTTACTCCAATGAAGTTGGCTTCTATTTCTCATGATTCTCCTGCCATCTGCTGGTCCTGTTCTTGTGTAAATGCTGACCTAAAACACATGCTCTTTGATTGTCCTCCCATCTCATCTCTCGCTTCTGGAGCTTGGTCTGGTCTCAAGTTAACAAAATCTTTCGAACCCAAATTTCTTTTTCACACACTAACATTTTCCTGGGTTCTTTATCTCTGGACTGATCTTCTTTATCTCCTAAATCCAAACTAATTGATTTATTATTAGCAATAGCTCTACATTTGATTACCTCTAATTGGAAACAAGCAGATAAAGTCACGTTCAACGCATGGTGGAATGCTGTTTGTTTTCACCATAGACTGGACACTAATTATGTCACTCCCATATCTCTTTCCACCAAAAGGGATCTTTTATGGCTCCCATTATCCTTCTAACTAACCGATGTTTCATCCGCAAATACTACACCTGTTAACATTCCCGAAGAAGTTCGTAAACCGCCTTGATATACTCATGCCTTTTCGCTTCTCCCACATTTTCACTTAGGGTTACTCCTTTCGATATATTGTTTTAACGATGGTTACTCTATATTTTATACATTCTAGTTTTATATGCTTATATGTTTTTGAGTTCAGGTATTATGTCTAATTTTGATGGTGTATTACTTTTTACTTTCTGCCTCCCTTGTTCCTCTTTTCTCCCTGATCCCCCTCCCCTTTTTCCCCCTTTTTTCCTTCCTTCCCTTTTATAGATTGTTATTGATGACGATTGTATTCTTATAATGTTTATTTCTCATCTTCCTTGTGAAGACTTCTTATGTTTATTAAATTTATTTCTTCAATAAAAATTAAACTTAAAAAAAAAGTAGTTGAGTACTGTTAAACTGGGTAAATGTAACATCAGTTATAGAAAAAGAACCATGGAGCTCCCACTATGGAGTATGGCTTATTTACAGACCTTTCCATTAGTATGCACAGCATTACCCAGCATTACAGAGGGTGCACCTTTCACCTCTGGGTGGTAGACAGAAAGAGAACAAGCATTTGCAATGCAATATGTCTCGCATTTACGCGAGTTTAAGCTATTGACATTGTAAATGACAATAGTTTAAACTTGCGTACATGCGAGACCTATTGCATTGTGAATGCTTGTTCTTCCTGCTACCCCTTCCACCCAGCCATTCCCGTAAAAAATCCAAGACCATCTCTTTAAAAACACAGCCCACAATAACTTGTCCCGCGTACTTGGCAGGTTGCTTGAACACTCGCCAAAGACCCACAGACTTCACCTCTTTCAGTACACCATTGTGCCATTTGACACCCCTCGCAACCCCCTCCCGCCCACAACTATTTCCCTTATTGTATTGCACTGTACCTTGGCAAAGGGAGAAACCACCACCCATGTGGCAAACTTTGCTACATAAAATGAATAACTAAATGCAAATTGTGATGTGCTTGACTGCAGTTCATATGCAGAAGTGGGCAGCAACAAACAACTCACTGTTATCTTCTGACTTCTTGACGCACCGCAGCAGCCAACTTTGCCGGTGGAAGGGGCAATCCGTGCGCTCGAGACAGTAATGCTTGGCTGGTTTACCCTATGCCAGCCTGCAACTGCATGTTTTGTGTCTTGTGTGATGGTAGCTTTGTGAGAGGGTGCCCAGAAATCTCCTAAATGCCCTTGACAGCTGACTGCACCTCTGAGGCTGTAGTAGCGTGGATTCCCCCCACACCCAACACAACTGTGAGTGTAAACCAAATCCAGTGTTACCCTCTAATTAGTCTGTGAAAGTATAGACGGCGGCACCTTGTCGAGCGCTTTCCACACTTGTTAGCGCTGTTTAACTTTGATAAGTACGCGGCTTCTTTTCATGCCCCAGACAGCCATCCTGCCTTTCAGGTTCTGCACAGGTCAGATCAAGACCAGCAAGGGTGAAGTATCATTTTGGTGCTCGCATGCCAGCCCCCTTCGTGCGACCATATCCGCAATGGCTACCAGGAAACAATGCAGAACTAGCACGGTCCGCTTTCACTTTCGTTCCTCGTGAAAGCTTTCTCGTCTTTTATGGGGCCATCTGTTTGAAACACATGGCCCCATAAAGATAAGAAAACTTTCACGACAAAAGGAAGGCACACAAGCCCGTCCAAATGGGACGGCTCAGAAAGCCGAGCAAATACGTCATCAACAGCTCTTTTCCAATGGCTGGCCACCGTTGAGCATAGCAAAACACACAAGATGATGGACGGAATGTTGCACATTGGCAAAACATTCACCCCCAGTCACAGATCTGGGTTTAATCCATCGTTATTTTGCTCACCACACCACCCCAGTTCAGAGATGGCCATATGCAAATCAGTCTTGACCCTGTGCCTCATGGGAACAGTCCAGCCCGAACTGCCAAGCCATGTCTTCCCTGGACCAGAATCAAGCATCCTAGGACCGGTTTTGGGGTTTCACCCCTCTTCAGCCAGGATAGCTTGACTCCAGTGGCGTAGTGAGCACAGGATCCACATCTGGGCATACCGTTCCCACTTAGGGCGAACAGCAAAACACACAAGATGATGGACGGAATGTTGCACATTGGCAAAACATTCACCCCCAGTCACAGATCTGGGTTAAATCCATTGTTATTTTGCTCACCACACCACCACAGTTCAGACATGGCCATATGCAAATCAGTCTTGACCCTGTGCCTCATGGGAACAGTCCAGCCCGAACTGCCAAGCCATGTCTTCCCTGGACCGGAATCAAGCATCCTAGGACCGGTTTCGGGGATTCACCCCTCTTCAGCCAGGATAGCTTGACTCCAGTGGCGTAGTGAGCAGGGGACCCACGTCTGGGCATACCCTTCCCACTAGGGCGAACAGCAAAACACACAAGATGATGGACGGAATGTTGCACATTGGCAAAACATTCACCCCCTGTCACAGATCTGGTTTAGCATAAACAGTGACGCCAGCCAATGGAAAAGAGGAGCGGGGCTTAATGCCCTTTACAGAAAATACCTCATATCATTAAATCTCGCCAGCGAGACTGCGCATGTGCGCAGCCTATGCCAGGCGAGACCTAAAAATGTTAGCAGGAAAAAGATCTCACAATAAATGCAGAAGAATTTGCCACTGAAAGTCAGAAATTGCCTCACAGGCTGAACTGATTGATCAGTGTTTTGGTGGAAAGAAGGTATACGAAGGCTCAAAGTGCTGCAAGCCACCTGCTAGACAAATCCGACAAACACCACAATTCAAGATTGCTCAAACTGGCCGGTAGGAATTCGCCCATGCTCTGCGCCAAGATTTAACACCCTCTCCTTCCTTAGCCATGGCAACTGAATATGTCAGCGTTTAAGAAAACAAACCTAAACTTGTCTGGAAATTCCGCAATCCTGCACTGTAACACATTTGCAAACCCTTGAATATTATGATCGACCCGTAGGGGGTCCTGCGTGGCATGTGTGCCCCGAGTATCATCAAAGTCTAGCACAAACCTGATTAAGAGTGTGTGGGGAACGCTGAGATTGACTGTCATGTTGTACTGATTTTAACGAACAAACTCGCTCCTGATATTGTATTATTGCTGCTAAAAATCTTTTAATTCGAGTAAAGGAAAAATCGTTTTTAAATAGTAGTGCATTTCGAGACATTCTGTTGCTAACTGCTGCTAATCTCTTTTGCACATTAAACTGCACATTGCACTTTTGATGATCCAAACCTAGTTCGGTTAAATCCGAGTCTGAGCGCCATCTTCACTCAGGAAGGTTAGTGTTAGCGCTCTAGTGGTCCGTGACTTCCGGTGGGGGAAAGATTAAATCGGATGCAAAGACGGACGCGCAGCGAAACCTGATTAAGAGTGTGTGGGGAACGCTGAGATTGACTGTCATGTTGTACTGATTTTAACGAACAAACTCACTCCTGATATTGTATTATTGCTGCTAAAAATCTTTTTATTCGAGTAAAGGAAAAATCGTTTTTAAATAGTAGTGCATTTCGAGACATTCTGTTGCTAACTGCTGCTAATCTCTTTTGCACATTGAACTGCACATTGCACTTTTGCTGATCCAAACCTAGTTCGGTTAAATCGGAGTCTGAGCGCCATCTTCACTCAGGAAGGTTAGCGTTAGTGCTCTAGTGGTCCGTGACTTCCGGTGGGGGAAAGATTAAATCGGATGCAAAGACGGGCGCGCAGCAGACGCGCGCAGCCGGCGCGCCGCTGGCGCGCCGAAGGCGCACCTAAGGCAAGCCCGTCTGCGCCCGACCGGGTCCAGGGGCCACCCATGCTGCCCCTCTCACTACATATACATCGGACTCTCTTAGAGCATTACAGCAAGCCCGCACCACCCTAAGTCCCACTATTGTTAGGCGTTTGGACACTGTAGGTATTAATCGCCTAGCTATTTCCAACTGCGCTGAGGTAAAGCCCCCTGTCTACGCCAATAATAGCGAGACCACCATCAGGGTAATATACCTGAATACTCGGTCCTTAGTGAACCACCAGTCTGACATTTTTATTTTACTCACTAACGAAAAACCGGACATTCTTCTTCTGACGGAAACCTGGCTCACTGCTGAGTCGCTTCCTGATATTTTGGCGGCTCTCCCTCCAGATTACTATATTCTTCATGCGGACCGACCGGGAGACCGCTCTGGAGATGGAGTAGCTGCCATCATATCAAAACGTCTCAACTGTCTCTCTTCTTCTTCTCTTTCCATACCAGGGGTGGATAATCTGCTCCTTAGTATAGGAACCAACACAGGTGCCCTTACGCTGCTCCTCCTCTATCGGCCACCATATCCCATGACCACCTTTGCCACTGTGTTGAGCGAACATTTGTCCTCCATTTTGACAAATCATGCCAGTTTCGCACTTATCGGCGATCTTAATTACTGGTACAACGACCTCAATGCCGGCTCTCATGCCTTTGAACTGTTTGAAACGTTGCATAGTCTGAACTTGACGCAACAGATTCTTTGCCCTACCCACCTCAAGGGCCACATTTTGGACCAGATTTGGTCACATAACTTAGCGCTGTCTCAGCCTATTGTCTCTCCTTGTGTCTAGTCAGACCACTTCTTAGTCGACACGTTTATCACCCTTACAGGCAGGTTCCCTGCCCCTCGTATGGCTGGCGGGCTCTCTCGAAAGTGGAGCACACTGGATTCCCAGGCCTTCCTTATGACCCTAGTGGACACCAGCCCAGCCTGGGATCCCATAGTCTGTTCTGATATCGACACATTAGACAGCAACATCACCAACTGGCTAAAGTCGGCCAGTGACCAATTTGTCCCGCTGACACGATTCCCCCCCACCAAGCACTTCACCTCTCACAGATGGTATACGCATGATCTTAAATTGTACAAACTTAAAGTACGTCAACGGGAACGCATCTGGAGGCATACTTATTCCGACTCAGCTAGATTACTCTACATCACTGCTCGTAGAGAATACAAAGCAGCCATCACCTTAGCCAAATCAGCCCACTTCTCGGATAGGCTCTCTTCAGCAGCCAATAAATCCAAGGAAGTGTTTAAAATCATGAACGAGCTCACCACCGACGATAGAACTCTTCCTGCTCAGACCCCTTCTCAAGAGACATGTGATGCCCTTAACCTTTTCTTCATTGAAAAGATTATAAGAATCAAAGACTCGATTCATTCTCCTCCCCAGTCATTCCTTCAGGACTCCACGCCCAATAACCATTTGACCATTACGACGTTCCCTGCCCTTAACGCCGATTCACTGGCTCGACTCGCAACCCGAGTCAAATCAGGTTCTCCTAGCGACTGTTGCCCGCCTTCAGTTATGCGGGACATCTGCCTTAAGTTACCGGATTGCATCCTCTCTCTGTTGAACTGCTCCCTCAACAGCGGTACTGTCCCTGCATCCTTCAAGGAGGCAATTTTGGTACCCCTTTTAAAAAAACCTGGAGCAGATCCTGGGGAACCGTCTAACTATCGTTCCATTTCCCTCCTTCCCTATCTCTCAAAGTTACTGGAGGCCCATGTTACTCAATTTCTTTCACACTTCATTGAGTCCTCCAGTTACCTCGAGCCCAACCAAGCTGGGTTTAGACCTGCCCATTCGACCGAGGCGGTCATTCTCGCAGTTTTGAACACTCTGAGAAGCAATGCGGACGCTGGTACTCCTCAAGCTTTGGTGCTTCTGGATTTGTCTGCCGCATTCGACACGGTGGATCATAACATCCTTCTCCGCCGTGTCGCACAGGCAGGCATCCAGGGCACCGCCCTCAATTGGATTATGTCCTTCTTAACCGGCAGAACACAGGCCGTACGTCTAGGCCCCTATACAGCTGGGAGAACTGTAACCACCTGTGGAGTCCCCCAAGGTTCCTCTATTTCACCGCTGTTGTTCAACCTTTACCTTCGTCCACTCATCCACTCACTTAGGAACTGGGATATCACGGTGTATAATTACGCCGATGATTTACAAATCATTTTTCCTCTCAACTCCCCTAATGCTGCTAATACCTTCCATTCTGTAATGATTCATATACTGGAATGGATGAATATTAATCAACTAAAGTTGAATCCGGGGAAGACTGAATTACTCCTCCCTGGCTCTAGTTCTGCTCACTGGGGTCCGCAGTTCTGGCCTACTGAATTGGGCCCTCTCCCGGTCCCGCTTAAATCAGTGAAAAGTCTCGGCGTGATAATTGATGCAGAACTTTCGTTAAAAGCCCAAGTGGGGGCTGTCATCTCCTCCTCCATGTACCAGCTCAGGAAGATCCGCAAGATCAGCCATTTACTTTCATCACCTGCATTAATTCAGGTTGTCATCTCCCTGGTCCTGTCCCGCCTGGATTTCTCAAACTCTATCTATCATGGACTCCCTCAGTGTCTACTGCACCGCCTTCAGGTCGTTCAGAACCAGGCGGCCCGTCTCATTTACAAAATCCCTAGGTGGCAGTCGGCAAAATCACTATTACAGCGACTTCACTGGCTGCCAATTGGACAAAGGGCAGCTTTTAAGGTGGCGTGTATTATCTATAAAGCCCTTCATTGCACTAGTCCTGCTTTTTTGCAATCTCTAGTTACGGCCCATCGGCCGTCACGTAACCTACGCTCTGCTCATCTCCACTTACTGACTGTCCCCAGAGTCAAAACCAAGAAGTTCGGTGGCCATTGCTTTGCTCTTCTGGCCCCATCCCTTTGGAATTCATTGTCTCTCTCTACCAAGTCGAGTCCCTCTCTACTCAACTTCAGGAAACTGCTAAAAACTTCCCTTTTTCCTCGTTCTTGTTAGTCAGCTTACTGTTATTTCTCATATGTTGCAGTTATCACTCTTCTGTGGTTAAGCGCCAGGAAACCCTTGGTGTCAGTGCGCTATATAAATATCATCTAACATAACATAACATAACAAACTCTAGCAACCTGTAATTCCCAAACACACTTTCAGGTTTTTCTGGTTATAGACAGGCCCAATGGAATTATGTGATTTTCCGGTCGCGGCAGTTTCGACATATTTATGGACATGATACATCATTTGCTACATAATCTGCAGATTTTACCCCAAAAAAATACTATTCTACCACAAACGGATCAAAAGTTACTAAAAACTCAGCAAAGCATGTTGCCACACAGCGAAGGGCTTTCACAATTTTTGATTGGTCACATTTCTGTTGGTTATTGCTGTATTTATGTGGCAAACATGTACTGAGATAAAACATTTGCTCAGATGGTTTTCGTGTGTAAAGATGATAAAATAATTAAGTGAATGAATGTGTGTCCTCATGTAACGTAACTGGTGCTATGTAAAGCGCTCGGATACCTGATTGGATTTGGGTCAAGTTTGCGCTATATAAAACTCTGCTAAAAAAAACACACAAAAAAAGTAGTATCACACAAACTGTGCTGTATAATGCTGCATCATTCAGCTTTTCTTGTCACATAATTTAGTCTACTTTGCCACATAACTTGGTCAGCCACTTTTTCCTCCCAGTGCACTTTATATAAGGGTTAAGTGAAGACTTCTAGACTTTTGAAAACGTGCATCAGACACACAGTCAGAATATGAAATAAGTAGCGAGAAGTTCATCATAAAAATGTAGAACCTCTACCAAGTGATAGGAGTGCAAGCTGACAAGCAGTAACCTTATTATATATGTGTATGTATAATTCCTCATAATACATAGTCAAACACAGTCCAAAATTAATATACAAGATCTCTGTCATTTAATCATAAAAAGGCTTGAAAGTTAAGAGTAGCCTGACTGGTCGCCCTCAACAGAAAGACTTTCACTTCATGCGGAGGAGGGGGTAGGGGGGGCGTGCAATTTGTGCTGGTATCACGATTCTTATATTTACCAGTAAGCCCGAGTCCTGGGTGTGAGCAGTAACTTTAATTGGTCGGTGAATAAAGCACTATTTGATGTTTTGTTATCGACGGTTCTTATTCATCCAGTGATGTGGATATCCTGCATCTGTTCCTGTAAAGGGTTTTTTGGGTGTACCGATCAACTGCACTTTATTTCAGTTCACGCAGTGGAGCCACTGTCCTCTGCCCAGATTAAGCTGTTAGTTGGTACTAACGGGAGTATCATCATCTGTTGCACTTAAGGCCGTGAGGTGCTGCTCTAAAATGCTTTATCGTAGTGGTGCTGGTACAATTTTCTGAATGAGGTGCTGGCAAGGGGCATTAGCTCACTAAAATTGTTGGAACACACAGATAATACTACAAGAAATGAAAACGAATTGAAAGCACTTATTGTTTTCCGTTCTCTTTCTGACCTGCCCCAAGATTTGGGAGGTGATCCAGCACCTGCGGTAACCCCAGTGAGAGCACCCCTGTTCCGTCGGCTCTGTGAGGTGTGTTTGTATGAAGATAAGGCTCTGCAGATATACACAAACTCTTTGCCAACTATATGATGTTGGTGCCATTTTGCAGGTGTCAGAGTGCTGGAACTGTCTAAAAGTTTCTGACAGAGCTGAGATTTACAGATGCATCCGAACCAGCCGGAATGACATGCTCGGTTTACTGGTGTTATTGAAAGCCTCGTGATAACGAAAAGTATCTCATGTCCGAGGGGTGTAGTGTGAGATAAATTCGGTCTATTGTAATGGCCTTCAAACTTTTGTTAGTTTCATGTAAACACAAGCATTGGCATAGCCAATAGGTCTCGCCTTTGGGACCTTATAAGTGTTTAGCCATGCAACAGTTGCATAACTAAACACTTATAAGGTCCCAAAAGCGAGACCTATTGGCTATGCCAAGCGGCCCTGCGGCCGCAAAAGTGAAAGTGATCGCGATCCCGGTCGTGATCAAACATCAAAGCGGCCGTGCGGCCGCTAAAGTGAAAGTAATCGCGGTAAAAGCGGCGCGCGCGCCCGCGCACATGCACTGTAGCTCTAGGCTGGCCTGGTAGCACTTTTTGGAGCCCTCACAAAATGTCTCGCCAGACCAGCGCATGCGCTGGGTCAGGCGAGACCTAAAAATACATCAGGTCGTCAGGCTCTTCTAAGGGAGAGTCACACCTGCAACAAAGGAAGTTATTTTTATTATTTTATGCTAGAAGTATCTGTGTTGACAAATTTGTGTAAAACGTTTAGGTTACTGACACCCTAATTAATGAAATGTAAAGTAAACTCTATGCTTCCTTGCAGCTGATTGCTTGAATGAAATCAGACAGACATATCTTCATGTTCTGCATCTAGTTTTCTATAATAATTTTAAACCAAATTAATGCATTTGTTTGGGCAGTCAGAAAACAGGACCTTAGTTCTCAAACATTTTCTCAGTATCAGTAGAAAAAAGTGAAAGAGGAACATTGTTTCGGCTAGCCCTTTTCATTTGCTGATTCAGCAGACAGGCGTCTTTTCTTTCCCAGCACTGGTGCAACTGGACAAGGGGAAAACCCAGTACCACCAGGTGGTCTACTTACCCTTTAGTCTAAGGACTGGTGGTGGTGAAGGGGTGGAGTCTGCTGGGAAAAGGGGCTGTGGGGGAGGCAGAGAGGGAGGGGCCATGTGGTAAGTACAGCCTGGGTAATCCCCACTGTCTCCTTTAAAAGAGAAGCTGCTCTGGGCCTTGGCAGACGTGTCCTGGGAAGAGCGCAGTGTCCTGTGGTCTTACCTTCTCCAGCCGAGCCTTCTCTCCTTCTCCAATGGCCCTCAAGATGTACCTGCTGGCCCTTCTGGCCATTGGACTCTGCTTTGCTGAAGCTGGCCAAGAGGTAAGTGTCCAATGTAACAGTCTAGTGGTCCCCACTAAAGTGCCTCTTTATCTCATCTGGCTTATATTTTTCGGTGATAACCCCATAATAGTCAACTAACTGCAGCGTGAGGAGGGTGACTTAGAAAGCGTCTTGGCTTAGCAGCCAACAATCCTAAGCATGCTGGGAGTTTCAGCTTTCCACTGTAAGAATAGGACTGCAAGCCCCAAAATGCCTAGCGCTGTAGAGTGGGAAACCTGAACTGGTGCTGGCTGCAAGTTCCCTTCATGATACGGATTCAATTGATAACTCTGAAATTCCTCAACGAAGGGAAACATGTGGGTGCCCGTGATGATGCCAGCTCACTCTTTCTCATGCCTAGTTTCCATAAGCAAATCTGTGCATTCTGGGACTTATAGTCTTTGGTAGAATAGAACCACTTGAACATGCACATATATCTGATCTGAAAAAGGGTGGCCTTGGACATGACACACAAAGGTTGGAT
Organism: Triturus cristatus; assembly: GCF_964204655.1. Taxonomy (NCBI): domain Eukaryota; kingdom Metazoa; phylum Chordata; class Amphibia; order Caudata; family Salamandridae; genus Triturus; species Triturus cristatus. Next base: position 127,461,385 of record NC_140590.1, read on the forward strand.
TTCCTGCCGTTGTCAGCAGTAAAGAGTTGTGGTGCTATTTGCTCGTGGTTTTGCCCTTATTACTAAAGGAACAGAAAGCGTCTCCTGCTATTTGAGCTTGGGACGTTTACACGTTTTTCCTAATAAGCCCAGGCCTGAGTAGCTTATTGTCTCCGAGTTTTTCCTTGAATTCTGGGACTTGTACTCATGGGTTTATCACTGGCAAACAGGACTACTTCAAACCCCAGAATGCAAATAGTGGCCTAGAGAAAATACTACTGCATGGAACTGGGAACCCTGGGAGTTGTGCGCGAGTTCAAGTTGTCTCAGGACTAAAATATCAGTGCATCTGCAGATGAATGTAGAAGTGCTCAGAGTGAACTCTGGATGTCTCACATTGGGCAGTAGGGCACGTTGCATTTAAGATCTGTGACTGGTTTAATGCTTGGTGGAAGGTAAGCTATAGGGGCATTGAGAGAGCTGGATGTGTGTCTCATGGGTGCAGGGCAGGTGTGAGTCTGAATCTACTATGGTATGACTTTTCCTCGGTACCAGCATCACATTTACTGGACAGTTTTGCTAAGGACCCTCAAATCTGACATATAATGTCATCAACAGTGCTGGGAACCAAGTACAGTTCTGACAAATCAATGTACCTCAAATGTGACATACTGTCCCTCGACAGAGACCTCCCATCCTAGGGCATTGGAAAAGATCCGGGGAAAGGCCGGTTTCCAGCAGGGCCATCTCATTTCCCTCTTTTCTCAAACTCTGCCTCTTGCTTCAACTCCAGCTCCCTTTTCACCATTTCCTCCTACCTTCCTCTCGACCACTGTAGTCTTTTACACACTCTTCTCTTGTTTTTTTCTTTTCTCAGTCTACTCCATCTCTCACACGTCCACTCATTTATACCCCCTCATTTACTCCTAGCTCCCCCTTAATCTCCGAGGGCGTATTTGAGAAGGTTTGTCGACCTAAAAGAAGGCACATTACAAGAGGTCTCACATTTGTTGCATGCACGAGAAACCTTAGGCATCGGACCAATATTACCTGTGCCTCTGGTAGCATCCTCTTGTCCACATTTTATAGTCTCCTTCATGAACTTGCTTTTACATTCATTGTTCCTCTTGTCCCACGCATGCACACACACTTATCTCTTTTCCCATGTTCCTCACCACTTTCATCCTCTTTCCCTCTTTATCTCTCTGCATCATCTGAGGCCATTCTCTCTATCTCTGCCACTCATTTTCTTATGTCACACACACTGCTTTCTTGTTCACTCACCTCTCACCATCCTCTATCACTTTCCTCTCTCAAAACTTCAAGCTCCACAACTTCTAATCTCACCTTCTTCTCATACCCTTCGCTCAGATCCGCATCTTTCACCATCCGACAATCAGACCGAGCCCCACACATAGGTTCTTACAACCTCTGTTCTTACGTACGCGTCTCCAGGCACCCCCTCCCCCCCCTCCTCCTTTTTCTCTCCTAAATCCGTCTAACAGATCTTTTGACAAGCCTCCACCCTCCTCATCCCAGCCTTCTCTCTTTCTCCTCCCACCATATTTAATATCTTTGTCTTCTGTCTGCCAGTGTCATCTTAAGCATTTCAGGGACCCAGACAAGACATACTTTGGGGCCCCTGTCCGTTACAGCTTTGCAGTGTATTACCCATTTTTTGCTAATGCAATCCCTGCTATGCTAAACAATCTTGAATAATACATTCAAGGTTGAGATGAAGAAAAAGGCAGATATGAGACAGAGACAGTTTACCTTCTCAGCAGTCCCTTTGGAAGCTGGAGGCCCTGGTCAGTTGCCCACGGTGCCCAGCCCTTAAAACGCCTCTGCTCATAGACACACACATACCATGGCTGAACGTTCAGAGCTAACTGTGACGTGTGCAGGTGTTGAGCAATCATTTTTCAGGCTTGCACCGTTGACAGCCAAGCTGCGTCCGACTGTCAGAGACAGTTGAGACTGCAGATGATGTTGTATAGGAAATCCTGAGCTGGGCTGAAGACTTGCATCACCTCACTGATGATTGCAAGATGAACATGCAGAGATGCTTGTGAGAATGAAGCAAAAAAAAAAGCTTCGGGACTCTTTACAAACTGTTGTACTTTTCATGTATTCTTTAGTTTACCTCATACTGAAGGTGTTTGCTTCAAATACTCTAGCTTGTGAGGTCCATGTCATCTAAAGCAGCCCATCCTACCTCTAGAAAAAGGGTTTTAATCCGTGCCCAGTGCACGGCATTCCAGTCAAGCCCTGGTATGCTGCCTAGTTCTAGTGGCCTATTCATAATGAGGGCAAAAACAGGAGCAAGGGCATTGATTTCGGATTTTGTTTTTTTAACTGTGATCCTTCCCAGAATGTTTTGACTCCATGGAGCGATCTGGAAAGCCCAGGCTCAGGGCCTTCTGATGGAATGTATTTCCCTAACCCTGGAGCTACTGAAACGGGGGTAGAGGTAACCTTGGTGGTGGGAACATCTGGCCCACTAGAAGTTGAATCTTGAGGGTCCAATAGGAAGATAAAGAGCAGCCAGGGGCGCGGAAGAATGGGTAATTCAAAGTCTGATTCCTCCAGTAATTCCTCATTTAGGGTCAGAATTTCACCGAGAATATTTAGATGATTTCAGCACCCAAACCCTGCACTTCTGGCCCCATTGGAATTAAGGGCATACTTCTAAGGAGGGCCTTATGAAGTATAAAATCTAAGGGGATTATTTACCAGCCCATTTCATCGCTGCTGCATCACTTTTTTGGACGCACCAGCGGCGCAATGGGCTTGCCCATATTTACAAGGCATGTAAAGTCACCCTGCCTGACTTTTCATGGCTTGCAAAGATGTGCCCCTTTCACACATCACTCAACATGCAAGGGGCTTTCCATGGCTGTTGCTGTGGGTGTTCCCATGCAACATCCATGGAACTTGACCCATTCCCAGATTTCTAACATTTTGTAAAACTGGTAATGCGCATATTCCTGCGCCTCCCCAGAGGAGGGATAGGAATTGTGCAACAAGGATAAATGCTTTTATTTGTCTTGGTTTCTTCCTCTTTCCATGCGTGCTGCATTCTGTAGCATTCATAGAAAGAGGAAAATGCCATTAATGATCATTTTTGTGCAAGAAGGTGTCCCTTCCTGCCCAAAACAAAATCGTACCCGCAGCACTTGCTCCCTTGCAAAAGGCTGCAATGTTGCCTGCGCTGGCGCACGGCAGCCAATTGTGCACCAGTGCAGAGGAAAGCACAGGGATGCGTCGTATTGTTGTTAATACGATGCATCCCTGTGCTTTCAAAATGACGCAGCAAGGCGCAGCTAAATGGCTTGCCGAGCTGCGTTATTTTCTTTAGGTGAGGCCCTCAGTATACATGCAGTTGCACATAGCACAATATTGTACTTATCACCATTGTTGAGTGTGGACAGGGGCCATGACTCGAGGAAGTCATAATGCCCGCTGCTCTCTCAATAATGAGAAAGAACAGCATATTATCAGGGCATATCATCAACAAGGCGATAAAAAATTATCGCCGCTTTTGCGTCCGTTTTCGGGCGAAAAGTGGCAATAATTTTATCGCCTAATCAGCAAGGTCACGCTATCGCGTGAAACCTTGCATTAGCGCCTGAAATCTGAACGCCCAGCTTTGCATCTCTAGTGAGATGCAAAGTGGGCATTCCTGCCCAGAATAATGGGAGAAATGTTAGCGACATTTCTCCTATCATCAAGCCCCACGCTTTGAAGCATAGCGACAGGAAAAGTAGCGATAACCTCTGTTATCGCTACTTTCCTTACGCCTGCTTCAGGACTGACTTAGCCATGATATCCTATGTAAGGTGGATATCATGGCTAAGTATGCCTTGCCCTATCATCAAGCTATCGCCAAACTTTGTGAGATTATCGCTGGATTTCCAGCGATAATCTCATGTTTTGCAGTAAGCGCTAGGATTTTTATCGGTTTTGAGATAAGCGTTGCTAATAGCACGCTATCTCATTGATAAAAATCCACGTTAGCCGGCGATAATTATCCTAGCGCTAAGTGCGCTTAGGGATAATTATCGCCAGTCCTTGATGATATGCCCCATAGTTTGTACATCTGCATAAATCTAGAAACAAAGTATTTTACTTATGTCAATTATGTAAATTGTGCTCTGGTATAATGTAAAATCTAGAAAGGTCTAGGGATATTCCCAGGCCTGCTCCGTGCTGGCGCCTGTCTTGGGAACACATCTTGAGTATTTAAAAAACAGCTTCAAAGGAAACAGCAGGGCAATGAAGCAAACCCCACCACAACTGCACCACTCAAGATTGTGCTGCAGGAAGAGGGGTGCAGTCTGAGCCGAAACAACGGGGGGGTGCTTGAACATTGATATGATTGGACCCTTCCAGAAGGGGAACAACCTTTACAACGCAACTGTTACAACGCACTACACTTACAACGCATTTTTTACAACGCATAATCCATTACAACGCACTACACTTACAACGCATGACACTACAACGCATTTTTAAAAACTACCTTTACAACGCATTCCATTACAACGCCTACCATTACAACGCATAATATTACACTACACTATCCAACACTTACCCTACTGTTGCACCCCCTGGAGTTAGAGTAGTAATTTTTACCCCTATACTATCCAACACTTACCCTACTGTTGCACCCCCTGGAGTTAGAATAGCAATTTGTACCCCTATACTATCCAACACTTACCCTACTGTTGCACCCCCTGGAGTTAGAATAGCAATTTTTACCCCTATACTATCCAACACTTACCCTACTGTTGCACCCCCTGGAGTTAGAATAGTAATTTTTACCCCTATACTATCCAACACTTACCCTACTGTTGCACCCCCTGGAGTTAGAATAGTAATTTTTACCCCTATACTATCCAACACTTACCCTACTGTTGCACCCCCTGGAGTTAGAATAGTAATTTTTACCCCTATACTATCCAACACTTACCCTACTGTTGCACCCCCTGGAGTTAGAATAGTAATTGTTACCCCTATACTATCCAACACTTACCCTACTGTTGCACCCCCTGGAGTTAGAATAGTAATTTTTACCCCTATACTATCCAACACTTACCCTACTGTTGCACCCCCTGGAGTTAGAATAGTAATTTTTACCCCTATACTATCCAACATTTACCCTACTGTTGCACCCCCTGGAGTTAGAAAAGTAATTTTTACCCCTATACTATCCAACACTTACCCTACTGTTGCACCCCCTGGAGTTAGAATAGTAATTTTTACCCCTATACTATCCAACACTTACCCTACTGTTGTACCCCCTGGAGTTAGAATAGTAATTGTTACCCCTATACTATCCAACACTTACCCTACTGTTGCACCCCCTGGAGTTAGAATAGTAATTTTTACCCCTATACTATCCAACACTTACCCTACTGTTGCACCCCCTGGAGTTAGAATAGTAATTTTTACCCCTATACTATCCAACATTTACCCTACTGTTGCACCCCCTGGAGTTAGAAAAGTAATTTTTACCCCTATACTATCTAATACTTACCTTAAATGCAATGTTATATTATGCGTTGTAATGGTATGCGTTGTAAAGGTAGTTTTTAAAAATGCGTTGTAGTGTCATGCGTTGTAAGTGTAGTGCGTTGTAATGGATTATGCGTTGTAAAAAATGCGTTGTAAGTGCATGCGTTGTAAAAGTGTGCGTTGTAACGTCATACATCCCTTCCAGAACGTTACATTCATGATTCTAAAAGGGAGGTGCACAAAGCTGCGTAGATTTTCTTTTGGAAACTTCATGCATTTTTTTTCAAGATTTCACAAGCTTCTTGAAATTGTTTATGATTCCAAGTTTTCTAAAAAAATATATATTGCAACTGAATCTATGAAATTCACACAAATGATAACAGGCAAAGTTTTGGTAGCTTGATAAATCTAGCTACAAATAAACCTGACAAAATGTGACACTGTCTGAAATATTGCGGCAAGATTTTAACTCTGTACACACGAAATTTGGTTGATATCAGTAATTGTGTTTTGCTGTTCACATGTACAAATATGAGAAAAAAAATTCCCATCTGTACATATGAACATATTTCAAACCTTTCTCAGGAGTGCAGTTGTGTATACTTTTATCTGATTTTATAAAAAATGTAATAATCATTTGTTAGTTAGGTTAACTATTGCAACGAGACGCGTTTGCATACTGCAGCGGTGTCCCACTGTGGACTTTCTGCGCATGTCTTCAGTCATCATCACTGGAATCTTGTTAGATGTGTGCAAGATCGCAAAAACTATCATCTGAAAATTCTTGCAGGAACATATCTACAAAAGTAGATTTTACGCAGGGGTGTAGGTACCATTGGTGCGGCAGGTGCTGTGGCACAGGGCTCAGAGCCATGATAGTCCCATTGAACCATTATAATTGTTGTGTTTAACTCCCCTACTGCAGTCAAAGGGGCCGTTCTCCTTGCTTTGGACCAGAGCCCAGATCATCCTTGCTAGTCTATTCATTTAACTTGAAACAATAACAGAAATAACAGAGAGAGAACACTTTCAATGGTAGATTTATCTTTTGAAAAAAAGTAAAAATTCTTATGGCTATACTGTGGAAATTTTCGGCCAAAGGCAAAGTTTTGTGAAACTTTACAACACTTGACGTTTGGATGTTTTTGCCTCTCCAAAACGTGCAGGCAAATAATGCATTTGCAGAGTCCTGCTATAAATTGGGATAATTTCAGAAACTTTTTTAAATTATCTTTCTATGTTTTCTGGGATATACCAGCGTTGGTCTTTTTTCTAAAGAAAGATCTATGTATGCTTTGGTGTGTGTGTGTCCTTTGTTATCAATTAATTTATTCAAGATGAGGATCTTCACTGATATCTGATTCCTACAGTGGCGACCCAGCCTGAAGTCTCTGAGCATGACACAAGCCTCAGCTTGTGATATCACCAAGGGGATCTAGGAAAGACTAGCACTCGCTATCAATGTAAGATCAAAAGTAAAGCACTCAAAGAGAAAACGCGAGAAAAGATCAAAAAAACACATAGCACAAATAAAATAAAAGTAGGTTAGACTGGATCTTGCAGTGTAACTATCAAAGTATCAAATCATCAAACAGCGCCGTAGCCAGCAGAGGGAATGTGAAAAATGCGATGTACACAACTTGTCGTATATTTGTTATATTTATGTCCTTCAATGATAGTTTTTATGCAAGAGAAAAGGGTATGTGTCAAACGTAGAACTCTCCAGTGCCACAACTGATGTGGGGATGTGTAAGTAGAGTGGGCCAAAAGCCCTCCTATGGCCTGTTCACACACTTCTGGCATGCAATGTCCATCAATGCGCTCCAACAGTGAAAGAGGCAAGAATTCAATTACGGATGGATGTTTTTCTCTCTGGATGGAGCCTGAGCAATGAAGCTGCTGCCTGCGGCCATTCATTCCAGAGAGGATGCTCTCTTCTACTGGTCTACCCAAGGCAGCCTGGCTTGACATTTTCATAGTAACCATGGAAACGTCTGACTCACGCCAGTGGTATAATTCAGACACTCTATAACCACCACCACACACAATCCACAACACACTGTGAATGTGGCCATGTTTCGGATGTATGATGTAACAACGCGTACCATTACAACGCGGTATGTTACATCGCGGTTTTAACAACGCAAGTCGTTACATCGACTTGTGTTGGAGGGCGCTGGACATAGGAATAGTGTGAATTACTATTCCAACTCCAGTCTACGTACAGTAGGGAAGGTGTTGGAAAGTAATTCACACTATTCCTTATCCTACAGCGCCCTCCAGTGCAAGTCGGTGTAACGACTTGCGTTGTTAAAACCACGATGTAACCATACCGCGTTGTAATGGTTGCGTGGTAAAGGATGTTTCCCGCAGGAAGGCAGTGATCTCTTGTAGTTCATTTTTTGGGAAGTCGTGTGCACCTGCTGCTCCTACAGGGTGCAGGGTAAAGATGAGAGCAATATATATGACAGTCCTTCGGGTATCTCGTTTTTACTATCACAGGGGGAAGCGTGTTAACACAGGCTGCAAAAAGAGTCAGAAACATCTACCACTAAGAATGTTTGCTAAGAGTAAATGCACTAGCCCGAAATTAACACAATTTACCTAAACCTACTATATGCACTTGCCTCGAAATGTGCAAAGACGGGAGTTATAAGATCAAAGAAAGTCCTAAAGTAGCTTCAAAGTGAGTTTGGCTGGATTTAGGAGGACTTGAATTGGTCAGAAGTTTTGAAGAGGCTGTTCTGTGTTGTAGAACTGTTGCCTCTACATCTGTTGAGTTTATGATTCTCCGAGCCATGTTTTCTCATGGAAATTGTGGAGCTGTGCATGGCCTCCAGTTTTATCCATGATGAATAAACCTTGGTGGTGGGGCAGAGAGACAACTTTACATAAATGCTGAAGTCAAGCTCATTCATTAACCTTTCCAGAAAATCTCTATGTAGGTTAGAAAATGTATCCTTAAATTTCCTAGGACCACCAATTATTAGTAGGTTGTGGGGCAGGGATTAACAATTTAAAGATCAGTCCATTTAATGAAATGTAAGGTCCAATTAAAGTTGGTTAATAGTTTTATCAACTAAATTCAAGTCAAAGTCTGAAACTTAAAGGTAAGCCGTTTGCAAAAGGTGCATAAGGATTAGATTTATTTGATCACTTCATTATGAAATAAAGCTGCTAGAATTGACTTTTAAGGAATGCCAGCCTATATGCATGTCATATTAAGCATACCATTTATACTTGCCAGCATGTGCATGAGACCCTAGCAATGAGTGCGCTGGGGGCTAGTGAATGGCAACTTGAGAATTCCTAAAATACTAACCTTTTATTATGGCTCTAATGGGAGTGAATCACTGTTCCACCACTCATCACGTCTACCACTGACAACACAAAACATAGTATGTTGGTCAGTAGTAGAAACAGGGTCAGTAGGATAGGATAAGAATGAAAACAGAGACACTAGATATCATCAGGTCAGAATGGGTATCTAAAGGCAAGAAAAGATATCTTGGTAATCAGTCGTGAATGTTCTTCGCCTAACCTTAACAGTGAAAGGATACACCTTAAAGTTAGCTTTAACAGTGAAAGAATATACCTTACAGATGGCTTTAACAGTGAAAGGATATACCTTACAGCTAGCTTTAACAGTGAACGGATATACCTTAAAGAGAGGTTTAACAGTGAAAGGATATACGTTAAAGCTAGCTTTAACAGTGAAAGGATATACCTTAAAGATAGCTTTAACAGTTAAAGGATGTACCTTAAAGATAGCTTTAACAGTGAACGGATATACCTTAAAGATAGCTTTAAGAAAGAAAGGAAGCTTTAAGAGTGAAAGGATATACCATAAAGATAGCTTTAACAGTGAAAGGATATACCATTTTAACAGTGAAAGGATATACCTTAAAGATAGCTTTAAGAGTAAAAGGAAGCTTTAAGAGTGAAAGGATATACCTTAAAGATAGCTTTCCGAGTGAAAGGAGATACCTTGAAGATAGCTATAACAATGAAAGGATATACCTTAAAGTTAGGTTTAAGAGTGAAAGGATATACCATAAATATAGCTTTAACAGGGAAAGGATATACCTTAAATATGGTTTTGTATATCCAACTCTCTGTGTTCCTAATATTAAGATGACATTCCTGGAACTGAAACATAACAAGATTTAAGTAACTATTTCTTTATGGCAAGACTACTACCTCCACTTTTTGTATAAACAGCTTTGATACTCATTGACTTACTTTCTAACATTTCTCATGTACAACTGGAAATTAAATAACATTCATTAATATTCTTTAGTTTCTATTTTTGGCAACACATCTATTACTAACTAAATACACATTCATATTTACATAACATGTAATTGTAATCTTGATGCAGGACTCTTTCCATTTCTTCATGGAAAAAACAAAGTTCAAAAATGTAAACAGTACTAATTAACCACTAAAGCTAAATATTTGCAAAACAGTTCAAAGTTTGCCTCGTACTAAAACTCGATTTCCAGTATACTTCTCTGTATTTAAAATGTTCATCAGAAGGTTTTGAGGAAATAACGATTCAACAACAACGAATCACAAATCCAAAGGCACCGGTCCTGGCGCAGCAAAATTGTAGCACAATCTAAGAAAGATGCTGATAAACCTGAGGAGAGCGACACCCAATAATCCAAGATGGCCACTGCCATCTCCAGACATCATGAGAGGTCAAGGAGTCTTTGAAAAAGTAGTTTTATACTGGGTGGCATCACATTGTGCGCTTTCAAACCTTTCACCAATCTATGCCGACTCTCTCTGAAAACCGCCAGGGCAGATGCAAGCTGTTGCTCGCCCACACTCACAGATCCAGCAGCTGTAACCCTTGCCTCCTGATCTGCCTCCTGGCAGCAGTGTGGCTTAGTCTTTTAAGGTGGCAATCTTGCAACTAAAGTAAGTTAAAAAAAACTGCAACTAGTACATTGATAGAGCATTTCCTAAGGCTATCGTGGCAGCCATTTTATAGTGTCTGCTTATTCATATGTAGACATTTCTATCAAGTGTGCGGTTAATACATTGAGCAACACTTCCTGAAATCAGTGACCATCTGCTGCCTTCCTGCCATGCTGTCAGTATCTGATGCCTTTCCTTACTGTGGGTGCAATGTGAGCAGAAATGCAATACTCTCTGGAATGTGTTCTACATTGTATATCTCTAAGTGTGAGTGGTGTTGTATGATTTTGGCTTTTAACTTTAGAACTGTACATCTGTCATATATCCTTGGACACTGGAATTGAAGGAGATAAAGACACGTGGTGTTAGAAATAATAAATACATGAATGTGATATTACCCATTCATATTAAACACCACGGGGCACGTTTACTATTTTTTAATACAGCGTAGTGCAGTAACCAGGTTGCTGTGGTTTGTTGCATGAAAGGAAGGGAGCAGTACAGTGCTGTATCTGAAAACATCTGGCACTGCTTCATGCACCTTGTAGCTGTCTAGCGCCGTGCCCACTGCCTGCGTGAGTCTAGCACAGGTTTTGTACTCGAATACTTCCCTTCCAGGACAAAATACTATGTTTAAACTTACTTTGAAACTTTTCCCACTTTGCGTGTGTGCTGTACCGTACAGCACACGAACAAAGTTAGAAAAGTTTGGAGAAAAGGAAGCTTTTATCCTTCTTTGCACCTGGCTTCAGGGGGCGCAGTCAGCAGATCAGCACTTTGCACTAGTTTGCGTCACTTGTGTTGAATTTACATTGACGTAAACGGTTGATAAACGTAGCCCTCCCTGTGTCTAATCTTGATCACATTGTGTGATCCTCGACTAATCTCTCATTTTCCTTGTTCCCTTATCTGCTAAAGCAGAAGTGCTTGAAAACGGGCGATCTGCTGAGAGCTGTATGACATACCAGGCATGCAGAAGCTGACACTTTGGACTAGAGTTCTCCTTTGAACTCTCATGCTGATTTTAGTTTACCATTTATTTTTAGGCGGAGCCAGGGAAAGTCGGAACCGTGCATGGAAAGGTGGATGGAGAGCTGCCTGGGAAGATGCAGGCCACTGCTGTTCCTGTAAGTGTCAGCACGGCGCTGAAAGTCTATTTCCTTCATATAAATAGACATGTTTTAACTCCTTTTAATTGCAGAAGCAATCAGGTGCACCAGAGAATGGCTTCCCATGTTACCTTCCATCCTGTAGGAGGTACTCCGTTCATGCTCTGATATTAGTTCGTTTGCTTAGAAATTAATGTGTTCTGAATTTAAACATAACGCACATTGCAACTCATGCCTCTCAATGCACAGGTACATAAACAGAATAAGCAACTTAGGGAAAAAGCATTATTACAAGTCTTGATATTATGCACAATATAAAAGTCGAGAGGATGATAAGAATGTCTGTCTGGGACTAAATTGGAATGCTCCTCTAGCAGCTGCCTTCAATTGTCTAGTCAAGTGTGTTGATATAAACACCAATGTTTCAGATAGGTAATTTATTTTTACTGTGGCCTGCTTCAGGACAGGCTTCTATTCAATTTGAATTTTAATGAAGGTGTTTTCTTCTATTTGATGCTTGGAGAGTTTGGATTTCTAGTTCCTGGTCTGTCAAATTCTTCTTCTCTGTCAGTGTTAAGATTACACGGCACAGTAGAACAATTCACTTAAATACCAACATGCCAGATCCCTGCATACTTTGTATTATTCGTCTCTCAACATACATGCTCCAGTTAATTCTGTGCTCCAGAAGGACCGGTGCAGCGTTTGTGAGGGAAGCGAACACTGTGCTTGCGGAATGTATTTTGTATCTGAGGGTTCTTGAATTGCTGAGGTCCACGCAGAAGTACGGCGTGGACCTCAGCCACGACAAAAACCTGAGAGGGTGCTGTCCATGCTATGGACATGCTCTGTCCATGCTGTGTACATGCTCTGTCCATGCTGTGTACATGCTCTGTCCATGCTATGGACATGCTCTGTCCATGCTGTGTACATGCTCTGTCCATGCTGTGTGCATGCTCTGTCCATGCTGTGCACATGCTCTGTCTATGAGAGTGGCTTGTACTGTACATTTCTGAGCCAATACACACAGCACAAATGCAGACTGGACTGTACCTACACGTGTGTGTGGGGCCAGGGCAGGCTGTCTCATTTCACTCTACTGGTAGGTCGTAGTGGGGGCAGTGTTGTTGTTTCCCAGTAGTATGTCAAAGCACCAGCTGAAATCTAGCCCCTTAGACCACAACCAACTTTGAACTGAGACCGCAATCCATGCACAGCACAGGGGGCAACTGCTCACTTACTAATAAGAATCCTTGAAGGAATTCATATGTGCACCCCAAAATAAACAACTTCTTTCTATCTTGCAGGAATACGAAGCTGGCCCAGATGCCAAGAGTGTGAAATTGGATCTAATGTATAACACCTCATCTGTAAGTAGTCTGTGTTCATCCTGTTCTGTGTCGATGGCAAGTGGACCTGTGAGGTTCAGAAAAGAGTATGACGTCTACTCAATGGCTGTCTCGTCAAAGAAAGACCAAGTCACATCATATTGGGTCTTAATGCTACCTTCCCCTCCAGTCTGCATACTCAACACTCCTATCTCTGGTGTCCCCGCGCTCCAAGCTTTAGAGAAAAAACTGGCCCTCGTGACTGCCCATCTGAGGGCACAGATGGGAAAAGTTCAAAGGAAGAGATGTTTGTACATCAATTGTGTGATGGGTGCCCATCCACTCCAAGTACACAGGTATCATTGTGAACTCTGAAACCTCCTGCACCACCAGTGTGGCTAAAACTGTGCTCTCCCGAGGGAAGCTAACTAGCTCCAGTACATGAAACCAAGGTAGTTTGTATGACCTCCCAGTGACCTGCAAGCGTTGCCTGCCTACAATCCAGCACAGCCTCTCACCCTCTCTCTGGATTGCTAAAATAGCTCCTGTGCAAAGCTGAATCTAACATTGTGCACTGGTTGTGCCCACCCCTTAGTTCTTCATCCCTTTCACAAGGCTCAAATGTGCTCTGATGAACACCCCACGCAAAGGCCCCAGGGGATCCTACTCTTTCTGTGGGACTTAAAAGCCCTGAGCCCAGTGCCTTCCCCACTCCACAAACCGCACTGCTTCCTCCTGCTAATGCTGCTGCTGAAACCATAACCACAATTCATCCCAGTAAACGAGAGCAGTAGAAAGTGTGCATATGCTTTTCTGGTCCCTCGTGGAAACCCATGATTGTTAAGGAATGTTTCAGGATACATCAGCAGATATCAGCGGACATTCACACAGACTTTCAGTTTTCAATTTAAGAACATTTAAAAAATCAAAGTAAAGCATCCTACCTTGAATTGCAGGATCAGCAGCCTGAAAGAGGGGGTACAAAACATACCCCAGGGTTTTTTCAGCACTAGAAGAACTCACCCCATTACTGAACACATGTGACGCTATGTAGGCGCCTTACCTCTATTTCAGCTGCATCGACCCCAGTCTGGGTGGCTGAAGGCATACACAGGTGCTTGAAGCATGTCACGTGTGTCAGGTTACAGTGATCAGAAATACACTTTCTAGTGGCTACTCATACACACAGGGCCATGTGATTAAATGATCACACGCCCCGGATGTATCGATCAAAAGAGTGTTATTCATCAATTAACATACATGTGAAATAACGAGGAAAAGTGGCAGACTCTCATATTTGGAAAAGGCGTCTGCACAAATTAGACATTACAGGAAAGGCGTTTTCTTTTAAGTATCACTAGAGGTTATCTCATGTCAGCAAACTGTTGACTGTTAATAATACAAGTAAAAATAAACAATGTATCAAAAAAACTCGTCTCAAAAGTAGCCTCCTAGCATCATGCTGGCTACATGTCCACCTCATCACATTTTTAGCTTTTATTTGGTCCCAAGTAATCATTATTACGTGAAATTGAAATATTACAACTATGTTACGTAAAATGTTGGCAGCAAGCCAAATATTGCACGTGGTTTCGAAAAGGGGCATCTTAATGGAAAGAGGAGAGAGTCAAAAAACTCACACTCTGGGAGGTGACAGCATACTTTTTATAGCAAATATTGGCAAAGAATTATGTTTAGAGTTATACTTTAGTTTCTTAATTTCGGATTCGAAAACATAACAAGGATGATCAGCAATCCATTCAAAATGACACTTGCCTCCTTTGTTTGCCAAATCCTGTCCGTTTTCAGAGACACTTCTAAAGAAGCTTAAATCGACTCAGATTCACACCCCTTCCAATATCCCCTCTACCAGCCAGGCAGGCCTGCACGCAGTCTGAAGACCCCAACTCCAATCATTGAGCCTCAATGTCTAGGTGAAGAGATACATGTGCCTGGGTAAACAGGGAGGGACCCCGGATGTGGTTAAAAGGAGGTGCAGAGAGTATGAGAGAGGTGACATGGAGAAGGAAGGGGCATTATGGGGAAAGAGATGGAAAACAGGGAGAAAAGGTGGAAGAACTTGTGAGATGGGCAGCTGCGGTTGAGATGCCCCACAGGGAGCGCGTCAACAGAGAGAGGAAGAGTTTTGTGTTTCCTGTTATGAAGGGCAAAGCCATTCAGCACTGCGCTCACGTCGACTTCTGGCACAAGTAGACCTTTTGTGGGTGCAAAAGGTGATCAAGCTTGCCATTGGCTCTGCTTTCCATCTCACAATCACTCACATCAAATATTAGTAATCACCCACATCAAACATTAATAATCACTCCCATCAAACCTGGGTCAGAGGGTTTCAGAGCTGTGGACAGAGACCGTATGAGGACTCGCACAAGCTTGCAGCCAAGCAAAAGAGCCTTCAATCAATGAAAAACAAAGTCATAAGAGGAACCCCAGGCAGTGTGAAGCAGAGGGTGTGAGAAGCCTGATGGTGATGTGGGGCTGAGGACATGTGACCAATTTACAGGAAATGCAGGACTGGAGTCATGCAAGAGGTTTCCAGCAATGTGGGACTAGAACCATGCAAGACATCCCTAGGCAATGTGAGACTAGAACCAAGCGAGACATCCCTAGGCAATGTGGGACTAGAACCAAGCGAGAAGTCTACAGGCAGTGTGACACTGGAGGCATGCAAGACATCCCCAGGCAATGTGAGACTAGAACCAAGCGAGACATCCCTAGGCAATGTGGGACTAGAACCAAGCGAGACATCCCTAGGCAATGTGGGACTAGAACCAAGCGAGAAGTCTACAGGCAGTGTGACACTGGAGGCATGCAAGACATCCCCAGGCAATGTGAGACTAGAACCAAGCGAGACATCCCTAGGCAATGTGAGACTAGAACCAAGCGAGACATCCCTAGGCAATGTGGGACTAGAACCAAGCGAGACATCCCTAGGCAATGTGGGACTAGAACCAAGCGAGAAGTCTACAGGCAGTGTGACACTGGAGGCATGCAAGACATCCCTAGGCAATGTGGGACTAGAACCAAGCGAGACATCCCTAGGCAATGTGGGACTACAACCAAGCGAGAAGTCTACAGGCAGTGTGACACTGGAGGGGGAACAACCTTTACAACGCAACTTTTACAACGCACTACCTTTACAACGCATTTTTTACAACGCATAATCCATTACAACGCATGACATTACAACGCATGACACTACAACGCATTTTTAAAAACTACCTTTACAACGCATTCCATTACAACGCATACTACCATTACAACGCATACCATTACAACGCATAATATTACACTACACTATCCAACACTTACCCTACTGTTGCACCCCCTGGAGTTAGAATAGTAATTTTTACCCCTATACTATCCAACACTTACCCTACTGTTGCACCCCCTGGAGTTAGAATAGTAATTTTTACCCCTATACTATCCAACACTTACCCTACTGTTGCACCCCCTGGAGTTAGAATAGTAATTTTTACCCCTATACTATCCAACACTTACCCTACTGTTGCACCCCCTGGAGTTAGAATAGTAATTTTTACCCCTATACTATCCAACACTTACCCTACTGTTGCACCCCCTGGAGTTAGAATAGTAATTTTTACCCCTATACTATCCAACATTTACCCTACTGTTGCACCCCCTGGAGTTAGAATAGTAATTTTAACCCCTATACTATCCAACACTTACCCTACTGTTGCACCCTTTGGAGTTAGAATAGTAATTTTTACCCCTATACTATCCAACACTTACCCTACTGTTGCACCCCCTGGAGTTAGAATAGTAATTTGTACCCCTATACTATCCAACACTTACCCTAATGTTGCACCCCCTGGAGTTAGAAAAGTAACTTTTGCCCCTATACTATCTAATACTTACCTTAAATGCAATTTCATATTATGCGTTGTAATGGTATGCGTTGTAAAGGTAGTATGCGTTGTAATGGAAATGCGTTGTAAAGGTAGTTTTTAAAAATGCGTTGTAGTGTCATGCGTTGTAATGTCATGCGTTGTAATGGATTATGCGTTGTAAAAAATGCGTTGTAAGTGCATGCGTTGTAAAAGTGTGCGTTGTAACGACATACATCCCACTGGAGGCATGCAAGACATCCCTAGGCAATGTGGGACTAGAACCAAGCGAGACATCCCTAGGAAATGTGGGACTAGAACCAAGCGAGACGTCTACAGGCAGTGTGACGCTGGAGGCATGCTAGAAGTCTCTGGGCAGTGTGGAACTGGTGCCAATCAAGACATCTCCATAGAGGTTGGCACTGGAGCCGGGCAATGTGAACCTGGAGATGTGCAAGAAATTTCAAGGCAATGTGGGAACTGCCGACAAATAAGAAATCACCAGGCAGTGTGGCATTGGAGCAAGGTGGGAGTTTTCCAGGCAATGTGCACTGGAGCCATGCAATACGTCTCAAGCCAGAGTGCGACTGGAGTAAAGCAATGGTGGCCTGGATCCATCCAAGAAGCGTCCAGGCAATGTGGGGCTGGAACCATGCATAAAATCTCTGGACAGCGTGGACTGAGCCACGTGAGAACACTCCAGCAAGGAGGAAATGAACACATTTGGGACATGTCCAGGCAATGTAGGACAGGATTTCTGGCAAACGCCTTCAGCAATATTAACTAGAACCACGTGAGACGTCTCAATGGAAGGTAGCATTGGAACCAAGCAAGATTTCTCTAGGGCGCTTGGTACTGGAGCACTGTGAAAGAGAAGTCTCCAGGCAATGTAGGACTAGAGGCATGCATGAATCACCAGACAATGGGGGGCTAGAGCCACGCAAGATGTATCCATCCAATGCAGAGCATGGAGGAAATCAGAAGGCATTGTGAACTGGAGCCATGGAGGGAACCTCCAACATTGTGGGGATGGAAGCATCATCACTCCACAGATGAACTAAAAGAAACAGCATTTCATCCAATTCTCCTTTAAGAGAATTACTTTACCCAACCCTACTTTAACCTGGATTTCTTTCCCTTCCAAAATACCGAATTGCAACCCTGTCTGTCAACCATTTACGATGATAAACATGGTTCCAAACCATTGAATAAGTTTCATATTTGGAAATTAGGGTGGTAACTGATCCACAAATGGTAAGGTGTCCCTTTTGTACCCCTTGCCTTTATTATATCAGGGTGCCAGACTCAGGCAATGTGGGACTGAAAGTACTTGCAAGATCTCCATGTGAAGTGGGTGTGAGCCAGGTATTGTGAAGGAGAGGACCAAGACAGACCTCATTACAAGCCAGAGAGAAGGCTGGAATAGCTCCTACAGTGAAGAAGAGATCACTCCCTTACACCACAGATCAAGGAACATTGCACAATCGGTGGGGATGTAGTAGCCAGAGAAGAAGGATGCGAGTCTAAAGAGGGCAAATTCTGGTGATCAGAGATTAATGTGACAAATTGTGGTGCAAAGTTCCCAGTATTCCACTTTCTAAACTGGCATTTATTGCACCAGATATCAATGCCAGCCAGGGCCTGGCTGGGTCTTCTGCCACTCTAGCATTTCTCCATTAGGATACAGACTAGGGACCTGGTTTCAGAACAGGGAGGGCAGCTAAGACCAACAGTTTTGCTAGGGCCCGATTCTAACTGTGGCATCTTGCAGTGTGGGTTGAACAAGGCTCGTGTTGGTTCTCTTGGCAGAAGTCTTCCATACTTCATAAAGGTCGTTCCCGAGCTTGTCTAGGTGACATGAGATGATACCAGTCCACACATAATGCTAACTCATGCCCTGATCTGGAGTCCAGCATTGAGATATTATTCGTGAATCCGCTCCAATGTTCACGTTGAGTTTTCTTTTGAAAGCCACCCATGATCTCCACACCAATGTAACATCCCGAAGGAGCTGCCTTCATTTGATCATTGTTCATCTGAACACATGTCATTCATTTTCTGCAGCCCTGGAATTCTGACAGCTGCATGCCCTCTCCACGGTCTTGCACTTTGCTTGCTACACACCCTGTAAATCTTCTAAATCCATCAAAAGATAATGTGATGGCATCTGGATGCACTGCTGGGACAACCTTTCTTGCATTGTATTCTATTTTAGCGTTATAGCATCTATATAGCGCTTTATACCTGAAGTGCATTTTAAAGACCCCGTTGAGGGGTTGCCTGGTTGGGTTGTTGTTTTTGTTGTGATCCTATGTGGGAAGCATGTTGGTTTCATGTGTGTCGGAAGGATACTCTTGACTTGTTTTGGAGAACAGTTGCTAGTGTTGGACGAGATCTGAGAGACAGGGGTCCAAAGTATGATTATGAACACAGAATGTGCCGAGCCAGATGAGGAGAGGGGTTATCTGTGCATGTACATCAAAAGGCACTGTAAACGGGGAAGGCCCTGTAATCCATATGGCAAATTGCGATTCAGAGCTGCTGACAAATTAGTAAAAGGATGCCAAACGGTCAGGGTTGAGAGTTGGTGATGGAAGCAGGAGCAGGGCTACTGTCTCCTACTGTATTCAAGTACACCTCATGAAAGAGTAAAGACATGGAGTCACACTCACGGCTGGCAACCAGAACAGAAACAACACCCTTTAAAAGGCCCACATTCCATCTACACCTTCCAGGCAGATGGAAGCCCACATTGTGACCAGAGGGTCAAGCCTCAGTCTTGCTTCTGACTGATCAGCACCAATTGTGGCTCAGGCTCTGCCAGACTGTCCCCCTACACATGCAAGGGTGGGAGATGATCAGCTCACTCATGGTCATAGTAGGGAGTTACCTACCATCTGCTGGGACCGCGGCCAATATTGTGAGATCACTGTCCTCCTGCGAATAGTCCTGACTAATTCCTTTGCTCAGGGATTGAAACATCAAAGCATCACTGATCTATTGTTTACAAATGACTGTAAAAATCTGTTGCGCATGTACCGAAGCATTATTTGTTGGAAATCTTTATATGATTGAGACTTATCTACAGTATTTTGCTTCTCGCTGTACCGAATATCAAAAATAAATGTTGAGAGTATCTCTGGAGACCAGGCTCGTTTATGATTGCGGCTAGATGAATATTGTTTGCCTGGAGTACGCAAAGCAAATCACTGTGGAAAAGTTTCACCAATTCTGCATCCACCTACAGTCGGCCAAAAAAGGATGAACTGCGGTTAGCAATTCGACCAATCACTGTCTTTTGGGTGCATCAGCCATTTAGCTAGAAATCTGCCTGTTTCGCTAGTTCACAGGCAGAGCAGATTTTGGCCAAATTCCACTCCGCCGGCAAACTAAAAGCAGCAGCAGCAACTGTGTCTCAGCTGTCTTTTTAGAAAATTGTTCTACCTAACACTACTTATAAGTACATGCTGCAGAGATACAATAGTATCACATCTTTAAGTTACCTTTTTAAATAATCGGAATGACTGGTGATAAATATTTACCCAATGGGATCCCCTACGTGTTGTTGCATACCTATAGCCAGATTCCTATAGGTGTATTAGATACGTAAGAGCCAGGCGTAAAGAGGTATTACCAGTCGCAAACTCCACGACTCACTAAACTAGAGGGTTTGAAACAGATATAAAGCTTTCTCTAATGTACTAAAACCATTTAGTGATTCAAAAATGTGAATTAATTCATGAATAAGGGTTTTAAAAAGCACTGTGTTACCCACCTTAGGGCATCCTGGTGCTAGCACAACCAAATGCGAAGCCAGGAGGTTTAAGAGCCATGTTCACAGAACCTGACTGTGTAACGTAAGTATTTAGGACTGCCTTTATGCACGGGGAGCCAGGGAAAGGTATGAAAGTGGCCGGAGATAGACTGGTAACGACGAATTTTAAATACAGGTCTAGGTGCTGCATTTTGGACAATGTCTACGTGATGTACAAAATATGTGGACATCCCAAGATATAGCAAATTTCCATAATCGGGACGTGATTGGGGATTGGACAACAGTTTTGCAAGAGGGAAAATGCAGTATTGGTAAGACCTTCCTAAGGAATTTGAGTAGACCAAAACAGGTGGCAGAGATTTTAGAAATGTGAGTGGCAATCAAGCCAGATGCCCAAGCTTCTGACAGATGTGGAAGGTCAGAGATGTTAGCGCTGTTCAGGGGGCACCATTCCAAGATCAAGAAATAGGATTGTTGATGAGAAGTAGGATTTCTGTTTTTTCACAGTTAGATGCTTGAGGTCATCCAATTACCCACAGATGTTATGCATCTGTAGAAATGACCTCGGATATCCTGAGGTCGTTAGAAATTAAGTTGGTGTAGGAAAAGACCTCACAGCTGAAGGAGCATAATCATTCTGCCACGAGAGAAATATAAACACTGAAGCGGGTCGGACTGAGAGCGGAACATTGTGGAAACCCTTGATTAAGATTGGTAGGGGTGAAGAAGAAAGGCACAATAGAGATATATTAAGTCCAGTTGTTTAGGAAGGAGGCAAGCCACTTGGTGGCTGATAAGCAAACACTGAGATCCAGAAGGTGCCTGAGAAGAGTACAGGGACAGATTGTGCTAGAAGCCGCTCATTCTAACTTTATGACTTAGCAGTCGTATCTTTACGTTGGGACAGAATCTCTGCACCTGGGGCGGAATCTCCGACTCGGGCCGGATGAAGTGTAATCAATGGGCCGGAATGCAATTTTTACAACATGGAACATTCGGAATGTGAAATAAATGGTAGAGGAGGTCATGAAAATCAGATTGGGCAGGGAAAAGGGCGTGGCCAGACACTACATCACATCCCAGGAAAGTTTGCTCCTTTGCATCATTTGTACTATCCTTAGTGTTGACAGTAGTGTTATCAAGTTAGGGTGGCAAGTGCTTTTTCAAATAGAAAGAAGTCCCCTTTGGAACACTTCCTCTTCTATAATTAGTGGTCCCAGCTTCAGGGGAGGTGGGCAGTGGTCCACGAAACCACTGCCAACTCTCACTGATGGTTTTCTAAACAGATTTTTTAAAGAAGTCCTGTTTCTATTATGAATCTCAGGCTACTTTAACAAAAAGTGTTCCATTTTGTAAAAAATTCACAGGGATAGTGGTCTGCTGTCCCTTGCAGGCTACCATTCCCATGAAGATGGGAGAGTGACACAATGAATGGCCTTCCTAATGAATATTCATGAGGCAGGTCATTATACCACCCTATCCAATTTCTTATTTTGCAATCTGACCTGATAGTACTTGGTCATTAGTACTGGGTGCAAAATGCTGGTTCACAGTTTGTGAATGTTTTATTGCGTTCGGTACTATTGTACACCTGACCATATACTTAATGTTTGTTTGCCAGTGGGCATATTTTGCTAAAATCTCATCTGCATCTTCCCATTCTTTGCTACATAAGATACACATGGCTCGCTACACAGTGCAGAGTGGGCACCTGAACATGATAGACATTTAGTAAACTCAATGCTTTCAGAGGATCCGCCATGACGATGGCTCCCGTGAAGGCACAGGGACCTCCGTCAGGCATGAGGACATCTCTGAATATGTTGGGCGGTGGTCCGCCGGGGAGGTTGTAACTTTCCCTTCTCTAGCGGATGGCGGGTTGCCCACCAAACAAAAAATGAGGGAGATTGTTTCTCCAGAATAGGTTTAGTGAGCATATTCAATAGCGCCATTCCATCAAAGACCCTCTGAGAGCTGAATTTCATCAACAATCCTTCATCTTTATTCTCAAGAGCCTAGGCCTCAGCAGAGAAATGAAGCAAGACTGTGTTGAAGCATCTGTCATTACCACTTTGATTTTTAAACATTTTCAAGTTTTTGTATTGCATCCATCCTATTGTCTTTCTCTGCTGTTGTGTAATTTCAACAGATTCTGCTCTTTTCGAAAGCCACATTTACTGTAGATAATTAATTATTGATTCTTCAAATGGATCTAAGTCTGGTTTACATTATTTTCTGTGGAGCATTACATTGTCCTGACTGTATAACGGATTCAAATGGTGTTTGGGGCTAAGCCTTGCGCTAGGCCCGCTACCAGAAGCCGAGCTGCTAAGCTCTAGTTTAGCGTCACCTTTCAGAGCCATTTCCATCCTGAGTTTTTCTAGCTTGGTAAAACTTCCAGACACCCATCGCCAATCACCACACTAAAGGGGATATATAAAGCCCCCGACCCTCTTTCCCCCCACATGTTGATCAGGCCCTGCATGATTGTTGTGTATTGGTGATGGAAAATCACAAGTTATTTGTGACAATCTTGAGTTTCAAGACTAAAGGCCTCATTTAGAGTTTGGAGGGAAGAGACAATCCTCAAATTTCTGGAGGTAACTTAAATATGTGGGCGAATTTCTTCGACCATAAGGATAGCGTTGAGGAGAAAATTCAGGTTTTAGATTGTTCTCTGCGTTTAGAATTTCCTCTAAAATTCGAAGATTTACAGTTCCCTCGAACTTCTAAATGAGGCGCTAAGTCCACCATCATGAGTCGGCGGAGATTCATAGGTAGAAATACTTGGACCAGAATTAATGAATAAGGCCAGTATCTTCAACTAAGGCTTCCAGTTTTCTGTTTTTACTGATCTTTACAGATACATATAGACAGAAAACAATGTTACCTGTCTGTATTTATTTTCAAAAGTGGAAAAATACTGAAAATTTCTTGTGACTGACTCTCCATGCTGTCTTTTGTAAATTCCAGGACAGTATCCGTGCAGACAGTCAGCACGGGGAGTTAAAAAACAGGTTGTGTACATACAGACATGCATTAACAGGTATTTGTAGCATAATGCTGATATTTACCTGTGGGTGTACTCTTTTGCTATTACTTAATTTGCTAAAACGCGACAGCCTTCAAAGTTTGAGTGCATTTTTACCAGTTAAATAAATGTGGGAATGTACGGTTTTATGGCTCCATGTATTCTCAAAGCACAAAATAATTATGGATTAATACCAATAGCATGGCCAAAAAATAAATATAGGTAAATACAGACGGAAATGTTAAAAAAAATACATATCATAAAACTAAGGGGCATATTATCAAGCACTGCATTAAAATTATCGCCACTTTAGCTACAGAAAACTGCCGCCAATGCAGCGATAATGGGCTTGATAATATGCCGAAGAAAATTACCATAGAAGCCCATGTTGACACCAGAACATGGGCTTCTATGGGAATTTTCAAGGGCATATTATCAAGCCCATTATCGCCGCTTTTGCGGCAGTTTTCTGCCGCTAAAGCGGCGATACTTTTAACGCCGTTTGTTGATAATATGCCCCCCTGAGCCCTAATTATGAATTAATATCCCAGAAATGCGGAATAACATGCAGTAGAGGAGTTACTAGGGGGCATATCAGCAACCGGCGATAATTATCGCTAAGCGCACTTAGCGCTAGGATTATTATCGCCGGCTAGCGTGGATTTTTATTGCTGAGATAGCGTGTTATTAGCAAGGCTTATCTCAAAAGCGATAAAAATCCTAGCGCCAACTGCCAAATGTGAGATTATCGCTGGAAACCCAGCGATAATCCCATGAAGTTTGTCGATAGCTTGCTGATAGGGCCTCACATACTTAGCCATGATATCCACCT
Source organism: Triturus cristatus (assembly GCF_964204655.1). Lineage (NCBI taxonomy): Eukaryota > Metazoa > Chordata > Amphibia > Caudata > Salamandridae > Triturus > Triturus cristatus. The sequence goes on from NC_140590.1 coordinate 127,485,748, forward strand.
TCCATAGGATATCATGGCTAAGTCAGTTTCAAAGCAGGCGTAAGGAAAGTAGCGATAACAGAGGTTATCGCTACTTTTCTTGTCGCTATGCTGCTTTGCGTGAGGCTTGATAATAAGAGAAATGTAGCTTAGCGACATTTCTCCTGATATCCTGGGGAGGAACGCCCACTTTGCATCTCATTAGAGATGCAAAGCTGGGCGTTAGAAATTCAGGCGCTAAGGCAAGGTTTCACGCGTTAGCGTGACCTTGCTGATATAGCGATAAAATTATCGCCGCTTTTCGGCCGAAAACGGCCGCAAAAGCGGTGATAATTTTATATCGCCGCCTTGTAGATATGCCCCTAGATCTTTTTCCTTGTGTATTCGAATACTTATATCTTTTCAAGAGACATTTTCCACCTGGTGGGACCAGATGGAACATGTCACTGTGATGGCGGGTGACTTTACCTTGTGCAGAAAGTCATCCGGTATGTCTGCATGAATCATAAGAGGTGCAATGTCTATTCACTTCTTAGGGGTATATTATCAAGCACAGCGTTACAATTATCGCCGCTTTAGAGGCAGAAAACTGCCGCTAAAACGGCGATAATGAGCTTGATAATATGCCGCAGAGAATTCCAATAGAAGCCCAGGTTCACACCAGAACATGGGCTTCTACTGGAATTCTCAAGGGCATATTATCAAGCCCATTATCGCCGCTTTAGCGGCAGTTTTCTGCTGCTAAAGCGGCCATAATTGTAATGCCGTTTCTTGATAATATGCCCCTGCTAATTGCCCAGTTTGATAAAGTTTGCACCTTTCATTACATTTCAGGAGTTCAGGCTTTCTGGAAATCAAAAAAGAGGATTCGATGCTTGGCTAGGGGAGTTTTCCTTGAAATAGGTGTCTCTGCATGAACGACGCTTATTGCATCCTTTATTTACTGGGTGAGGGTGAGCTGGCACCCTCTGCTGCCCTTTCAGTAGGTCAAACCTGCCGGAATGTAGCGGGTAAAAAAGGTCCAGTATTTACTGGGATAATCAGACATTGGTATGACAAGAGCGGGAATCTGCATCGCATTCTCGAAAAAATAGAAATAGGCGTTAATTATCGCACCCGATCCATGTGAAACTCCTCGGCGTCGGATTTGACAGAGTCTGCTTGTAATCAGACCCATTATACTTTACCTTGAATAACTATAATTGAAGTTTACTTAACTATTTAAATGTTATTTAACAGATAGTGTTTGTATCTCTACCCGTTAGGAAATAGCAATTTGTTCATAAAGGGGCTAATTGCGGCAGGTCCTGTTGACATTTGTCGCCCCCCACCCCCACCCCTCCAAATGTTAGGGCGAGTTACGCCCGCGCCCTCCTCCGCCTCTCTCAGCCAATTAAGCCTTAACAGTTCCAGTTACTAAGCGGAAACCCGTCTAATGCAATCTAAGTGATTATTATGTAAATGATATGTTAATCAAGATGGTCATTATCATAGTAATCATATCATATTAGTGGTGGTGCATTAGTAACGGGCCCAGGTAAGTAGGCAGGAACATTACAGTGTGTAGACGCGTCAAAATCCCATCCCAGCGCTGCGCGCTCTGATAGCACGCGGAGAAGCAAGCACTTCTGTGTAATGGTGGGAGAAAAAGCGCTTCCGTATCTCATCTGTTGGATTTCCTAGTTTCAGACTCTATATCCAGATGTTGTCAGCTTTTTTTTTACTTACATCTAGTGGTCGGTGGCGGCTCCTTCACAGGGGCGCCAGGGTATAGCCCTGCCCCCTGAAACCAAGAAGCCACTGATAAATTAAATTATTTCGCTTGTAGTATTTTAATTCAGCAGTGTTGATACAAACACAAATTTGGGTTTACAAGAACTCTGCAGTGTGCAGGCCAGCCCTCTTGGCCTCCTCACCAGGCTCCTGGTGACAGGAGGATGAAGACGCTGATGGGGTCTGAGCAACCATGCCTGGATTGCTCATGTGAGCGGCATCGCTCAACTACAACCCAGAAACACAAGCACACCCCTTTTTATTTAGCAGACATACTGTGCACGCCTCAGGCAGCACAGGATATCGGCTACATTAGGGATGTCGGGGCACACATCAGTGCATCCCTGAGGCCGATGAGAAGCCACGCAGAGCAGCAGGAGCCGCATCCCCAGCCCTGTCCCAGCTTCTGATAGGGCGGTGCTTCCGTTCCGTCAAGAAGCTGGGAGAGGACTTAGGGTGGGTCTTCCGCTGAAACCTGGCCCTGCCGCTCTCTCGCGCTCCTCGTCAGGAATCATGGCTGGTTGGTTCTCATGCCCTGCACCAGATTCACACTCTGCTGCTGCTTGGAGCCTCTTGAGTTCACAGTATATAGACAGGGGTCACCCAATACTCCAACCGCATCTGGGTAATATAATAATAACCAAAACACAGTGATGCGATGGAACAGATCATATACTTTTTTCACAAAATGTGAAGGATACCATAAATTATTCCTTCAAGATAAATTACTTACTTTTTGAATTAATCATACATTAATATCATTGTCTGGACACAGCTTCATTTAACACATCTTTTTATATACACATGAAATGTCAATTATTCAATTGTACATATAGTTTAATAAACATAAATCAAACTAAAAGAAGAATACAATTAACAAATGAACAAGGAACATATTATCCATTCCTTATTCCCCTAAAAATGCCTATGGATGCTTACTCCTATTTACTATGAGCATTCCATTTGTTTAAAGTAGCCCTACTGAGCAGTACTAAGAGGCAATAACACTTGTACACCTCTACACAATTTGCTAGTACTTCATATATCAGTTTAACAGATGGTTTCAATTTATGAGGGGCTCTTTATGTTCAAAAAAGTCTCTAAGTTGTCAGCAAAGGAAGAAGAAAGGTAAGTAACAAAACATCAGTTTCTCTGTGTATGTGTGAGCGAATGTGTGTTTGTGAGTGATTGCGAGAGAATGAGACTGAGTAACAGTGTGTTAGTTTAATGGATTTGAGAGTGTCAATGAGAATGAAAGAGATAGAGTGAGTGAGTGAGCGAGTTAGTGAGCGAGTGAAGGGGAGATTGTGAGAGGAATTCAGGTGTGTCTCCATCAATAATGCAACAGGTGCAGTTGCTCTAGGTCACCTAAGTCCTGGTGCAACTGCATTTGCTGCACTATTAAAGCAGAACATCTGTACTCCAGGAGTTCACATCAGAGCCCCTGTAGTCGCCTTTATCCCTTCTGATCCTCCTCTCATCCATTCAGCCTAGGAGCCAGGAAGCAGCCTGCGGCTGATAGACTCATTAGACGAGCTAGATGTGTCCATACAAAACATAAGACCAAAATACTGCTCAGAGCATGTTTGGAGGGTCATTCCACCACTACCCACTCCGACCAGCATTTCACATGTGTACTAAAAGTGACCCTCGGTTGGAAGATCTGACCACCATTTCACACTCCTCAGGGGGGAGGATGTGGCCTAAAAGCTAGAGCAGTCAAACTCGAAGATGGAAAACCGGTATTCGAGTCTCGGGCCCGGCAGGGATGCACAACATCCTGTGATGCAAGGCAAATCACGTAATCTCTCCATGCCTAACACATTGAACGTGTCCATCTGTAACGCAACTGGTGCTCATGTAAAGCATTCTGATACCTTTGGGTCGAGTTTGCGCTATATAAAACTCTGAAAAAAGAAAAAAGACAGACCCCATGTGGAGGGGCCAACCAGCATTTCGCACTCATACTAAAAGTGGCTCTCATTTGGGGGATCTGACCAGCATTTTACACTCATTCTAAAAGTGCACACCTATCCTGCACACCTTCCACCACACTTATCCAGAATGTCTATCAGTTTGTCGATTTTCTAAAATGGGGACCCCTATTCTGATGAAATCAGGGTGACGAACTCCATTTTGGAGAATTGAGAAAATTAAAAATGACAAATTCTAAGAAAATCTGATGATTTTTGTGGGAAGAAATATACCGGAACCGGGTTTGAATTATTTTTCCGATATACTTGAAAAACCCAAAAAGTCTTACAATTAGTAAAATTATAGGAAATTTTAGCATACTTTATTAAAATGTTTTTTAAAAGGGTAGTAATAGAGAAATGAACAAAAAAGGGTTGTGATAGTCCTTCCTCTACGCCTAATGAGACCGGGTGGAAAAATGAAGATGAGACAGATAGGAGAAGAAGAAAAAGATGATCACATGAAAAAAGAAATGGAGTACAAACCAAGATGGGGTGGGAGAAGAGGCAAGATATGAGTGGGTGGGGAGAAGTGGTGGAGGGGAAATGGCAGGGAATATAAACTGGGAAAAAGAAGAAAAGATGGTGAGGTCCATAATAAGGTAAAGAAGCTAAAGAAAAAAAGCTAGAGTGAAGTGAGGGAGAGAGGAGTGAAGGTGTTGTAGGGAGGGAAGAAACCATTGAAAGATTTAGAATGGTCGGGGGGAAATTAAACAAGAAAGAGAATCTGCAGATAAGTTTTTTTGGGCTGTGAAAAACATTCAGCAGGTCGTATTTGTTAACCTGGTGAATACCTTTCAGGGTGAAACTTTCATGGAAGCCGGTTTGATGAAAATGTGTCGTCAGAAGAACCAGTTTCAGCAAGATTGTTTTTTGCTACATGTAAATCTTCTATCATAAGAGTTTTTGTAATTCCCAGTGTAGATGACAATAGAGTTTCCAGCTGTACTGGGGATTCCAGGAGAGGCGGGACTACCGACCCTGCTCCCTAGGCCCTTCCACCTGCACCTTCCTTGTTGATAAAGGCCAAACATGGGAATTGCCATGGAAATCGGGCGGTATTCACAATTCTTGCTGTCATTTTTCTGGGGACAATCAGGACCCTTGTTAAATTTCTTAAATAATCCTATATACTATGTATATTGTGATATATATGAATATTAATTACCACTCATTTAGGGTTGAATTTCCACGAAGCCTGTAATGGAGCTCGCAGTCATGCGGCGCCCACTACTTTTGCCATATTTTATGTCTGGGCCAATTTTCTGTCCTAATCCATCGCTGATGGGAAGAAGGTATTCATACCAATGAAGGTGGCAAAGATGCTGCAATGAAACACAGATTAGTTCATGCCAGAAAGAAACAAAACATCATATTAAATCAGGTAACTAAAAAAAAGTTACATGCACCCATCCACAAAATGGTGGGTAATCGATGCAAATTGATATTGATCACAACTTTTTCTTTTCTTGACTCGGATTATAGTTGTGAATTAAATAAATGTATTCCCTCAGCAATTATTTTTTCAGAAGCTCAGAATTAAACTGCAGTTTCAATCTGTGTAATCGATTTATTTTTAAATCGATTAACTGTGTAATGAAATTACAGAGATGTCAATTGCATTTTCTTCCTTTTCAAAGGCACAGATTCTCGGCGGCACGGCTCTGTCCCTTTCCATCACGTATCGCAGCTTCCACGTCGCTGCACGTGACAACACACCGCACCATACACAACCCGCCTTCATTCATTATCAAGACACCTACTGGCACACAGAATCACACCATGCCTCTCAACATCATCTCACAGCAGCCAACGTCACGTCAAACCCATCATGGCATTCATCAAAGACTCCACCAAACGCCACCTCCCACCACATCACAAGATACTCACCACACAACAGAAAGCAGGACTGGTTTGTTTACTACAACTGCTCAGTGTGTTACTAAGCATCCAATCATGAATGTACATAGCCATAACATTTAATGAACTGCAACACACCATACTTCATCCGAACAACTTCACACATCTCATGCTACAGCACACCACAGAATGCGGTAACACATCTCAGTACATCACAAACAAAAAGCACCCCTTCCTGGTGCCATAACACCCTTTCTTCTAAGAACATCTATCAAAACACAACAACAACAATGCCCTCTTGGCACCTGATAACAGCACAACGCTGCATTTGGCTGCAGCATGGCATACCACATTACACCACACTATCAACTACCATGCTACAGTTCTGTGACTGACTTAACAATAACTATCTCTGGTACATCTTACACTGGATCACGGCAGATTACACAACACCACACCTGCCAACACAATATGCACCATGCTGCAGCGCACAATTTACTTCAGCACCTGTACACTTTCACACAATACCGAACCTTATGTTACAGCACCAACTCTACGCGTTATTGAACCTTATGTTACAGCACCATCTCTACGCGTTATTGAACCTTATGTTACAGCACCATCTCTACGCGTTATCGAACCTCATGCCACAGCACGGTCCACCTCCAGCCATTCTCTCCCAAACCAGATAATGCAATTAGATTACACAGTAAGGTTGGAGCACAAGAGAGGAGAACCAGGACAACACACCAACCTACACTTACCGTGCCACATTTGACTCTCTGGGTGGTATCAATGACCTAGGGACCCTGAACTAACCACTCCCTGCCACGAAGAGAAAGTCGTGGATCCAACTCAAAAGCAGAGATCAGAGCGATTCCTGCCAGGGGACGAAAAGCAATGACTGCCACACCACACACACTACCAATAAGATAGTAACCAAACTCACCACCCCATCTCCACAAACTGGCAGGGATGGTAAAATGGCCACATACAGGCTGCCTGGCGATGACCCACAACCAGAGGCCAGAGGTAAGAAGGCATAACCAGGCCAAGAGCAGAAGCGCACAACCGTCAAGAAGACCGACACAACAGTGCAACAAACTCAGGCTAGAATAATTAAGATAAACCCCTCAGGTTTACGCATAATGGTTCTAATAAGTGTGCAGCACTCAGGACCAGGGGATCTGGAAGGCACCAGATGAATGTCCTACCTAGGGTGTAATGAAAGATACAGGTCGAGCATCACCAGAGAGAGGTCTTTGAAACCTGTGGAGGCTGCTCTGCATAACAAACCCTACAGTAAAAGAGAATATAATACTAAAACCAAGAAACGAGGACAAAAGAACAAGTCCTCAATAGAATATACGAGAGGGTGTAAATAGATTACAGGACTTCTCAGAGATTCAACTCTGGAATAATCCATTTTGAACCCAAAGACATTTCTGCTGTAGAAGACGTATCCCTGGAGTGGGCAGTTTTGCAAAACATTTAACTTTTGTTTTTATTTAATTTGTAGCTGGGACAACAAATACATTAATTACAGGTATAATAGTCGATAGAAAGGAGATGCGCATTAGTAACACAATTCTAATGATTATTATGGATACTACCTAAATAGAGTTCATATCCATACACATAGTTTTATCAAATGTCAGAACAGCACCTTTCATGTTAATTTATAATGAATTTACAGAAAATACCTCTGCAAAGCAGTATCATATCAATCATAGCTCATCATATTAATGTTACTTCCAATTACATCATTGTCAATATGCTATTTGGATAGCAGATGTTATTGATCGTCTCCAGAAAGATTGTAGGGCATAATATTTGGCTCATTGTGTCCATCCATCCGGTTGCCAAGTGGACCCCACATTTTTTGCTCTCCTTGCTTTGCGCTCCTCCTTTTACATTGGAAGAAAGTATTCTCTTGTGCGAAAGCGAGATTGGCAGCGCTTCACCCAGTGCTGAAAGGAAGGGGTTTGGGGCCCATCCATTCTACACAAAGTCATCCAAATGACAGATGTCATCAACATCGGCCTTGCGACCATATATAATCATCAATGAACTTGGCCGAATATTTACTCCATTCAAGGCCCAACTTATTGAATATTTGCAACCAATATTTACTCACAGCCCTGCAAGAAGCAAACATGCGCAGTATGTTAGGGTCATCTTTCCCACCACAGGGGCCTTGGGAGCTGGACCTGACACTTGGCTTCTCAGGGACAGAATGTCCTTGCTTCTGGGGGTCCAGGATGAACAGTAACAGTTGAGCTTCTTGGCTAGAAAGCTGGACGGCCAGCGGTCTTGGGGACCTAGCAGCTGTGCCTCGCATCCCCAATGTAATACAGGTGGGAAGAGGTGACCAGCGATGATTAATCAAACTGGGGCTGATGTCCCAAGATGTTTGGGAACCAGAGGTGAAGCCAGCAGCCGTGTGCAGAAAAGATTTAGGAGGGGCATAAAGCAGTTGGCAATGCATACGCACCTTCTAGTCTGGACAGGACCAGAGACTGAGCGATGGTTTGTTCCTTGGAAACGTCATCTGTGTAATTTTAAAATCTGAATGGGAATGAAGAGAAATAAGTGTAGGTCTGATGCCTCGTGAGCAAAATGAGGGCAAAGAAGACTTGAATATAAATGGGAGAGTTGTCTACGTTAGTATCCAGGGGATAGATCTAAGCAATCAAAGAATAATTGTTTCTGGTGAAGGCGCTCCTGGAAGTGAAACTGATTCAGCTCCTTTCTGAAGCTAAGGAGGAAATGTGCTGGGTGGAGCTCCAGACCCTCAGTGCTGCCGTCTGGGCATCTGGTCGTGTCCTTCTTCCAGGTGTGCTTTGAACTATTCTTCACAAATGTGCCCAAAGGAGATGTCCTTCCCTCTTTCTGGCTGTTTTGGCATAGGTGTGATATTAAATATTCTCTCCACGCACAGGTGGGAGGTAGCGGTGAAATTACCTTAGCCAATGAATGGATCCAATAAGCCAACAACAGCTGGATTAAGCACCCAATAGCCTAGAATTCAAAAGTCTAAAGATAAAATATATAGCTCAAATCTGGTTACAGATTTGCGTTTATCAGACTAAATCAAACGTTGGACGTGCATTTGCTGTGGAATGCATTTTCCAAATCTGAGTTCCAAATGTATTACGAAGTAACAAATTTATTCCAAAACAGACCCATAGACTGCCAGACCAGATGAGAAAGAAGTGAGTTGGATAATATATCTGTCTCCAACCTTCACACCTGGCTGGGAAGCAGCAGGCTGGACTGAAAGGGTCAGGGAGACCCATAACCGAGGAGCTACTGTAAAAACAAGTAACAGATGCCACATTTTTAAAGCCATTGCAGCTGGATCATGTTTTCATAGACCTCAGGCCACAGTAGAAATGAGGTAGAGCTACAAAAAACGGTAAGAATCAAAGCATAGATGGCTGTTCTCTTATACTGCATTGAACAAACTAGACAGGTGGCACCTGGACCTCTCCTGCAGTCACATATAAAATAGTTGGGCTACATGAAAAATATATTTGTTTTGGTAATAGCTCTAGAGGCAGTTAATGATTCTACTTGGCAAATTCAGAGGTTGGGCCCAGGAGGCTGTCAGGGAAGGGGTCTTGCCAAATCATAGGTCTGGTACCCAGAGCATGATAGGCATGATCAATGGTCATCTGAAAAAGGCTCTTGGTGGTGATGGAGGAGTCGCTGACCACTGACACTCCCCAAGGGCCAGCATCAGCATCAAGTATCTGCTGGACGTTTACCTCCTAAATGATGATTCGCTTTGAGCTCAGAATCGGTGGCTAGGGAGGGTTCTAGTGGCAGCCGTGGACATTGTGACCTTGCTTAGAGTTTTCATGTCAAAGTCGTCAAGTTTTCAGATTTATTTCAGATTTCATCATCATACAAGTGCAGATTTTGTTTTTATTAACATTGTGTTTGTGATTGTGTTTTTTAATAAGCCTTAAATCGGCTGGTATGGAATTGTTGCTCTCTGAAAACAAAGAAAACAATTATTAAATGTACGTTCTGGGCAGAAATAGTTTTTCTGGTCCTAATATCTCCTTCTCCAAGAATTCAACTGTAGAAAACTTAGATGTGGAAGAGCAGCAAGAAGGGAGCCACTACCTCCCAGCCTTTTTAGGTTCACCCTGGTCATCACATTCTAGACACAACCACCACTGACCCACAGCCCCAAATCCTCACAGTTCATTATTACACCTTACTTATTTCTCATCACACCCTACACACCATACTCTACTGATCCACAGACCAACACTTCATTATTCCACCCTTTAAGTTTCATGTCACACCCTAGACACCGGACTCTATTGGTCACAGCCCCTCACTTCATTATTACACTCTAGACACAGCTCACTTCACTCCATTGACTCAAACCCCATGCCATTAGTCCATTCACCGCACAACGCTGGCCTGGATCACTGACAGAATACCAGAACCAACAATATCATGTGGACAAAATGTCATGTGAAAAATATCAAACACCAAAATATTGAGAAGGTAAGTGCAAATAGGTGTGTATAGATGTAATATTCTTAACTCCACATCTATGTACCTTGAAGATATATATCACCATGATACATATATGTGGAGTTAAATATAGTAAAACTTTGCTTAGCTATAGAAACTTGCCTTCACAATATTTTTTTCCTCAACATTCTTGACCCAGTATTTTGTCCAACAATATTTTTGTTTCTGATATTCTATCTAAACACCCACTGGCCCACAGGCCCACTCTTCATTAGTCCTCTCTAGTCAAGTTTCATCACACTCGAGACACCACACAACACTGGCCCACGGACCCACTCTTCATTAGTCCTCTCTAGTCAAGTTTCATCACACTCGAGACACCACACAACACTGGCCCACAGGCCCACTCTTCATTAGTCCTCTCTAGTCAAGTTTCATCACACTCGAGACACCACACAACACTGGCCCACAGGCCCACTCTTCATTAGTCCTCCCTAGTCAACATTCATCACACTCTAGATACCACACAATACTGGCCCACAGGCCCACTCTTCATTAGTTCTCTCTAGTCAACATTTATCACACTCTAGATACCACACAACACTGGCCCACAGGCCCACTCTTCATTAGTCCTCACTAGTCAAGTTTCATCACACTCGAGACACCACACAACATTGGCCCACAGGCCCACTCTTCATTAGTCCTCCCTAGTCAACATTCATCACACTCTAGATACCACACAACACTGGCCCACAGGCCCACTCTTCATTAGTCCTCCCTAGTCAGCATTCTTCACACTCTAGATACCACACAACACTGGCCCACAGGCCCACTCTTCATAAGTCCTCCCTAGTCAACATTCTTCACACTCTAGATACCACAGAACACTGGCCCACAGGCCCACTCTTCATTAGTCCTCCCTAGTCAACATTTATCACACTCGAGACACCACACAACACTGGCCCACAGGCCCACTCTTCATTAGTCCTCCCTAGTCAACATTTATCACACTCGAGACACCACACAACACTGGCCCACAGGCCCACTCTTCATTAGTCCTCCCTAGTCATGGCTTTTCAAATACCATATTTACAATGTTGAGTGGATTTATCGAATGCAAGTTTCATTTAAAAAATAAATAAATAGAGGAAAGGAATCTAAACACCCACTGGCCCACAGGCCCACTCTTCATTAGTCCTCACTAGTCAAGTTTCATCACACTCGAGACACCACACAACACTGGCCCACAGGCCCACTCTTCATTAGTCCTCCCTAGTCAGCATTCTTCACACTCTAGATACCACACAACACTGGCCCACAGGCCCACTCTTCATTAGTCCTCACTAGTCAAGTTTCATCACACTCTAGATAACACACAACACTGGCCCACAGGCCCACTCTTCATTAGTCCTCACTAGTCAAGTTTCATCACACTCGAGACACCACACAACACTGGCCCACAGGCCCACTCTTCATTAGTCCTCCCTAGTCAGCATTCTTCACACTCTAGATACCACACAACACTGGCCCACAGGCCCACTCTTCATTAGTCCTCACTAGTCAAGTTTCATCACACTCTAGATACCACACAACACTGGCCCACAGGCCCACTCTTCATTAGTCCTCACTAGTCAGGTTTCATCACACTCGAGACACCACACAACACTGGCCCACAGGCCCACTCTTCATTAGTCCTCCCTAGTCAACATTCATCACACTCTAGATACCACACAACACTGGCCCACAGGCCCACTCTTCATTAGTCCTCCCTAGTCAGCATTCTTCACACTCTAGATACCACACAACACTGGCCCACAGGCCCACTCTTCATAAGTCCTCCCTAGTCAACATTCTTCACACTCTAGATACCACACAACACTGGCCCACAGGCCCACTCATCATTAGTCCTCCCTAGTCAACATTTATCACACTCGAGACACCACACAACACTGGCCCACAGGCCCACTCTTCATTAGTCCTCCCTAGTCAACATTTATCACACTCGAGACACCACACAACACTGGCCCACAGGCCCACTCTTCCTTAGTCCTCCCTAGTCATGGCTTTTCAAATACCATATTTACAATGTTGAGTGGATTTATCGAATGCAAGTTTCATTTAAAAAAAAAAAAAAAATAGAGGAATGGGAATGTTCCCCTGTTCTCCCTAAAGGACTGTGGTTTCCTTAAAATGAGTGAATATGGCTGTTAGCATTCCAGACCCTAACTTTTTGTCCCATTTTCTTACAGACAGCGGCTCTGCTACGTAAGAAACGCTCACCATCGATGTTGGATTGCCGCTTCTGCTGTGGTTGTTGCCCACATATGACGGGTTGTGGGATATGCTGTTCGTTCTAATATCCACAACATAACGCCCACTGCGGAGTCTCGTGGATCAGTTGCAAAGTCCCATAAATGGATGTGCTTCTAAATATCTTGCTACGCTCAACCAGTACAAGTGCCTTGCAGGCTACGTACAAGGCAGTGTGCAGTCATTTTAATTTCTCATTTAATTTCTTACTTTGTATTGATTTTAGCTAAGAACCTATCACAGCAATGCCTTAAAACACATACAAATGCAGATTGTTTTGTAGGAATACAAGATTCTGTACAAAAAAAGCAATGTTAAAATATCAATAAATTTGGAGTGAATAATATGTTCCAAATCTATCTTACAGTGTTATTAATTTATCCATATTACCAGTTCATGTACTGAACAATTCATGAAGATTTAGAAGAGCGGTAAGTGCTACAATATTTTTTGCCCAAGCAAGGCATATTTTGGGGAACCCAGTTCATACTTTCACTGTCCATTTTTTGCTAACTAAAGCCTGCATGATGCCAAGTAAACTTTCAGAAACTGGGATCACACAAAAACAGCTCAAATATGTCTTTCCATGGCCCACAAAAATCCTTATTATGCCACTGGGAAAAGCGAGAGAGACTCAGGGGTAGGGGTAGGCAGAGAGAAGAGAGGCTGAGATATGGAAATATACCCCGGTGAGCTAGATAAAGAGAAAGTTGACTCTCCCAGTGAGCCCCTTGGAATGTGGGAGCCCTGGGCAAATGCCCACTTTGCCTATGCCTTAAAAATGCCTCTCAGGAAAAGTGCTAAAAGGACACAAACCTTTCTATTTATACTTATGTATATGATTGTCCCTATACATTCCCATTTTTTTCTCATTTTAGATGTTTTAGGGCTATTTCATAAAGTTGAACTACATTGCTTAGAAAGTACTACAGGTGTATTACCCAACATACTCCCATTGTATTTGTTTTAAGATTATCAATTGATACTGCTGTTTAAATCCACCAAACAGGTGCATGTACTCAGCAAAATTCATTCTAGCTCTTACTTACCCAATAAGCCCAGGGGTGCTTTTAGGTCTCTTTGGTTAGCAAGAGCAGCTTTAAACCTGTACCTTTTTGTAACTTTTGAGACAGATGCTTTTGTACCCATTCTAGATACCCTGTTGTTCTCCCATGATCTACCAAGATCATACATACCCACCAGTTGTTATAGGTAGTAGATCCCAGGTCTAACTTTCCCCCAATACCTACTCTCATCTTTTCCCTCAGGGTCTTCTGGTTAAATATTGCGTGCTAAAGACCGTTTAAAGCAAATATAGTGAAATGGGTTTATATTTTACTCCAATGTGACAACATTTTTGTGAACTACATTTAGAACACAATATTTATGTCACAAGATAGCCTGACTAAAATATTCTGGAATAGGCTGCAATAGCCCTGATCTGATATGTTCTGTTCTTGAACAGTAGTGCAGTGAGCTTTTATCAGCAAGAATTCCTGTTGCTGCTTCACCTACTTCAAGTCTAAGCTAAGTAATGCCTGCGGATTTCACTTTCTTAGACTAAGCATCCTGCAGATCACATTACACTGTATCCCATTTAACGCCTTCCACACTTGTCTCATTATAGCATACTAAAATAACTTTAAAAGTGTGTTAGATGATGGTTTCCCAATTATTTGAGAAGCATTTTTAGTCCATTATTAGAAGCCTGGACCTTTGCCAATAGTGAATCTAACTGAGCCCCATGTCACAGTTTCCAACACCCAGATAGTTGTATCTTTACACCTGGTTAGGTAGCTTTCCATTTATTTAACCACTAGGTAGATAGTGTATCCTAATTAACATCCACAAATGTGTCATCCCTCTAGGGTTAGAGAAAGAAAAACTACTTCCAATCTGGAGATATTTTTCTAAACAACGTTTAGAACAATATATTTGTCATTTGATGTGTCTTTACAAGATATTCTGACATACAACCCCTACAGTGACCAATTCTTACTATTTTCATGTTATTAATTTGAATGTCAAGACGGTAGAATTATTGTACGGGTCTGAGACAGACAGCATGCTTTGCAGTTCCTTTGTCGTTTAGCCCATGAGGGGAAAATCAGTGATAATTGGGCCATACCAAATTTGGGTAGGAAGCATTTAGAATCCCTGAGGTTTGTGGTAAGATCAACCAAGTCTAAATCATCACATGGTCGTTTTAGACTGTTTGGAGTTCTTGTCTTATTTGTTCTGGTGCTATGGCTCCCATGATTCACTTTTACCATGGATAGCATTGGAAGACCTGAATATGGTAAAAATGCCTAGTCCAATGGCCATAAGCATCAATATTTTCCGGAGCCGGATCCCAATCACCTAATCAAACAGTAATATATATTTTTCCCAGTCAATATAGCTTTCTTGTCCAGCATACTAAGAGCTACAATAATGTCGGTCGTGCAGGAACAACCTTGATATCCTGCTTGGGATCAAGTCATTCTTTTACCCTTCAGTTGATGCAACGCTAGCCACGCTTATAACCTTCTGTAGTAATGTCTCATGATAACACGTAGATCCAGTACTGCGTAAATGGATATTAGGCTTATTGCATTCAAGAGGCTTATTCAATACTAGCGGCTCCACCTCTCAGCACACAAAAAAGTCAGTGCCAGTGTATCTGTTCCTTAAAGAACATTCAGGCAGGACACAGAAACACATTCCAAAATGCTATTCTAGGTGAGAGATAAGAAGAAGACTGGACTGCTACCCCTAGATACCAAACCACCTTCCTTCTCAGAGAACAGACAAAGACACGTTCAACACAAGGTTAAAATAAAATTGAGCAAAAGAATACAGAGAGAATGAGTAAGAATGACATCAATTACATCATTATAAGCAGTCATGAATAAGCACATCTAACAATTAACATATGAGAATTTACTTGATTCCAAATGTGTAGAACAGTCTTCTAATGAAAGCATTATGGCCAGAATAAGAAACAACACAAGTCAGAGCAAAGAACCCCATCTCTTGAAGACAAAGATATGATTGAAACTCCCTATGCAGTCATCTACTTTGAGAAATGTGATCACCATGAGAAGTTTGCTTTATTGGGATGTCCCTTGCAGTCCCCCTGGGAGACTTTACTACGACCTCATCAGCCACTTCCACTCAGACATTATTCACAGCATTGTTTGTCATGCCATTCCTTTCTCTTTCTTTGGGGGACAGCCTCCTTCTCAAAACTCCCTATGAAAACATCCAAGGTCCCCATTAATGTACTTCCTGACCCAAGAAGGATTCACCAATGTGCACAATTTTCTCCTGCAAAACAAAAAAGAGTAACACATTTTGGAACATGTGGAGTACATCAGTATTCTTCCACTCTATTATTCAACTTAATAGTTCAATATTTTGCAACACTCCTGGATGAATTATTGTATTCATTGAGGGTGCTGTTGAATCTCTCCACAGACCCATTTGTTTCGGGATGGTACAGTGCACATCTATTGTGCAAAATCCCTCTCCTGTTAAGGAAAGACCCCATTTCAATAGAGGTCAACAGCACCCTGTTGTCAGTATGGACGGCCGTAGGACTGCCTTCATGTCTGACGTCTTCTCCGGGACCCAAATATACACAGGGAGGACACCTTTAGACAAAAGCACCAAAACCAATCACCTCAGAGGCTCCTTTGAGACTTCTTGACAAACCATGTGCGGTGTCCTCACTTTCCTCACTTTTTCACATATACTGCAATCAATACACGCCTTGTAAAACTTCTCCACCAGTAGATGTAATCCAGGTCACCAGTATCAGCTTCTTAACCTTTCCTTTGTCTAACACATACCTTGAAGACCATTATGTCCAAAGTCAGCCTTAATCTCAAGTACAGTGAAGGAACCAGTCTTGTTCCCTTGAATAAAAGAACATTCTGTATCTACTATTTGTGCTTGACAGCCCAGAATTGTTTAAAATCACCACAGCCCGATTAATCTTCTCACTAATAAATTTACACACCTCAGTAAGAATAGTATCTTTATTTAGCTGTTCCACCCTGTCTTCTTCAGTAAAATTAACCTTCAGTGACACTTCAAACCCTAACAGAGTCGTCAGTCCACCACTCATCAGAGTCCTCACCAGTCTCCTCCGCTTTTGGGTTTAACCTGGGCAAGCAGTGAGCAGCTTTGTTGGAAACAACAGTGATGTACTTGATGCTAGGTTGGCAATCCTGAAGGGCCAGTACCCCTTCACATAGGCAACAGAGACTGAAGAAAGACCTATTTTGCAAAGATTTCTTGAACTGGTTTATATTCAGAGGTAATACATAAGCGCACACCCCACAAATAATTTGTTTACATTTTCTGATGCGCCAGAACACATTTAATGACTCTTTTAATCACTTAATTTAATCCTTTAGTAATTACACTGACTGAAAGGCAAATGACAAATTAATACCCCTTCTATCTTGTTTCTGTTTCAAGGTGGCACCCAGTCCCTTAACACATAACTAGGTCTCAGGTTATATTAGGAAGAAAGCTGTGCAACTTCTGAGATTCCATTAAACTCTTCTTGATAACCTTAAACTCTTGCCAACATTCCTCCCTTCAAACAAAATTCACAACTAAATAGAGTACTGATGGCTGAACTCCTCCTGGTAAACTGTGGAGCAACTCAGGCGTAAATTTGGACATGCAAAAAACAACTGAACTTGATGGGGGAAAGTAGATCGGAAATAGAAATCCTCTTTGCGACGGGCCCCACTGGCAGAAATAACATGGGCTAAATACTAGTTCCTTTCTGTGTCCAGAATATACAGACTCCATCCCCCAGGGACAACTGGCGCTGCATACACCATGTACCGGGCCTCTTAGTGCTGCTGGTGTATGTTTGTTCCACAGTGGTTTGCCCCAGTGAACTGTGCTTCCATATTGGGTGATCTTTCAACCTACCACTAAACCAATGCATGCATGCTCATGTGGACTAGAAACAGGGTGGATACTTTAAAAAAAAATTAAAATCAAAGCTCAATGGTTTACAGATTATTTCACAAAATACTTTGTGAGAATCAATACAGAATCAGAATAGAGTCACCACTAGAGAAAGATCTGTGCTTCCCTGAGTACTAGGTACGCAGGCCCTTTAACAGGCAACAGGCATGGCTTGAGAGGATACCAAGTGCGATGGGATAAAAGAGGCCAGCAGGCAGCAATGCATTCAGGAGCTCTTTATTGTGAAAGCTAAATGGTGACGTACACACAGAATAAAAGCAGCCCTAGGGCAGCAGAGAGATGGAAAACAAAGAATGCATTACACACAGCTAAGGAAGGCCAGAGGCTATGAGTAGCGATCACTAAATGACCAATATACAAAGGCAGATGGCCCAAATCAGGTCCCTGAAATTAGACCCATCAGACAAAGTCATGTGCAGAGGGGTGCTCTTAAAATGGCACAGTGCAAGTAATTCAAGATGTCGCCAGCTCATGCGACACCCGAGGGTCAAGAAAGCACAAATCTATGGCTGCATCACTAGCAATGACAAAGCTGAGAAGGTGCCTGAATCCCCAATCAGTTCAATAGGTGACCACAATATATGTGTAATGGTTTCCTTTAGCCCCTCCATTTTAGGGTCAGGCACCAGCTATCAGTACTGAGAGGGGAATGACAGGGGTGTGGGTAATTATCCCATTTCGCAGTCGTACACTATAATGCCCAAAAAAGCAGTCCAGACTAAGGTCCTCTCAAACAGCCATGAGGATTTTTGCACATGCAAAACATCCTTGGTAGAAAGATCCCTGATAGCGCCAGGCATTCACGAGACACAGCCCACAACCTGAAATCACTGCTCGCCTTCTTTACTGATTTACTACAAAACCGACTGAAGTCATGCATTTTATACTACTTCATTATTTTAGGTGTTTTGTAAAGCCTTGAATGTCAACTTGCAGTCACTTTGAAGTGCTTAAGTGTGTAGAGAAGGGGACAGATCACAAGCATAAAAGCATCTAGTGTCATTTACAGTCAAGAAGCATATGGTGAGAATCCAAAGTAGTCTTCTTCACTCACAGGCCAAGAAGAAAGAAATCAGGGGGGGAAACTTCTGGATAGTTTGGTTATGTGGAGTTTCATGATTGAGAGATAGGCCATGTGAGTTCTGAGGAGGTGCAGGCTTTAAGTGCTTGCATTCTAAGGCGTTAAGTGCATTCTAAGTGGCTGTCCTCCATGGTTCAATCAGGAGCAAGGGTATTTGGGAATACGGTGCATCGAAGCTGAGCAGGCTTTGTGCAGGAGTACATAGCCAGAGGGCAGCTCATGATGGTACGAAGGGCCTAACTCTCTCCATCACAGATCAGACCTGATCTATGGTGGGTGATGTTTTGAATGTGTTTATAGACTCCAATGGGGGCCAGTAGAGACCTTTCAGTACTGGACTGACATGGTCAGACTCCCTCAGGTTCAGGCACACTCTAGGTATCTAATTTAGTAGTGAAAGGGAGTGAATAAAGAAATGATCCCTGCTAGAGAATGATTTTGAAGTTCCAATGTGTATATGCTGGTTGTAATCTCTGAGGAAAGAGCTGACACACTTGAAGGCATTCCCAGTTACGTAAACCCAAAATCTCAGTCTTGTTAACAGAATGGTAGCATCTAGGGTGTTAAAAGTGCAGACCCATCAAGACACCTTGTTGTCCTTCATCAAGTAGGTTAAGGAGTTCCTCTGTAATTTTTTGCAGAACAAATTGTGTGCCTTTCATGGGACTGAATTATTCTTTCAATTCCATACATTCATGTAGTTTCCGTTGTTTATACTGGGGCGGCTGTGATCTTTGAGTTCATGAGTGGCAAGGCTGGTGGACGGAAAGCCGGATCCTGCCTTAAGTACTAAGCATATGAAACAGAGTGCATGGAAATAAGTTGACCAAGAAAGGGGTGCAGATTGAACGAGTCTGGCATAAAAAACATTGGACCCTATAGGAAAGGACATGGAAAAGAGTTTGCCTGACAGGCAAAAGGGAATACAAAGGAGTAGGCTTTAAATGTGATGAACAGAGCAATAAATGAGCTTGGGAAAATAAGGATGTGGAAGGGAGTAGGGTTGGAGAGGAGTGGGTATTGAACACAGTAGGCATGATCAAACTGGTCTTCGGTAGACTCAATATCTCTCCTTCAAGAATATACCCAAACTACTCCAATCTGACTTTCAGATGCTCGCCTCTACTGATATTGCGGTAAAACTCTTGAACAGCTTCACAACCTGAACCACCATGTTCATCCCTCTTTTCTTATCATTCTCCTCAGCGGCTTCACATCTTTTGGCAATGTGATTATTCGTCTTTGCTCATTTCCGTCTCAACATCCTGCATCATTGGCTTTGTAACTGACTGTTTCTTTCTCTACTTATTTAACCACTACTTTTCTGAATCGTTGTGCGTATCTCAATAGCCACTGACACCCTAACCTCTTACATTCCTCTCATGGCTCTTTCTTGGGACCTCTTCTCTACATCCCTCCTACACCTTTTTTGTAACCATCATCTCTTGGATTGGTTTCTGCAATTACTTCTGTGCTGATGACATTCACATTTTCTTGTTGACGTTCACTAGCTCAACACCGATCTCCAGTCTTGAATCCCAGACTGACTCACTGGCGTCCAACACTGGATGGTTTTCAGATTACTCTTGCAAATTCTTCCTTGAGTGTAGTTCCCTATATTATTGAAAATAGGATTTGACTTGATTCCTTCATTTACACTTTTCACTTTTCAGCTACTAAGAAAACTTACAATTCAACCTCGTCTATCCTTCTAGATAACTAAGGGCCTGACTTAGATCTTGGCAGATGGGTTACTTCGTCACAACGGTGACTGATATCATGTCCACCGAAATATAAATCCTGTAGGATATAAATGGATTTATATTTCAGCAGACGGGATATCCGTCACCATTGTGATGGAGTAACCCGTCCATAAAGATCTAATCAGGCTCTCACTAATCAAACCTCCTGGTATTAGCAATCTGGAGTGTGGCAACAGTTTCCCCCTAACACTACAACACCCCTGAACAAAGTCAAAGCATTGGTCACCATGTCAATTTTACCCTTCCCCATCATACAGTCACTGTTCCTATAGCTCCTTTCATACTGGATGTCTCT
Source organism: Triturus cristatus (assembly GCF_964204655.1). NCBI lineage: Eukaryota > Metazoa > Chordata > Amphibia > Caudata > Salamandridae > Triturus > Triturus cristatus. The sequence continues at coordinate 127,506,274 of NC_140590.1, forward strand.
CAGGAAATGCTAGGAACAGGGTCCTCCACTAACTTCACACTCCAGTATTCAAGGAGTTCATGGCATCTACTTCACTCACCATTCACCCATGCTTAGCTGCTACACCTCTGCCAGAAGACTGGGTGCAACCACCTCCTAAAGCTTCCCAAGGGTCACATTGCGGATTCTTCTCTTCCCCTTAATGTGTCACATTCTAATCAAATGCTTTCTCTGTCACCTTGTCTCTCCCAGCTTTCAAAAGCACTTTCAAAGTCCACCTACCCAACCACTGTGAAAGTCCATTTACCAAACACCCTCAAAGTCCATCTACCCAAATACCCTCAAAGTCCACCTACACAACCACCCTCAAAGTCCACTTACCAAACACCCTCAAAGTCCATCTACCCAAATACCCTCAAAGTCGACCCACCACCCTCAAAGTACATTTACCCAACCACCCTCAAAGTCCACCTATCCAACCACCCTCAAAGTTCACCTACCCAACCTCCCTCAATTTCCACCTACCAAAATCTCTCAAAGTTCTTCTACCCAATCACCCTAAAAGTCCACCTAACCACCACCCTCAAAGTCCATCTACTCAATCACCCTCAAGGTCCACCAAACCACCACCCTCAAAGTCCATCTACCCAACCACCCTCAAAGTGAACCTACCAAATGTCTCAAAGTCCAGCTACCCAACTCGACAGCTAACACATTCACAGCTAATTCCTGCTCTCCTTTACAACTAAGCTCCCAAACGGATTTGTTCTATATTCCTTGTCTGCCATTATTTTTGATCAATCAACCCACAATTTGGCATGAATGTAGTCCATCCAAGGTGTTAGGCCCTTTTATAGTGTAAATGACAAGAGTATTGTGCAGTTTGACTAATTAATATTATTGCAATGATTTGTAATACAAAACCGTAGAAATTGAAACACTGAGTTCCAACTGCAAGGAGTGAGGTGGCAACACAAGTTGTGTAGTGTGTTTAGTGCTGTGCACAGCACTTATTGTAGAGACGATATTCTTTTCTATCGATTAAGTGGCAGGCGTAAAAGGAAGCAGAGGAGGAAAGGAGGTGACAAAAACCTTCCTGAAATACAGACTATTGAAAGAAGGTGTGGGGCATCGTATTCTTTTAAATGAAGAATGATCGACTAACGAAGCTGTAGGCTTCTTCGTGGATGGTTATAAGGGCCCCTAAAACAGGAAGAGGAGGAGATGAGGCTTTTCTCTCATTGAGTAGGCAGCCACAGGGAATTTCAACATTAAATCTAGTGGGGATAAGCAATGCATTGTCTAATAGTCCTTATAGAGAGGATGGATACTAGCACTCAAGACAAATATATTAACTAGAGGTGGGCGAGCCACTGAAATCTCAAGCCAGACTCGAGCATGAAGTCTGGCCCTGGCTTAGCTCTAGGTCCTGTTTGAACCTCTAGCCTATAACAAGCCTAGCCTGCAAGTGGCTTCTGCCTGCCACTCGCCCTTTACCCAGAATGGGACATCACAGCCAGAGCTGCCAACTTTGGATCTCGGGAGCCAAGTTTGAATCATGACGTGAGCTCAGCATGCTGTGATTCTAGGAATATCACTTAATCTCCCCATGTCTTTAAAATATGCATATGAGTGGGTGTAATATAACTGGTTCTCCCAGCTCAGTGCTATAATGTATTAATGACGAAGCTACCACATGTCAAAACCCTTTTTTGAATTTTGAAGAGGTGTTCATTGACATAGCAGATATTTTCAGGGCTCGGCTCTCCGATCCTTGGCTCAGCTCTGGCTTGTCTCTCTCTGTTAATTTGTAAGCTCGACCACCTCTAGTATTAATATAGTCATGGTTTCAATATGGCAGTGATCCCACTCAAGAATCACCCCCTAGCCCAGGGGCAGGCTATGAACTGAAGATTATCTCAATTCCACTATACACAGGCCGAAGACCAAAAGCCACCCTTTTCAAGACAAGAACCTCCAAAAACGTCCACCAATGAGCAGGTGGTTCGTTGGTTAAGGTGGCCAACGATCTAGGACTATAAAACCTGTCAGGTATGGGTGGAGGTGCAACAACACATTAAAGGATGAAACCTTGAAAGAAAGTTTTCATCTGACGTCATCATTGGCGCGCCGTGACCAAAGTCATGCAGGCGACTGAAACATCTATTGAGTGAACATGATAGGCTATCACGAGTGTGAGAAGGCTGGTCATTGGAAAGAAGAAATCCAAATTAAAGGGGTGGCTTCCACAACTGAGGTGTGGGTAGATTGAGACTTATCAGGACCTACGGTGGTAAACCACTGAGACATGCACAGGATAAGAATCCCAGACTCTCGCCCTGTGAATCTCCCGGGAGAGGACCTTGTTCATCGGGGTAATCCCACAGAAGAGGGATTCCACTGAAATGCTTAGAAAGCAACAGATAGGATGTGGCAGGTGTGTCATTGAGCACACAGGGGGCGTGGCCATCTCCTCCAGGGACAGTGTTGCCAAGTTAGCCCATTCAAAATGAATGGGTAAAATGAAGGCCATTGTGGCTATGGAAAAGAAACTCCCTATAATTATTAATGGTGCACAGTGGTCCATGGAAGATATCAATCGTGGGAGCAGCGTAAACTGATTGATCGAAACTGTGGATTCAATCATAGCCACATTTAATTACTTTACGTGTATTGCATTCCAACATTTAGCTTACCGGTGCCACAATAGACAGGGAACAACCATATGTGAATCAGCCCTGACTTTGCATCGAAAGTGGTAACCTGAACAAACTGCTCAGAACGCCTCCTAGAGCGGGAACACAGGGACCCACACATACCGTGTGTCTCATTGGGTCGCATGAACTGCAGCTGAACCCAGTGGTGATGGGGGCTATTAAACCCACGTGTAGGGCAACAAGATGAGCCTGACAACAGCAGCCAGGCTGAGATCCCAGCCATGACCTATAGAAGCCCAGCTGAAACATACATCCATAAGAAACCTGCACATGGCTAGCTGGACTCAAACCTATGTCAGAGGTATCCGGGTCAGAGAGGTGCCACCCACTCTGGTCGATGCCAGGCCTCGGGTAGGCACGGATGACGTGTTTCCATCACTCCTCTCTCACTGGCACTTTCATGGACTCCTCGCAGTACATAATTAAATAAAGGAACTAATAGAACACATTAGATTATCAAATATATCTAATCCTGCTAATTAAATAGACACGGGATGACAGCTTTATCATCAGCTGCGCTCCGGCTCGGGTCAAACTCCAAATGTAATGTTTTCAGCATTAACAACCGAGTAGTGCTGCAGTAAAAAGTCCTGCATGAGGGGTGGGGTGGGTGGAGAGAGTATGGGCACAGGATGGCCCAGCTGGAGATGCTGAGCCTAGCGAAAGGGCGAGGAGCAGATTGGAAGTATGTCAGAGGAAGGCAGACATGGATGCTGTGAGAGCTTACATTATACATCATCTGATACATCGGCCTGTTACAGAGATATTTAAATATGTGAACTGTGGAGCAGCGAAAGTGTGCCTCCTTTCATCCTGAGAGTGTTCTGACTATGGGTGACTACCTGGTTGGTGGCATGCCGATGTACTACACTGGAAAAACAAGGTGATGGATGGAATGCTTGAATTAATCTCAGCTACAGGCAATCACTGGGGCCGCATCACACTCCATCATTTTTTACCCATCATGCAACCTCAGTATGGACCCAGCTATATGCAAATCATGGGAACAGTCCATCCTGAAAGACCAGGCCAGGCCCTCTCTGAACCGGAACACAAGCAACCCAGGACCGGTTTTCTCTTGTTATGAAGATTAAAGAGCAAATTAAAGTGGGGGAGAAAATCAGAATGAAAATTGGAAGGATAGAAAATGGAAAGGAAGAGAAGGGATGAGGAAAGAAATGAAAAAATGCAGGAAGAACTGAAACTATGAAAAGAAAGACTTGGAGGGGAAAGGAGATTGAAACAGAGAAGGAGAGAAGAAAGACTGAGTGTAGGGAGAAAAACAGAACAGAAATGAAGAAACGGAGATCAAGGGAGAAAAGTAGACAATGTATTGAGGTGAGAGAAGGTGAAGAAGGGGTAATCAAATGGGTCAGAAGAATCTATGGACGAAATGTAGAAGAAAAAAAAATCAGGAAAAAAGGAGTGGACGAAAGACAGCCAGGGGAGGAAAGAGTGAGGAATGATAAAAGAGCTAAGAGAGAGAGAGGGGTAGGGGACAGAAGGGTGATAAGAACAATCAAAGGGAGGGAGGGAGGAAAAATAAACGGGCATAAATTAGGGCACAAGGAGAGCTGAAAGAGGAAAATGAGATAGTTCAAAAAAGAAGCGAATACAAGCTATAGAGATCAAAGTGAGGAATCAGTAGAGAAGCGCCAGTCACTAAAAAGGTAGCGTTGAGAGAGAAGGTTATGACTAGAAAGAAGAGACAACAGAGGACAAAGAAGATTTAGGGCGGAGGAGGGAAGAGGAGCAACGAGAGGAGACTAAGACAGACACAAAGTTGAAAGGGGAGAGAGCTGGAGATATGGAGAAAGGAGGGTACAGGTAGAACGGGCGGCGCAGAGGTCCATGAGCAGCAGTGTAGCTATCATTAGTGCAGTAGGTGCAGTGGCACCCATGCCCAGGGGTGCGAGGGACCCACTGAACTCCGATTATGGAAGTTTTGAAACTGACCTGGGGGGTGAGGGGCGTGCCTCTTGTCTGCATTAATACCCTCACCCCCCTTCTAATGCCGCCGGCCTGATCCGGAGACGACTGGCACACGTGGTTCGAAGGCCGCAGGCAAGGTTTCAATCTGTAATCATTCTATGACCACCTCGGTGTAAAGTGTATCATGGGGGATTATCCTATATAAACACCTCAGTACAAGCTCTTTACCAAGCCCTGGACACGTTTCTACCCTTGACTGTGACGAGGTCCAGTATTTGGACTCTGCCCTCACCACTTGGATCACCCAAGGCTGTGACAAATCAATGCCCTGGCTCTTCAACGCCTTGGTTATCTCTCGAAAAGAAACAACTAAAAAAACAATACAAAAAACAGGGAGGCCGGCAGCAGCCGTGCTGCTGCCATCTGCACCAAGAGTCGGAATTCCGAATCAGGCGTCAACAGCCGGAAGGAAGCGGGTGTGCCATGATGTGCCCCCCACTCTCAGCCTCCAGCCACTGAGGCTGGCTCCGAATCAGGCGTCAGCAGCCGGAAGGAAGCGGGTGTGCCATGATGTGCCCCCCACTCTCAGCCTCCAGCCAGTGAGGCTGGCTCCGAATCAGGCGTCAGCAGCCGGAAGGAAGCGGGTGTGCCATGATGTGCCCCCCACTCTCAGCCTCCAGCCAGTGAGGCTGGCTCAGCCTAGAAAATGGCACCATGAGAGAGAGCAGGCGAGGAAGGGAGAGGGCAAGAGGATAAAGGACTAATTCAGCTGAGCCAGGTCTTGGTGTACTAACTGAACAACCCACATGGTGGCGCTGTGCTCCGAGTCTGCCAGCCTTTACATAACCAGGGGCCACTCTAGCTCACTCGGAATGTCCGCAGGCAGGCACTGCCCACAACCTCTGGGCCTGTTTGTGTCAAGCTTGGAGGGTGAGTCCAGCCGCTGCCGCTAAGCAGTGCACACGTGACGTGCCCCCACCCGCTGGCTTACTCTTTTATCCTCCCGCCTTCGCCTCACCCCTCCTCGCCTGTTCTCTGTCATGGCAGTGGCGTAACGAAAGTTTAAGGGGCCCCCTGCAATGTACACAGAGGGGCCCTGCAGCGCTCAGACCCCAGCGCTGTGCTGAGGGGGCCCCCTGCAGCTGAGAGCCCCCCCCCCCCCGCTCCGCGGGGGATGAGGGGGCCTGTGTTATGCCCCTGTCTCATGGTGCCCTCTGCAAATTAAGAAGGAGACCCGAGTTAGCTCTGGCTTGGAATTTAGAGCCCGCACACGAGCCAAGCCCTGAAAATATATCCTAAGTAATTCATACAACAAACATCACGTAAATTATGATAAAGTCACTTCAAAATGAGAAAGAAATGTATTCCTTTAACATGTGGTGGCTTTGATAGTATTAGGGCACATTATAGCACTGAGAAGTACTTATTGAAAGCGCTAGTTTTCTACAACTGGTAATCTAGACTCTCATATTTTGAAAGTGCTTTCATACACGATAATGAAGTAAAAAGAGTTTTGGTGAAATAAAATACTTGCCAGAGATCACACTAGTTAAGCAGGGAAGCCGCGATTTATCCAGGTTTTAGTTTGTACAAATCAGCCAGCAAATGGGTATCTATTTCTCTTTCCTTGAGGTAAGGCTTTATTTTTACCTCCTAATGCAGCTCTTAAATATAACTTAAAGTTGAAGGCTTTACATGAGCACCAGATACATTACACAAGGTCACATACATTATTTATAGGCATGGGGAGATTAAGTGATCTGCCCAGAATCAAACGATGTTGATCCGATGCCAAGATGGGAACCTGGTTCTGAGTAGGCAGCTCTGACAGTAATGCCACATCCTGGGAAGAGAGAGGGAGGCAGAAAGCACATGAAAGCTGGGCTCCTTATTGGTTCAAGGTTCCAACAGGACACCGGGCTGAGCCAGAGCCTGGCCTCAGGCTCGTGCCAGGCTCGAGCTCTCAGTGCCTCACCCACCTCTAGCCGTGGGTCACCACCACCAACCCCAAGCACAGAGTCGGTGGGGGCTGAGAGAGTAATACCGGCCACCTACAGGGAAAAACAACCTGCACACAGCAGGATGACCCAGTGGTGCTGGAATCATTTTCGGAGGGAGGTGCGACCATTAACCTTACAAAGCCATAGAGACTGTGAAAAATCCAAGAGTCACACAAAGAGCAAGTGTAGCAAAGGAGCCACGCCCATTTACCAGGAAGTATGTGTTCAAGTGGTGCATTTTGAAGCACACTATGCTGAATATATGACTAAAGCAATTACAAATATCACATTTTCCATTGAAATGGCCCCTTGGCATGGTGCCAGGCATGCAGTGTTATTATGAAACCTACACTGGTTTCAATACTTATAAACATCTGTGCATGATTCAAGAGTTTTGATTGGCTCTGATTTATTTTGATCCCATTAAAATCTTTGTTTGCATCAAAAGAATTACAAAAAAACAACAACAACCTGCCTCTTATGAACTTTACAAGCTGCTGATCTGTTGTGAAATATTTGTATAGTTCATTTATAGCTACTTTAATTTTGTATTGTATTACAAAGCATCTACACACTTCCCTTTCACAGCCCCTAGTACCCCTGTTAGATTGTTACTTCTCATAGCAAATGTACCTTTACCTTGCAGCCAGAGAAAGGAAAATTAAACTGCAATCTGGATGTCAGAAGAATAAGAAGCAATTTCTCAGAAGATGTTGCCAGACATTTTATTTCTGTTGTTAAAAGCGTAAACATGTTAAAACAAGCATTGGTAATGCATCAGTTTCACCTATGTAATGAACAAAAAACTTTTTATCAATCATCGTCCGGGAGAAAGAAAGAGCTCCCTGACATAAAACAGGAGTGGGGAGGATGTGTTACAGTGGTTAGAGCTACTGACTTGAGAGCTGGGGATCCTGGCATGAGTCTCGGCAGTACCATGCAACATCTTGTGATTTGATGCAAATCACTTAATCTCTTCGGGTGATAAATTGTTATATAAATATGCTGCAATAGTAAAAGGCAAAACTTTATGAAAATATAGTTCCACCAAAGCGGATGTTAAAAGTATTTTGGCAGCGCTAAACTGATAAGAGAAGCAGACTAGGATCAAGCATAGGTAAATGCAGGAAAATATGCTGCAGCCAATAGAAATGGAGAACAGGTAAGTGGCACACACAGGAACCAAAAAGAAGCAAGGAAAGAGCAGGATGTAAGTCCCTTTTAAGTTTATATTAAAAACAATAGATCACTCAAGCACAGCGCTAGCACTGTGCAGGCAAAACCTAAAAAAACAGTACCACTACTTCCAGCACTCCTGGGACAGCCTTCCTTCTATCTGGAAATAATTGTTTTTCTTGTAAAAGAGTTCTAAAGTTTCTCAGGTTTAAATTATGCCTTGCATTATGGGACTTCTAGTCGTGAATGTATAATGGACTAAACAGGAATACTAAATCATGAACCTTCCTGGACTGGAAGGGTTAGCTTATCCAGTCCACGTTTATGCGTTCCATTCCGGGATTTGTGGCCATGATTTTATTCTCCGATTTTATAATTAAATGAACAGGACTACACAGCCCAGAATGCACAGCAAAAACACGGACTACATGAGCTACTCGTGTAAACACCTGAGAATCCTGAGACTTTGTTTTCACCAAGGCATGGCCACCAAGTCACAACAAATAACCACAGGTGGAGCCCGGAGCATGGCGAATGAAACAAACAAAAGCAGCCTAAGGGCAATGGGGGGTGGTACTGATTCCTGCACCAATGCTCCTTGAGTTAGAGTCTATGAGCAGCAGCCTGTGCTGTATGGTGACGGTAAAGGGCCTTCACCAAAGTAGCTGCCAGGACATGTCTCCACCTGTAAGCCCCTACAAGCTCCCTGTAAACAGAATGCCCCACCAGTTGATTTACCCTGTACAGGTATGTGGTTAATACCACTGAAAACCATTCATCCACTATTAACTCAACCACAGACACTGACAACTCACCTCCAACATCAGTCACTCATGCGTCATAATAGCTCTCACCCACTTGCCACATCACTAATGGATCCAAAGCCACTTGGGCCACAAGTCAGTCATTCAAGTCATACAGCTCCTTACAAGACTATTCATTTAAATACTCACATCAGCACCCACCCACAAGAGAATGAACTGTTCATCAGCACCCACCCACAAGAGAATGAACTGTTCATCAGCACCCACCCACAAGAGAATGAACTGTTCATCAGCACCCACCCACAAGAGAATGAACTCTTCATCAGCACCCACCCACAAGAGAATGAACTCTTCATCAGCACCCACCCACAAGAGAATGAACTCTTCATCAGCACCCACCCACAAGAGAATGAACTCTTCATCAGCACCCACCCACAAGAGAATGAACTCTTCATCAGCACCCACCCACAAGAGAATGAACTGTTCATCAGCACCCACCCACAAGGGAATGAACTGTTCATCAGCACCCACCTACAAGGGAATGAACTGTTCATCAGCACCCACCCACAAGAGAATGAACTGTTCATCAACACCCAGCCACAAGGGAATGGACTGTTGATCAGCACCCACCCACAAGAGAATGAACTCTTCATCAGCACCCACCCACAAGAGCATGAACTCGTCATCAGCACCCACCCATAAGGGAATGAACTGTTCATCAACACCCACCCACAAGGGAATGAACTGTTCATCAGCACCCACCCACAAGAGAATGAACTGTTCATCAGCACCCACCCACAAGAGAATGAACTGTTCATCAGCACCCACCCACAAGGGAATGAACTGTTCATCAGCACCCACCTACAAGGGAATGAACTGTTCATCAGCACCCACCCACAAGAGAATGAACTGTTCATCAACACCCACCCACAAGGGAATGGACTGTTGATCAGCACCCACCCACAAGAGAATGAACTCTTCATCAGCACCCACCCACAAGAGCATGAACTCATCATCAGCACCCACCCATAAGGGAATGAACTGTTCATCAACACCCACCCACAAGGGAATGGACTGTTGATCAGCACCCACCCACAAGAGAATGAACTCTTCATCAGCACCCACCCACAAGAGAATGAACTCTTCATCAGCACCCACCCACAAGGGAATGAACTGTTCATCAGCACCCACCCACAAGGGAATGAACTCTTCATCAGCACCCACCCACAAGGGAATGAACTGTTCATCAGCACCCACCCACAAGGGAATGAACTGTTCATCAGCACCCACCCACAAGGGAATGAACTGTTCATCAGCACCCACCCACAAGGGAATGAACTGTTGATTAGCACCCACCCACAAGAGAATGAACTGTTCATCAACACCCACCCACAAGGGAATGGACTGTTGATCAGCACCCACCCACAAGAGAATGAACTCTTCATCAGCACCCACCCACAAGAGAATGAACTGTTCATCAGCACCCACCTACAAGGGAATGAACTCTTCATCAGCACCCACCCACAAGAGAATGAACTCTTCATCAGCACCCACCCACAAGAGAATGAACTGTTCATCAGCACCCACCCACAAGAGAATGAACTCTTCATCAGCACCCACCCACAAGAGAATGAACTCTTCATCAGCACCCACCCACAAGAGAATGAACTGTTCATCAGCACCCACCCACAAGAGAATGAACTCTTCACCCACCCACAAGAGAATGAACTCTTCACCCACCCACAAGAGAATGAACTCTTCATCAGCACCCACCCACAAGAGAATGAACTGTTCATCAGCACCCACCCACAAGAGAATGAACTGTTCATCAGCACCCTCCCACAAGGGAATGGACTGTTGATCAGCACCCACCCACAAGGGAATGGACTGTTGATCAGCACCCACCCACAAGGGAATGAAGTGTTCACACTATTCACTCACCATCAGTCTTTCTATTTCACCGCTCCCTTACAACACCAGTCATACGTCACACTAAAAAACACCTATTTACCACATTACACATTCGCCCAGTCAGCCACGAGTGACATCTTTAATGCACTGGCATCATTTCAAGGCCACCAACAGGCTCACACCACACCTCACCCTGGGTCTGGCCAGTCTCCCACTCCATTCTGCCTGATGACTGGCTGTGCCGTGGGGAGGCCTTAACTTGTGAGGTTTGTGGAAGCTGGAAAGCCACTCCCATTTTTAGGATTTCACACTTGCGAGATGTGCATAGCAGAAAGATTGCTTTGCGGTGTGAGGGCTGAGCCAACATTAAGTTGGATGAACGCGAGGCCAATGCAGCATTTTATTACACTCCTCAAACTTGAAAAATGTGTGTTGTGCACAACTTGTAAACATTTTTGACTTTTGCAGGCATTAAATTCTGCACAATTTGTTTCACGTTGGACTGTTTCAATCAGAAACTCTCTCCCCGACCCAGTCCCTTTGTCGGTGTATTGCATGACTTGAATACGAGGGATGCCTTAAAATTCAATTTCACAGTGAGTTACCCAAAGCTTCACATAATTGTGTGAAATTTCACAACAAATATCAGCTGTGTATTCCTTATTTATCTTGTAAGGGGCAGCACTGCTGTCGAGGCCCAATACCTTTCAGACTGTGCTCGCTGTGTAAGGTCTCAAAGTGCCCTATCTGGGCACCCTCGGTGTAGCATTCACCAGTGTCTACTCGTGTGCCATTCTTGTGCTTATCAACAAACAAACGATGGACGGAATGCTGACAATGCAGACATTCTCCCCCAGTCAAGAGATCTGGGTTAAATCCATCGTTCTTTTGCCCACTACGCCACCCCAGTTCAGACATGGCCATATGCAAATCAGTCTTGACCCTGTGCCTCATGGGAACAGTCCAGCCCGAACTGCCAAGCCATGTCTTCCCTGGACCAGAATCAAGCATCCTAGGACCGGTTTCTGGCTATCAGCCGTCATCAGCCAGGATAGCTTGGCTCCAGTGGCGTAGTGAGCACGGGACCCACGTCTGGGCATACCCATCCCACTTAGGGCGAAAAGCGTTACAACAAACAAACGATGGACGGAATGCTGACAATGCAGACATTCTCCCCCAGTCAAGAGATCTGGGTTAAATCCATCGTTCTTTTGCCCACTACGCCACCCCAGTTCAGACATGGCCATATGCAAATCAGTCTTGACCCTGTGCCTCATGGGAACAGTCCAGCCCGAACTGCCAAGCCATGTCTTCCCTGGGCCAGAATCAAGCATCCTAGGACCGGTTTCTGGCTATCAGCCGTCATCAGCCAGGATAGCTTGGCTCCAGTGGCGTAGTGAGCACGGGACCCACGTCTGGGCATACCCATCCCACTTAGGGCGAAAAGCGTTACAACAAACAAACGATGGACGGAATGCTGACAATGCAGACACTCTCCCCCAGTCAAGAGATCTGGGTTAAATCCATCGTTCTTTTGCCCACTACGCCACCCCAGTTCAGACATGGCCATATGCAAATCAGTCTTGACCCTGTGCCTCATGGGAACAGTCCAGCCCGAACTGCCAAGCCATGTCTTCCCTGGACCAGAATCAAGCATCCTAGGACCGGTTTCTGGCTATCAGCCGTCATCAGCCAGGATAGCTTGGCTCCAGTGGCGTAGTGAGCACGGGACCCACGTCTGGGCATACCCATCCCACTTAGGGCGAAAAGCGTTACAACAAACAAACGATGGACGGAATGCTGACAATGCAGACATTCTCCCCCAGTCAAGAGATCTGGGTTAAATCCATCGTTCTTTTGCCCACTACTCCACCCCAGTTCAGACATGGCCATATGCAAATCAGTCTTGACCCTGTGCCTCATGGGAACAGTCCAGCCCGAACTGCCAAGCCATGTCTTCCCTGGACCAGAATCAAGCATCCTAGGACCGGTTTCTGGCTATCAGCCGTCATCAGCCAGGATAGCTTGGCTCCAGTGGCGTAGTGAGCACGGGACCCACGTCTGGGCATACCCATCCACTTAGGGCGAAAAGCGTTACAACAAACAAACGATGGACGGAATGCTGACAATGCAGACATTCTCCCCCAGTCAAGAGATCTGGGTTAAATCCATCGTTCTTGTACCGCATTCTTGTGCTTATGACACAATGTATAGCTAATACCGTAAAGAAGATATTCACTTAAAGTAGCTCAGACCTACTGGCTTTGCCAAAGCTTCTTTAAATGTACAACAGGCAGGCAATGATTCATGGAGGATCAGTGTGTCATAGGTCCCAGTGCTAGTCTGAATAATAACATATAGCAATAAGCAGGGTTCGGTGGTTGCCTCGGGCCTCTGGGCCCCGGTGCCAGTGCACCAGCTGCACCAGTAGAAGCTGCGGAGGACATTATCCCAGACATGAGGGGCAGAGCCACAGAAGAAATTAAAAAGGGTCTCCTGTTTATGGAATTTGAGGGGGTCCTTCCTGTCCAGTTAATGGACACAGAAGGATAAACATTCACTTCCAACTAACAGAGGTAGTGTTGTTAAAGAATGTAGAAAGTTAGACAAATTGTGATATTCAGATCACACTGAAGGTACAACACTTGGGTTTATTCTGATCATAAATTCCTGCACTCAGAACAAGGCTTACAAGGAAAAGAGCAGGTATGGCTAATTGAGTTTTAAGTGTTTCTCCCCATAATCTCTGCAGCCGGCAATGATCTTTCTGCAACCGCCGTAATTTACATTAATTAAAGTGTGGCACCCTCTAGCTGTAAAATGTTCTGTATTTTTGTGTAGACTCAAAAACTGCAGTAAACTTATATCTTTGTCCCTGTTATTAAATCAATGTGCTTTTTCGAATCTTGCTAATATGCCTTGCTCTGTTTTTTAATGTGGGAAGTTTGCAGCACAGGGATAAATAAATGCAGAGAACCCGTGAGTGTGGGGTTATTAATATGGTTTCAGTGCCAGTGTTTGAGATGTATGGAGTCACTGGTGGTTGTTTGCACAGCTCCTGTAGTGACAGGTCCTCTGGGCCCCACTGTAGGTTAAGAGTGACATGTCTGGAATAAGTGGGAGATCACAAAACGGCCCAGTGTCTGGAAAACTGGTGGGACTCTGCAAAGTCACAAGTCAAGAGAGGCCCTGTGACTACTAAACCTGTGTCACGTCATTTCTTCCTGTGAAGGACTGCAGTAGAGGTATGAATAAGTGGAGTATGCACATCCCTTAAAAGCTGGTGGCGCTGGGGCTGGGGCTGGGGCAGAGCCTTCACACACCAGTCATACCTGAAGGAGGCGAGTGTCCAGGTTCAAAAGTAGCCATATGGCATTCATCACTTGAAAAGATTGGCTCGACTGATGCAGATACCACAATATGTTGGTCTCACCTCCTAAAGGCAGGTGGAGATGGGGCAGAGTCTGTCACACGACAGCCCTGCCTCTATGAAGCTGACAGAACTAGGGTAGAGTCAAGGAAGAGTTAGGGGCATGTCAGTCGTGCCTACGAGACAGCAGTCCGCACGGAAAAGAGGCACTGCCTCTAAGTCCTTATGTCCTCATCCCATTCACTAATTGTTTAAAACACATACTTTTGCCATTTTGTCAAGCCAGGGGTGACAAGTGTCATCACATATTTTTGCCATTTTGTCAAGCCAGGGGTGACAAGTGTCATCACATATTTTTGCCATTTTGTCACCCCCCTCAGCGATGACACTCGGGGCAGCCCGCACCCACCGCACCCCCCTTCCTACGTCCCTGACGTGGTCAAACGTCGGTACACATATTGGTTTTTGAATTTTTTGGAGGCGGTGATGGATGTCGGTGGGTTCTGCACTGGGTTATTAATTGGACAATCCTGACTTGTTTGGAATGGGTAAAGACTCCCTCAAGAGGAGGCATGTAGATTCCTACACCAGTAATCCTTCCACCTCTCCTCCCCTGGAGCGGGTTACTAGGGAGGAGGAGGATGAGCATCTCAGGAGGCTTATTATGGAAACTCTGCTGGGACTAAATGTGGCACAGGTGCCTGTGAGACCATTCTTTCGGGGATGTTGGGCTGAGGGTCCTCTCTTTCTGACGAGGAGCAGCCTGCTGCTGTGGGTGAGCGAAAGGGAAGTGCATCAGCAAGGACTTGCTCCCAAGCTACTGGTGCATGTAGAGCAAAATATGGGTTTTCAGGGGAATGAGACTCCCGGGCCTTCTTCAGGTTGTGGCCTTTTGCAGCACTGTAAGCAATCAGCCCGAGTGGATTTCCCTTTACATCCTGATATCATGGGGGTTTTGCGCAGGGAACGGAGGGACCCGGATAGGATTCTCATGCCGAGATTCATGGCTAAGTTGTATCCTAATACTGATATGCAGCAGGTCTTGCCTGATTCAATTCCCATTGACTCTTTTGTTTCCAGTCTAATGGGGCGCACTTCGCTGACAGCGGACTCTGTTATTCGTGATCAGACATATAAGAAGGTTGATTCCCCCTGAAAAAGGTATACTCTGGAGCCCATCCGGCCTTGTAGGCTGGCAACTATGGCATTTATGTGTCACAGTCCTTGATCTCTGATTTCAAGCAACTTTTTAGAACTTTGGAAGAGGGGGCACTACGTTCTTCATTGGTAGAAGGCATCGAACGACAGGTGGAATACATGTCGGACATTTCTTTTGATATGGTCTGGGCCAGTGCTCTTTTAGCAGGAGCCTCAATTGCTGCTCGCTGCTACCTGGTTCTTAAAGATTGGTGCACAGATTCAGGCCAAAAGTCCTCTGTGCCTGCCTTCTGAGGGGTCCCACCTGTTTGGAAGAAAATTAGAATCCAAGTTGCACAAGTTCTTTTAGGAGAAGCACTCCTCTTCTCTCAAGCAGCTTTCTTTTCTTCCTCCTGATAAGGCTCTTTCTGGTGTTCAGCCCTCTCGTCACCAGTATAAGGGCCAACAGGGGAGGTTTTGCCCTAGGAAGGAGCAAGAGAAATAGCCTAAAACACCAAAGAAGAAACACCCCTATCTAGGGGGTAGCCTGCCCTATGTGGTCGGAGGCAGGATACGCTTCTTCCTGAGGACGTGGATCAGATCTACTTAAAACTCTTGGGTGCTCCAAATAATTTGCACAGGATAGAGTTTGTGACCCTTCCACCTGAGTCAGGAGTGAGACCAACCCCTTGGCCATCTCACAAGAAAAAGGTCTTGCAACTCTGTTGCAGAAGGATGTCCAGCGTTCAGGATTTCTATTGGGTCATTTTTCTGGTTCAGAAAGCCATGGGGGGGGGGGGGGGCAGATTGGGGGGGGGGGGGTTCCGGTTGGTGTGAGACCTAAAGCACCTGAAGAAATATGTACAGACTATTCGATTCGAGATGGAAACTCTGCAAAGGATTATTCTGTTGGTTTGCAGGGATCATTGGATGGCTACCATGGACCTTCAGGATGCCTACTTCCATCTACCTATGCACTCAGTTAACCGGCAGTATCTTCACTTCTGTATCAACAACCTTCATTACTAATTCAATGTGCTGCAATTTGGTCTGAAGTTGACTCCTCGGATGTTCACCAAAGTGGTGGCTCCTCTGGTGGCAACTCTCCATGTCCAGGGTATCTGGCTGTCTCCCTATCTAGACGATTGGCTTCTGCATGCACCTTTGGAACAACAACTTTTGCAGATCTTGACGGTGCTGGTGTAGGTTCAGGAACATGGATTTCTGCTCAATTGGGACAACTGTCAGCTACAGCCTGCGCAGCAGAGGATCTTCATAGGGGCTTGTTTCAGGACGGACTTGAACAAGATTTTTCTTCCAGGTCCACGGGCCACGACTCCGAGAGTCTAGGTGTCCCAGGCGATGCAAAGTCAGTCTCTATCTTTTCGCCACTGGCTGTGGCTGCAAGGTCATATGGCAGCAACTGTCTTTACAGTCCCTTGGGCCAGGATCCATCATCGCCCCATCTGGACTCACTTTCATGCCTTCAATGTATGGTCCCTCTGACTTCCGAGATCAGGGTTCTGTCTCGGTGGCTTCTGCCAGAGTCATTGTGCAGGGGATGGAGTTTCAACCACATCCCGCAAAGGTTCTGAAGACAGATGCCAGCTCTTTTGGGTGGGTCCTCCGTGCAGGTCCGTTGGTCACTGGCGGAGAGCAGGCAATCCTCCAACTGGAGAAAAATGATGGCAGTCATACAGGCTCTGTTGCATTTTCAGGCTGTACTTTAGGGGCATCATGTGATGGCCAGGACAAAATGGTGACAGTGGCTTACGTCAACAATCAGGGGGGTATCAAGCCTAGGTCCCTGAATTTAGTGGACAGGAAATTGATGAGCTGGGAAGAGGTCCATCTTCTTTCCAGTGCAGCAATTCACATTCGGGGGGAGGGGGGGGGGGTAAAAAATGTAATTGCAGACTCCCTCAGTTGGAATTTCCCCCCCTTGCAGGAGATGTCTCTTGCAGTGTCCAGTTTCAAAGAGATTTGTCGGAGATTTGGGGTTCCTTTTCAGCATCTATTTGCCTCCCGAATCAACACCAAGCTTTCGGAGGTTTTGTGCAAGGGCCCGACAGGAGGGAGCATGGGGGGTTGGATGCCCTACTAGTTCCATGACCACACAAACTGCTCTATGCGTTCCCTCCTTTTCCCCTAATTCCCAGATTTATGTCCAAACTCCAGAGTGAAGACAGGGTGATGAGTCTAGTGGTCCAGTTTTGGACACGGGGCTTGGTTTTCGATTCTCATGTCCCTGGCCCTTCAAGATCCTCGATTGCTTCCACTTTATCCTTCCCCTATCAGATGTTTGACCAGAGGTCTCTCCCAGGGGCTGCAACTGCTGTTTGGAAATTTGAGAGGAGGGGTGGGCAGCGGTTCAGAAATCCAGTCCACTCTCCACATTGCACTCATGTGGATGCCATTGGGCGAATTCCCAGTCCTGGTGTGCCGATCATTCAGTCTATCCAGTTGCTTCTTCCCTTCCGGAGGTATTGAAATTCTTATGGGAAGGTTATGATAAACAGAAGGCGATCTTTACATTGCAAGCCCAGTGGGCTGCCATCAAGGCCATTTGGGTTCCTTTGCTCAATTTGGAGGATCCTGAGGATTTGGTCTCCAGATTGGTGACGGTTTTTTTCTCGTGAACTCATGACTAAGTCTCTGTTTTCACTGTGGGATTTACCTTTGGTGCTAAGGACTTTGACTTCTTCTCCCTTTTAGCCCATGGAACTGGCAGACATTAAGTTTGTAACCCTTAAGGTGTTTTTCTATAGCGGCCATTACTTCGACCAGGAGGATTGGGGAACTGGCTGTTCGTATGGCGAGTGAGCCTTTCATGACTTTCTTCGAGGATGGTGTGGTGCTTTATCCAAACTTGTTCTGAAGGGCGCTTCGGCTTTTCACAGGTACCAGCAAGTAGTTTAGCCAGTGCTTTTGGAAGTGGCTGAGGCTTCTCAGGAGCTGGGTTGCCTTTTCTGGATGCTTAAAGGGCATTGCGGGTGTATTTGGCAACGACTGCATCTTTCCGTACATCTGACTCACTTTTTGTTTGCTTTGGCTCTTCTCGATAGGTTGAGATGGTGGGGAGAAGATTTCCTTGATTTCCATTAGTAGATGGATCATGCAGGCCATTTTCCTGGGATGCTCAGTGGCTGGAGGTGCCCCTCCAGCTCCCCACTTAGGGTGGGGTTCAGGGGCATTCTACTAGAAGCCGTTCCTCCTCCTGGGCTGAGGCTCGGGTGTGTCCATTGCAGAAATTTGTAGAGCAGCTACTTGGGCAGGTCCAAATACTTTTGTTAAACATTATGGCCTTCAAAATGTTTTGCATGCTCAAAGATTTTGGGCTCGGGGTTTCAGACTCTGTCGTGCCCTGGTTTTCTTCTGTATGGTTGGATTCGTTCATTGAAAACCTTTGTGTTAGCAATATATTGGGTTGGTTGTGCCCAGTGTTGTTTGGGCAGAGAAAGTCTGCAGGTCTAGTGGAGGCCTCTCTGGTATTCCTCATGAGTAATGAATGGGATGGGGGCATAAGGACGTGGAGTAGTATTCCAGTTACCTACCGGTAATCTTCATTACCCATAGTCCAGCTTGTCCCTGTCCCATTCAATACGTCTTACCCTCCCTCCCCCCGGGTATCAAGGCCTCCAGACATTTGAGGGAACTCGGTATTGCTGGAGGAATGCTGGGTGAATTATACCCTTTGAGGCTGTGGCCTATGAGGCAGGGACACATGTCTCAAGCATTTCATGTTTCTTTTCGGTCTTGGGAGGTGGATTCCCCTCATGAGTAATGATTGAGACGGGGACGAACAGGACTGGGAGTAGGGAGATTACAGGTAAGTAATTGAACCAGGCACATCTCAGTCGAGGCTCTGAAAAATCTTCAGGGCTGGGGGAGAGTCAGTCAGTCTGTTCTCCAAATGGCTTATATGCAAGTCTGTCACTCCCATTAGCTGTGTCTCTGAGAGGCACAATTAGGGCAGAGTTTGTAGCATCATTGCCTCCACCCTGAAAGGACAGTTGGGCTATGACCGTCCGAATCATCAGTTTGGGAGAGAACCAATCACATGGCAGGAAAAAAAGGCTCTTGTTTCGACACAGAGCGCTCCGAAGTGCTGCTCTTGGCCACGCCAATGAATTATCAAAAGAGAAAAGGGGACCAGAGTCCCTGGAGGCTCGTGCTTTAGGTGGGTAGAAGTGCTGCCCCGACAGAACTGCTGCGCTGATAGAAGTGCTGCACTCGGTCACGGCAATGGATAATCAAAACAGAAAAGGGCACCAGGGGACCCCTGCTTTACGTGGATAAAAGTGCCACTCCGATATAAGTGCTGCTCTCTGTCACTGCATTGGATAATCACAACAAAAAAGGGCACCCGAGAACACCGCAGGCTCCTGCTGTAGGTTGCTAGAAGTGCTGCTCCGATAGAAGTGCTGCTCGCTGTCATTGTAGTGAATAATCATAACAGAATAGGGCCCATGGAAGCTCCTTTTTTAGGTGGGTGGAAGTGCTTCTCCGATAGAAGTGCTGCTCCGATAGAAGTGCTGCTCGTTGTCATTGTAGTGAATAATCATAGCAGAATAGAGCACATGGAAGCTCCTTTTTTAGGTGGGTGGAAGTGCTTCTCCGATAGAAGTGCTGCTCTGATAGAAGTGCTGCTGTAAAAGAAGTGCTGCTTTTGGCCACTGCAATAAATAATCAAAACTGAAAAGGGCACCCCGGGTCCCCAGAGGCTCCTTCTTTAGGCGGATAGAAGTGCTGCTCTGAAAGAAGTGCTGCTCTCGGTCACTCAACGAATAATCAGAACATAATAGAGCACCTGGGGCCCATGGAAGCTCCTGTTTTAGGTGGGCAGAAGTGCTTCTCCAATAGAAGTGCTGCTCTGATTGATATGCTGACATGACAGAAGTGCTGTTCTTGGTCATTGCAATATATAATCAAAACAGACAAGGGCACCCAGGCTCCCCAGAGGCTGCTGCTTTAGGTAGATAGAAGTGCTGCTCCTATAGAAGTGCTGCTCCTATAGAAGTGCTGCTCCTAGTCACTGCAATGGATAATCAACCAGACAAGGGCAACCGGGGTCTCCTGCTTTAGGTGGAAAGGATTCCCGGTGTAAGTCTGTCTCCTCTGATGCCTACCAGCTCTCCCGATTTAGGTAGGAGGCTACGGAATTTCCTACAGAAAAAAATCTCATATCTCCCTCTTAAAATTGTCTTTATTCATATGTAAGTTAATGAGGAAATTAAAGTCCTCCCTCTTTGCTGTTCCAACATGTTGGCATGGAACCCTCTGGGTGTTGGCATTCTACGTGCCAGGACGCACATTTTCATCACTTTTTCACACCAAATAATGTACCCCAGTCGCCGAACTCGGCCGAGCCTCACATGCACTTCAATACGCAGACCTCCTCTCATGCCCTTGTTTTCTTGTCAGCTTAATGAACATTTATGCTAATGAGCCTCATTACCGCTCTCAAAGTGGCACCAGCCTTGGCATACATATTCATGTCTCCCTGCTCTGGCGTGGGGGGTTCTGATTTTGCTTGGCACTTTGAGATGTAAATGGTGCACACAATAACGCGGAACCCTGTATTCCTCACAGCGTCATCTAATGGAATTCGAGAGCAAACTTTTTAAATAGCTGTTT
This sequence comes from Triturus cristatus, assembly GCF_964204655.1. Lineage (NCBI taxonomy): Eukaryota > Metazoa > Chordata > Amphibia > Caudata > Salamandridae > Triturus > Triturus cristatus. Next base: position 127,526,897 of record NC_140590.1, read on the forward strand.
CCAGAAGTTTCCATCGCCACCTGATCTTCTCCCCTGAGAGGAGGTATGAGTGCTGCAAAAGCGACATTCGGTCTGGTAAATCGAGCGCCGAATATCACACGCAGCAAACACGTCCAAGTGTGCGTGGGTTGGGCCGGATATGGCGTGGGTTGGGCCGGATATGGCGTGGGGATTGGGTGAAAGTTCACGGCATCACAAAGGCGAACTAATAGCTTATTTTCGGAAATGAAATGCTACCTCTCATAATCATCGCTTACAAATAGGGTCGTATCAGATAGAACACAGTTGTCCTAGCATTATATACGCATCATTAATTGACATTCAACGCTTTTATCATTAGGTGTTTTAATGTAAAAGTTATAGAAAGCAAAATGTTGTTAGCTACACACATGGAATACCGTCCAGCAAAATACCTGGGGAAGCGGAAGTGAAATCAAATGTACGACCAATGGAATTCTGAATGGCAGTGACATCACAAGAAAAGATCAAACACACAAAAGGTGATGGGAGGATGTTTGCAATAAGTCCACTGTGCGGTTAGCATCCAATGCTTCCAGCAGGGTCAAGGCTGATTTGCATGTGGCTGGGTCCAAACTGATGCGGCAGGGAGTGAAACACCAAAAAGATGAACAGGGATGCAGCCCGAGTAATAGCCTGTGGCGGGGAATAATTCAGGCATTCCGTCCGTCACTTTTATGTATACTTTATCACAGAAAAAGATTCTACAACCTTTGACCTAATAACATCACAGAAAGTAACAGAAGTTAAGAAAATAACACTTCAGGAATATCAAGTTTAATAGATAATTAATTTGCTAAAACATTTAGTAAATCAGGTCACAGGTCAGGTTCATTCAAGCTCATAATTAAACTTCCTTTTTCTTTATTTTCGTTATGCAACTGTTTGACTCCGCTTAGCGCCAAGAAACCGTTGGTGAACGTGCGCTGTATAAACGCCTTTTAACATAACATATATTAAAATCTATATTGAAAGATGTGCAATGAAGTGTCAGTGAGGCAATAACAATATTCGAACGATCACATACTATAGTGCAAATATTGTATATTCAAGGAGAAGCTCAAATGCCTACCACAGCATCACAACTTCGGGTACAGGTTCAGAACCAAAGTGGCACCCTCCAGTGCTAAGCCACCAATGACCTCACTGACAGAGTCAACCTATGTATTATATCCACACAGTTAAGAGAGGAAGTATAAGATCTTGGAGGCGCAGCCCCTGGGCAATCTGCTGAATGTGGAACAAGGATACGAGCAGTTTCGTAACTGGGTCCTAGCCGCCCTTGACTCTCTTATACCGATGCGCTGGTCGAAATGCCATGCTAAAGTTCCCAGCCCATGGTATAATGACACTCTTGCCGAGCTTAAGAGAACGTGCCGGCAAGCTGAGAGGGCGTGGAGGAAATCCTTTGATCCCACCTTGAAATCTTTGTATTTTGCCCAGCTTAAGATCTATCACAGGGCAATCTGTCAAACCCGGGCCGCACACTATGCTTTCGAGTTTCAGAATAGCCCCAACCCGTCTAAATTAATCTTTAAGGTTCTTAAAGACCTTATGGGGAAACGGGCCACCTCGGTGGAAATCTGCACGGACTCTCACTGTGAAAGTCTGGCATCCTTTTTCGTGGAGAAAGTGCAGGCGATTTACCGAGGATTTACGTCATCTGTGCCTGGTGCTGAGCAAACTGGTGTGATGGCTACGGTTCATGAAACCCTGTCCTCCCTGCCAGTAATGTCTGATGAGGTCTTCAATACTCTGAGCCTCAAAATTAAATCCGGTTCTCCATTAGATCCGCTGAGGCCAGAGGTATTTAGACTTCTTCCTCCCTTATGTCGTGAGCCCATACTGGATCTGATCAATCTATCGCTCACATCGGGCGTGGTCCCTTCTTCCTGGAAGCAGGCAGTGGTCAGCCCAATTTTAAAGAAGCCTAACCTTGACCCCCTATTACCAGAAAACTACCGTCCCATCTCCCTCCTGCCCTGGACCGCCAAGGTTACCGAGGCACATGTGAACTCCATCTTGTCCGCCCACCTTTCTCGAAATAACATTCTAGACCAGAGCCAGAATGGTTTTCGTGCACAACACAGCACCGAAACTGCACTGCTCTTTATGATCGAGCACTTGCGAACGGTGCTGGATGCTGGGCAGACAGCGGCGCTCCTCCTGTTAGATCTGAGCGCCGCGTTTGACACGGTGTCTCACGACATTCTGATCCGGCGCTTGGAGGGAGTGGGAATTGAGGGGATTGCTCTCCAATGGTTTCGCTCTTTCCTCTCGGACCGGTTTTTTAAAGTGGCTATTCCACCTTGTCAGTCCTCTTTCCATCCACTGGGGCTGGGGGTTCCGCAGGGCTCTGCGTTGAGCCCCACTCTGTTCAACCTATATGTGAAACCGCTGGCTGCACTCGTCAGACAATGTGGCTTAACCATGACATCGTATGCCGACGACACGCAGCTGGCGGTGACACTCAGTGGTGATCTCGAGGTGAACGCTCCCAGATTCCGTGCAGGACTCATAGCCGTGGCAAATTGGATGCGAACTAACTGTCTGCAGTTAAATGCCAAAAAAACCGAGGTCCTGATCTTAGGAAAGCAGGCGGAGCTCTGGGCAGACCAGTGGTGGCCTCCAGAATTGGGGGTGACTCCCATCCCAGCTGCCAAAGTTAAGAACTTGGGGGTCTGGCTGGATCCTACACTCTCCTTCACCAGCCACACGAAGAAGGTTGCAGCTACCTGTTATGGTATTCTGCGAGGGCTGAGACCGGTCCTCAAATTCTTCGACCCCCCTACTCGGCAACTGGTGGTCCAAGCCTCCATTCTTTCTCGGCTGGACTATGGGAGTGCGCTGCTGCTCGGAGTGAATCAGGCGGAGGCTACTAGATTGCAAAGGGTGCAGAATGCCGCGGCGCGAGCCATCGTTGGCCTTCCTAGACAGTGCTCTGTCTCTGCAGTTTTGACCTCTCTCCACTGGCTGCCGGTCAGACAGAGAATTAAATGTAAGGCTCTCTGCCTGACATTTAAAATCTTGAAGCTTTCCTCTCCTCCAGCCCTCGCTAAGCTTGTTTCCTCCTATGTTCCTACGCGGTCTCTTAGATCGGAATTTCTCCATCTGGCGGCCAATACACGGTTTAGACTGAGTAGGATGGGAGGTCGCTCCTTTCGAGTATTAGCGGCAGGATTATGGAATTCTCTCCCCGTCCATATTCGAGCCCTGAACAGCCTTACTTCTTTTAGGCGCGCCATAAAAACTTTTTTGTTCCCAACTGCTGACTGATTCCTTCCTCTCCTTCCCAGCATCGATTTGTTGTGTTGTGGTGCCTGATCAGGCGCCGGGACGCCCCTTGGCTGGGGCAGCTGCGCGCCTTATAAAAATGACTAACATAACATAACATAACATGTTACACAAATGACAGTACTTCAGGCGGCAGACTGCAGAAACATCCCTCAGATCGCACCGACAGGTCTCAGACAACACTGCTGTTTGCAGGTTAAACATGGGATGTTGTAATTAATCTAGAGGAGTGAGATCCATGCTGGGATTTCTGGATATGAACAAAAGAGGAATATGTTTCGAGTAAGCTCAAAATGAAACACGAAGCGCTGCACAACACGAACACAGAGTAGGCACATTCGGTAGTACAAAGGAAGCAGCCTAAACCCAGAGGCTCATGTGTGAGCAGAGATGTAGAGAAAGAGGAACAAGGGTAGGGTTGGTTCTCTTATCCCGGATTCACTCCCAGAACTAATAACAGCTTCATACAAAGAGCTGGTGGCCTTGTTGCATCCTCCTGGCCCATAGCTCTGCTAAGTCATTAGAAACTTTTCCAGCATATGCGAAAATAATTTGAGATCCTATTACAGACACTGAGGCGAGGATTATGCTTCTCAATCTTTACTACTCACTTTAACAGCAGCCAATCAAAAAACAGTAAAAATATTCTTAACACTTCAAATCCCATGAGGCTTCGAACCACACCTCCATAAACCACCAATCGGAACAGTCCAATGTCTTCAAAATAGCGAGGCACCATCTTACTGCCTCTTTCTTTGCAATAAGCAGTCTTTTCCTAGTGCAAGTCAAAACAGGATACAGTTCAAGCTCTCAACAGAGAGCAACTCCAAATAACGGGTCACAGAAGAGACAACTTTATCCATAAGTGGCGCAGAGACCGCCAACGGAAATTAAACTCCAGATTTAGCTCTGTTTTTTTAGAATCCGTTCCTGAAATCAGAAACAAGTTTGAATATCATAGAACCCATGAACTTTAACATATCAAGGTAAGGAAAAAACAGTCATATCAAACTTCATCGTATGACATCATGGCATTTGAGATACAACGGGTGAGATAATCCTCGCCTCTGTGTCCTTAATAGAATCTAAAATTCGTATTGCCTATGCTGGAATTTTTTTTCTATTCTCTGGCAGGATCACAGGCTCAGATTATGCTGGTTCAAGGCTGACCAACAACAACAGAAGAATCATGTACAATCGGTTTGTAATAAAATATTTCAAACACTGAGTCAGATGACCAATCAGCTGCCTTAAGAATATCTTCTAGCCTGGATCCCATTACAAAGGCTTTGGACGCCATCCCGCCCCTAGTAGAATGTGCACCATACACAGAAACATCTATACCAGCTTCAGCCATGACCCATCGAACCCAACGAGCTCATGTAGCTGCCTATACCGGGCGGAAAGGTTTCTGAATTGACTAAAGTAAAGGTCCCAAGGGTTCGGTTCTGTGAGGCAAAGTATCTTCTTCGTACTTTTTAAAAACATTTAACCACACATAACTTGTCATTGGGAGGAAAGGCAGGATAATCAACTGAACGTGACAGTCTTAGTTCTTCTAGATATAATAAACGATACACCAGGTGGAGAAAATAGCCTACCTGCTAGATCTAGTGCATGTACATCTGCCAACAAGAAATCAGACACAAGAGCATGGTAAGTTTAACTGAAAGCTGTTTTAATGATAAATCTTTATTCTCTGGCCAAGATTGTAATAATGATAACACATTAGAAACATCCCATAGAGTATTGTATCTGGGTCTCAGGGGTCGAGCGACCCCTATACCTTTCAGTAATTTTCATACAACCGGATACACACATACTGGTTATCCATCTATATGATTATTTCCGGCTGACAAAGCATATCTAAATTTGTTTACTGACCTGTAACATAACCCGGATTCTGCACACTCTGAGAGAAAATTTGAGACATCTTTCAAATTGGATCCCACTGCTTCCACCTCCTGTTGAAGGCACAAACGCACCCAATGTTTCCATGCAGCAGAATATCGTTTACGGGTGGAAGGAGGCAAAGCCTGTTGTATAAATTCGGCAGCCGCCGATGAAAGGCTTTCAATTTGTTTGTGTCTCCTGATAGCTTCCAAACCATGAGCGTCAGTTGGTTCAGCAGAACAGGTGGATGAGGAGATCCGACTTGGTCCAGGAGCAACTGCGGAAATACAGGAAGTCAAATGTGTAGATCTACTGACAACTCTAAGAGAGTCGGAAACCACGATTGTGTCTTCCATAGAGGTGTGACTAAGACCAACAATGCTGACTGGCGGCAGAGTTCGGCCGCAACTCTCTGGATCATTGCAAAGGGGGAAAGGCGTAGTTCGTCTCCGGTCCCCAAGGATGAAGAAAAGCGTCCGTTCCCAATGCCATCCGGTCCGGTCTCCAGCTGTAGAACCGGGGAAGTTGAGCATTCAGACGAGAGGCAAACAGATCTATTAGGCATGGGTCTCGAATAGTCATGATCTCTTGAAACAGGGAACAATGGAGTTTCCAATTGCGGTAGTCTTTCAGGAATCTGGAAATCAAGTCTGCCACTAGGTTGTTTTTGCCGGGGATGTATTCCGCCAAAACAGTGATCTTCTGCGCTATGCAGAAGTGACAGAACTCTTGAGCTATGTTAGCTAAAAGACGAGATCTCGTACCTCCTAGGCAATTTATGTATCGTACCGCTGACACATTGTCCATCCGTAGAAGGATGCAACACTTGCTCTTTATCGGGGAGATTGACTTGATAGCGAAGGAACCCGTCAACAGTTCCAGACAGTTGATGTGTAGTTCCAGGTCTTCTGCTAACCAGCGACCGCCGGTAGCGAATTCTCTGCATCTCGCACCCCAGCCCCTGCCCCAGCGACTGGCATCTGATTCGATGACTACATTAGGGGACACTCCAAAAATGGCCTTGCCATTTCAAGCCTCCATGTGTGTCAGCCACCATTGAAGTTCCTCTTGCGCCTCGAGTGTCTGTGCAATTGTGTGATCGTAACTGAAGTGCTGCTGAGGGTAATGAATTTTCAGACGTTTTAACACTCTGTAGTGGACTTCTTGTGATTTATTACAAAACCTAGGTTCTGTAGGAGAGACACAGTCTATTGCAGGTGCGTTATCAACAAAGTGCGATCTTGTGTCAACAGAAGCATGTCGTCCAGATTTACGATTATGCGAACTCCCATTTCTCGTAGTCGAGTCACCACAGGTTTCAATGATTTGGTAAACACCCAAGGGGCTGAGGATAGGTCGAACGGTAGAGATTGATAGCAAAACCATTGTCCTTTGCATTGAAATTGGAGGTAATATTGATAAGTGGGATAGATCGGGACTGTCAGATAAGCATCTTTTAGATCTAAGTGGACATTCCATTCCTTTTCTAGCAACAGATGCCTCAAAAGATGGATGCCTTCCATTTTGAAAGGACGGTAAGTCGCGAAGGGATTGAACGCTCTGAGATTTAGTACTAGTCTCTGACCACCTCTTTTCTTTTGAACCAAGAAGACGTTGCTGCAAAAACCTTCTGGCTGGAGAGCTCCCGCAGCAATAGCCTGCTTTGTCAAAAGATCTCGCAGTTTGGAGTCTATAAAAGACCCTTCATGTTGGGAAAAATGTAGAGGCGGGGAGGGCATGTTGAGTCGATGGGAATGTCAATTCTATTTTATACCATTGAACAGTGTTTAGGACCCATGTATCTGATGTGATCTTTGACCAATTGTGTACAAAATGCATCAATCTGCCCCCCAAGGGGATCAAAGGAAGAAAAGGTTGAATCATTACCTGAGGATTGGGCGTCGTTGTTCCGGAATCCTCTATTGACGCCCCTGTTGAAGCGGGCTCTGAATCCTCGTGATCTACTGGGATAGAATCCTGCTTGGGCTGGGTCTTGTGTGTACCCTATGCGCCTGGGGCTGTACACGCAGTGAGGACCTTGCTGGTTGAAGAGGCCAGTTGAGCGTCTTCTGACACGACCGGCCCTACCACAGAGGGGATTGAATACTCTCTTGAGTTATGACTGAGATGTGTCTAGGCAGATGAAAGTTTTTACAAACTTAGCAATGTCCTTGACAAAGCCGTCTCCAAAAGTTGACCTTCCGCCAATGGGCCTGGTTCTGCCGAGACCAGCTCGGCTACTTGGGGATCGATTCTTAGGAGAATAGATTTGCCCCTCTCAGAGGAAAGCACACAATTTCCTTTGCCTAGGAGGCAAATTGCTCTTTGAGTCCATCCAGCTAGGACTTCAGGGTGAATTGCAGCACCTGTCGCTTGGGCGTAAATAGCCAGTGCCAGGATTATGGTCAGTGGGCTGGACACATCCAGAAGTTTGTCATGGCATGCTCTCAGAGCTCTATCTATTCCCTTTTTAGGGTTTTTACGGTATTTCTTGAGAAAAGTTTGCATAAAGGTATCTATGTCCAGAGTGAGTGCAGTTTTGCTTGGAATATCTGGATGGGGACATTCTGACCTGAGGTGGGATCCGACCTCTTTGTCGAAGCTTTTTCGCAGACTAATCTGCATTTATTCTGACACCGTCAGGGCCCAATCTGAGGATCTAGGGTGAACTTTGCTAGACAGGTCAAAGGCAAACGAGGAATGAGTAGTTGGAGAAGAGGGACGCTTGCATTTCTTAGAACGCTTGGGAGGAAGAGGAGTCTGTATCTGCGTCCATAGGGGGGAAGGGGCAGAGGGAGAGATGGTGGCGGTTGGGTCGATGGATCAGTACTGTAATCATGATCCCTTGCTCTTTCAGTAACTTCGGTGTAGATCTTTACATGAGGCCAGGACTGGCCGGGGGGCTCTGAGTGTGGAAGGGGGTTAGAGGAGGGGTTGGAAGGAGAAAGGGAGGGGTCACTACCTACCAGCTGGTCAGGGCATTGTGAGATGGGTAGGAGGGCAGATGACAAAGATTTATCAAGTTTCTTTTCTAAGGTTTTGTCAATCATGGATTCCATATTTTCATCGTAGTAAAAATCCTCGTCATCTTGTGGACCATAAACAGTCAGGTCCTGCTCGTACCCCTCATAATCAGACATGATGCAGGGAAGGGTTACTTCCCACCTCAAGATCACCTGAAGATCCCAGGAAGGAAGCCAATTGATTACAGCCCTGCACAGCGTAGATACAGGGCGAAAATTGGGAGCCAAAAAAGAGCTGTAGCAGAGAGGCCGAGGTACCCCAAGCTGCTTCTATAGGACTTATGGGGGTGGGGGGGGAGTGAGGACATGACTGCATAAGAAGCAGCAATATTAAGGGGGTTGTGCAGTAGAAAATCGTCTGATCATTGAATTAAGCAAATTGAGCCCGGTACCGGCCCTGCTCTGCGTGAGGAAAACCCTGTTTTTCTAGCCCGGGCCAGGCTTCACCAGCTTCCGAACGGGAGACTGCCTCACATGCAATGACACATGCAGGCTCCCAAGAGGTTATGTGTGTGTGTAGCCCAATTGGGCTGCACACACGACCTCGCTCCCAGGAGGGGCCACTCCCAGAGCGGTCGCGCGAGGAGTGCGCACCGCAGCGGCACAGTTGTACGTACGGGAGAAAAAAGAAAGGTGAAATCTGGACTTGAAATTAAAAAGCTCACAATAATAATATCGGGAGGAGAGGGCGCGCTGGCGAATCGGGAAGTAGGAAGCACCGCTAGACAATGGGCAATCTGAAGCGCGAATGCACGAATACAGATACAAGGAGAAACAGTAATTTATAATTCGTAATTACAACGCAGTACAAAACACAGTATCAAATAATCAAAGCATGTAATTGCATTGGAAAGGTACTACAAAATAACAAGGCACTTATCTTGATTGCAGAGCAGCAAAGAAAGATGCAGTAAGATGGTGCCTCGCTATTTTGTAGACATTGGACTATTCGGATTGGTGGTTTTTGGAGGCGTGGTTCAAAGGCTCATGGAATTTGTAGTGTTAAAAATGTTTTACTGTTCATTGATTGGCTGCTGTGTAAGTGAGTAGTAAAGATTGAGAAACATAATCTGAGCCTCCGGTCCTGCCAAAGAATTGCACTTGGCCCGAGGCATTCCACCAGCGAAATGAGTGTCGCCCCGGAAGACCAAACTGATGCTGCTTCCAGCCATGGGAGAGGAGAGGTTGCGGGAAAGGGCACAGAGAGGCAGGGACTGTGTGCTGCTTAGGGCCTGACAATATATTACAGTCAAGACCAGACGAAAGCAAAGAAGTTCTACCTGGAGGCAGATGACATAACCACATCACAAAAACATTTTCCAAATATTATAAAAAATTAAAAAAACATCCCGATCGCTTACTTGAAATTGTGGACGGCTGGTGAGAAGAAGCATTGGCAAAGCCTACTAGGTCTGGCATGGGGAAGCTGGTGAGAAGGCTAAATTTTTTCATCGGTTTTATTGCAAGCATAAGCCACAGCAGTAAAGAGAACAAGAAAGAAAGTGCTGCTACATAAAGGTGGCCAACAATTGCCTGCAATAAACATTTTAACTTTGAAAGACATCATTCATTGATGTGGCCATTTACTACATAACAATTGTAATTAAAAAGCTTTTTAGTTGTCCAATGCATTTTATTATTATTATTTATGAAGGAGATGAAAATAAATCACCAACTAATCAAGCACTCAAATCAGTGAGCTAGAATATTTCAATGCCACTTAAGCATATTCTAGCAACTAATCTAACAAGCATTGGCAAAGCCAACAGATCTCACCTATGTGATCTGGTGGCTATTTACATCTAGAAAACGATGCAGCCACTTTTTTACTCTCTACTTACTGATCTGAGTTGGATTGGTAACTAAAGAAAAAAGTAAAAGTGTTTTTTTGTTTAAATAGTGGGTGGGGAGGCAACATGTAAGAGTAAATGCAACACAAGGACATGGGGGCGTTGGGAAGTAAGAGAGGGCGCCAGGGAGTCGCAGCAACACAATGGGTGCTTGCGGAAGAGGAAAAGACACAGACAAAAGAGAAATGCAGAGCAGGTCAGGGAGAAGCACACGGGCATGCAGCCAATGGGGTGAGAGAGGAGCGTGCGGGCGGGTAGAAGCAATACAGAGGGCGAGGTGGGGAGGAGAAGCAATAGGCCACAGTGGAACATGGATCCGTAGGAGAGAAGCGCACAGGAAAGGAAGAAAAGGAGGAGAAGTACACAGATGACAAAGACCAACATGGAGTGCAGGGGGAGAGAAGTACACGAGGGTGGCAGCTGCAAAAAACATGTACGGTCAGGGAATGCTTAACTGAAAATAACAAGCATTAAAAATGCAATAGGTCTCACCTTTCACTAAGTTAAAAGCCAATTGCTTTGCTATGGAATACAATTAGCAAAGCAAATGGCTTTAACTTAATCAAAGGCGAGACCTATTGCATTTTCAATGCTTGTTCTTTATTATTGCATAGGAGAGCACATTGAAATACATGAGTCCAGAATGTGCTCTGTACAAATACATCTTGCGTGCATGATTTAATAGATTATTAATTTTTCTCCAAACGCAAAAATAATCTAGGCCATGCAGGATGCACATGACAACTGACTTGTCTCTTAGTTCACTATTGGCATCCTCGTGAGGGTGGAGAAACGCATAAATGTTTCTAAGTTCAAGTTTTAAAACTATCGCTTTAAATAAATACCACTCAATACATTGATATTATCGGATGCACTAAGGTGAAACGCTTCCACATGCTGCAGCAATGGAAGCTACGCCCCTGCTAGTGTGTGGTACATATATATGTGCAGCTAAACGTGGGAGAAGGCGAGTGGCTCTGTAGGGGTATTCTATGGTCAGGGATTTAAGTGGGATGAAAAAACTGGGGGGTCTCTCAAATGGGCGTGGCCAATGTCATTAAGGGCGTGCCTTAAAAACAGGTAAGCCAAAAATCTGTGCTTAGCACTATTGGCTTTGTCAATTTTTGTTAGTTGCATAAGATAAATAAGCAGCAACTATGGCTTGCTATATATAATATTGAGAAATCTTCCTCTTAACGCCTAGGTGACACCACTGCAATGTTGCTGCTCCTGAGTTTCAAAAAGAGAAGGGAAATCCAGGGAGAAAATGACTCTTTAAAGGAATTCCGTTCCCCTACAAGCTCACCTAGCATGACATGTGGAGCATTCTATGAAGTTCTAGAGGGCCAATCAAAGCACTGCATTCAAGACCGCATCTGGAGTATTCTATCCAGTTCTAAAGGGCCCATCAAAACACTGCATTCTAGACCACATCTGGAGCATTCTATCCAGTTATAGAGGTCCCACAGCACTGCATTCAAGAGCACATCTGGAGTATTCTATCCAGTTCTGGAGGTTTCATCAAAGCACTGCATTCAGTTCCGGCTTTAGCGCTGGTGGCGCCTGGTGCGACAATCATTTTTGCCGCCCCCATCCCCATGACCTCTTCCTCGGACTCTCTCACTACCACCGGGCAAAAGTGCCCCTCTTCTCTCAAATCCTAAATTATTGCTAAACACAGCACACCCTCATAGGTCAGCATCCCCCTCCGGAGGTCAGCGCTCTGTGCGGCCGCACCAGTCGCACTGCCCTAACGCCGGCCCTGTTCAGTTCTCCAAGCCTCAATGTTGCATTGCGGACAGTTTCGGAGGTCTTATCTGCAGAGCAGCATTTGCTCTGAAGGTATCATATAGAATATATTTCAAGTTGTAGAGGTTTCATCTACACTAATCTGCCCAGTTCTAGAGATCTCATAAGGATTATTAGATCTAGCTCTACAGGCCTTAATGCAGAATTGTGTTCAAGTCTTGTCTGCTGTAGAGTGTTCAGCTTCAGAGATATCATTGATGGCACTGTATACAGGGGCCTCAACTGAAACATTATACACTTTTCCATCCAACCCCACTTGCACTGTGTCCAGTTCTGGAGTTCTCATCTGGAATACGGCCTCCAGTTCTTGGGATGGTATATACAGTTCTAGGCCCAGTTCCGGATGTCTTGTTTGCAGGATTATGCCCAGTACAAAAGGCCTTATCTGAAAGTACTGTGATCTGTGTTAGGCGTCATCTACACAGAGGCATGTCTATGAATAGTGTGGCAGGTGCAGTGGCACCAGAGACCGTGGGTGTGTTCAGGTGTCATTTGCAAGGCAGAGTCCAGTTCTAGAGAACTAATCTGGATTATTGTACACATCTTTGGAGGCCTCGCCTGGACGCTTGTGTCCGGTTCTAGAGTCCTTGTCGCAGTATTGTATCAGTTTAGAGGCCTCATCATACAAAATACATTATATGCAGGACAGTGTCGGGTCCTGGAGAAATAATCTAGATTAATGTGCCCAGTTTTGGTGGTCTCCTATTCAACACATCGCCCAGATGTGGAGTACTCATGTACAGAAAGGGTAAAGGCACCTTAAAAGTGGCATATAGCGCAAGGTCTGAAGCCGACAAACAGGCGGAAATTAGATATATGGCCACCAGGAAGAGGGTAGTGTAGGTTAGATACCAAGGGGCATATCTACAAGGCGGCGATATAAAATTATTGCTGCTTTTGCGGCCGTTTTCGGCCGAAAAGCAGCGATAATTTTATCGCTATATTAGCAAGATCACGCTATCGCGTGAAACCTTGCCTTAGCGCCTGAATTCCTAACGCCCATCTTTGCATCTCTAATGAGATGCAAAGTGGGCGTTCCTCCCCAGGATAATGGGAGAAATGTCTCCAAGTGACATTTCTCCTATTATCAAGCCTCACGCAAAGCAGCATAGCGACAAGAAAAGTAGCGATAACCCCTGTTATCGCTACTTTTCTTACGCCTGCTTTGAAACTGACATAGCCATGATATCCTATGTAAGGTGGATATCATGGCTAAGTATGTGAGGCCCTATCAGCAAGCTATCGCCAAACTTCGTGGGATTATCTCTAGGTTTCCAGCGATAATCTCACGTTTGGCAGTTAGCGCTCGGATTTTTATCACTTTTGAGATAAGCGTTGCTAATAGCACGCTATCTCAGCAATAAAAATCCATGCTAGCCGGCGATAATTATCCTAGCGCTAAGTGCACTTAGCGATAATTATCGCCGGTTGTTGCTAATATGCCCCCAAGTTGCCAATTGGCGCGTAGGGTGACCAACCGTCCGTAAATTTCACGGACAGTCCGTAATTTCGGCCGTCTGTCCGTTGTCCGTGAAGGATTCTTTAACAGACGCCATTTGTCCGTAATTTTAACCGGGCACCGGTCGCACCACCCTAAGCTGGCACAGTTTCCACCCACCTCCCTTCTTGACTCCGATCCTCTGATGCAGCACCAAAGCTCAGATCCCCAGCAGCATTGGGGAGGCACAGGGTGATGGCAGCCCTCACACCCTCCGCCCTTGATGAGCTGCTAACAGGTGCTTGAAGGTGACTGAGAGGGAGGGGCTGCAGCTTCAGGGGCATCTATTCAGATGCAAACAGCCCGGAATGCGTCATGTCTCTGCAAATTAGAGGGGCCTCACACATTCCCTTTCTGCCCTGGGCCCCAAACACCCTAGAACCGGCCCTGATTACACCAGGCAGCACGTGGTTCTTTTCACAGAGCTTAATTACTGTCAGTAAATTATAAGCAAACCTCGGTTCTTCAAACATGCAGTGTATAATGTAATAAAATAAAGAAATGGCACAATCGCACCAACACTGATTAACAAAGTATGGAGGACAATCAGTTAAGTCAGTTCTCTTCCAGTATCTCTTTTAAGTACTGTACATCACAGTGGGGGTGGCAAAACTAACATTTTAGAAAGAGAGCCTGTCCTCTCGTAGTCTTGTCCAGGAGGGGGTGAGGAGCCCTACCCCACCCTGGAAGAGACCAAGATGACACTAGAATACTGCATGCCCACCCCTGTGCCCACCCTGGTGGATCCTGTTCCCCCTCCTGTGATGGCTCCTACCCCCCCCCCCCCCAGTGATGGCTCCTGTCCCCCCCATGTGGTGGCTCCTGTCCCCCCCCTCCGACTGTGATGGCTCCTGTCCCCCCCTGTGGTGGATCCCGTCTCCGCCCTGGGTGGCTTCTGTCCCAGTCCTGGAATGGCTCCTGCAGCGAGGGTGAAGTTCTTGATGGGCCTCTTCTCAAAAAGGCTCAGCTCAAAATTAATATGAAAAGGTGAACGAGTGAGTAAGTAAAGGGATGGGTGGATGGCTGGATGAATTAGTGAAAGGGTGAATGGACGAAAGAAAGATTGAATAGATGGCTGAGAGAGGCTGGATGGATTGATGAGTGAGTGCAAGGATGGATGAGAGAAAAGGTAAATAGCTGGATGTATGGGTGGAAGGGTAGCTGGATGGGCAAAAGGGTGGATGGATGAGTGAAATGATGGATGAGTGAAAAGGTGGATGATGAGAGTGGGTGGATGGATGAGTGAAATGATGGATGGACTGATGAATTGATAAGTGCAATTGTGAATGGATGGAGGGATGAGTGAAAGGCGGATGTAAGGATGGATGAGTGAGTGAAAGGGAGGGTAGATGGACAAAAGGATGAATAGATGAGTGAAGGAGGGAAAGGATAGATGGATGAGAGAAAGGATGGATGAGTGATAGGGTCAATGGATGGATTTATGAGTGGACGAGTAGATGGATGGGTGGGTGGATGGATGGAAGGAAGGATGGCTAAGTAAAAGGGTCGATGGAGAGAGAAAGGGAGGATGGATGGATGACTGAAAGGGTGGATGGGTGGAAGGATGAGTGACTGGGTGGATGGATGAGTAAGTGAAAGGATGGCTGGATGGGTGAAAGGGTAAATGGCTGGATGGATGAGTGAATGGATGGATGGGTAGAAGAGTGGATGGATGAGTGTACAGATGGATAGGGTGAAAGGGTGGATGGATGGATAATGGATGGATGGATAAAGGGATGGATGAGTGTAATGATAGATGGAAGGATACATGATGGATAGGTTTGCAAATTGTTGAATATGTTTGGACATGGTTGGGCTTACTTAAATACTATTGCGCCACCTCCTCTGATGTGTCTGTAAAACTTACCTATTGTCCTGACGTTTTGTCCTGAATTTTGACCTCCTGTCCTGAATTTGTGTCCTGAATTTTGACCCTTTGTCCTGAATTTTTACACTCACCGTCCTGAATTTGCACCAATGCCAGTTGGTCACCCTATTGGCGCGAGTTATGCAGGTGGGCATGGGTCCTCTGAGGCACGAGGAAGAAGGGGCCACAAGATAAGACCTGACGAACTAGGTTTTTTTTTAACAGAACAAGTGGCAAAATCCAGAGGATCAGCAAACAGAGCAGAAGGTGCCTGGGCCGCCGCACCTCTTCAAGAGATGCTGTTTTTAGAGCATGGCAACATTTTCTGCTTTGGCTTGGCATCACTAAAGTTAAAGGGAGCAAAGGTCCGTAGGGTCCCTGATTGTCATCTGGTACTGCAGTCAAAGTAGCGCCTGGAACCAAACAAAGAATTCAGTTCCCACAATGCATTTTGATTTGAAGTAACTGCAAACATGACACACTCAGTGATATGAAGTCATGTGGTCAGCTTGCCTGACCTGATTGGTGAAAATCTCTTGTTTGAATGGGTGTCTTTATGGCTTCCTCTAATAGGTCCCATGCCAGCAAACCCCGCCCCCAATCTCACCCTATCACAGACTTCTGGTTTGCAAAGTGGTGCATTCTGGTCATGTCCATTCCAAAGCCTATCTTTGACGTCATAACTACAGACCGCTTTAGCTGCCTGCTGTAGAAGGCCAATTGTCTCCAAAAACAATATACTTGGAGTGGGCTATGGATCCGCCCATTGTTTATCATTGGTCGGCTTGCTTGACACTTATTTGCTTGCTTCGTATTCCCTCCTTATAGCATGAACATTTTACCATCATTTTTTAATGCATGGCCTATATACTTCCACAGCTCACATCAGGGAACTAACAGCATCAGCAACAGCAACGACAAAGCCAAAAAGTGAGACCCATTGGATTTGTCAGCGCTTGCTACATGTAGCTCTCAATACTAGATTTGTGCGCTTTCCTAGTTATCCCAACCTTATGCTGTTAAGAACACTAGGCGAACGGAAACAAAGGTATTTGTCCAGGAGCACACGGTGCACTACAATTCCCACGGCGCACTAGAGAGCCAGGAAGCTGACGTATGTCGACCCCGGAAAGCAGATTCACCCATGCCACTGAAGGTCATGCTAAGTAGCGGGCCTCGGACATGCACACCCATTTGTCGGGTGTCTCAGAATTCAGCTGGTGCAGTTACGAACATGCAACACACGGGCTGAGGCTGGAGACAGCTGCCAACTCCCTCCCCCCCCCCCCCTCCTGCGTGATCGCCCTAGGACCCGTCACGCCGATTAGTGCCAATCACGAGCAAAAAGAAAAGGGGGGGCCAATCGGCCCCCACGCAGGCATGGCGGGGCCCGGCCCCTCCCATATCCTGTCCCCTTCGTGGTGGCTGTGCCCGCCCCCCCCCTTGCCCCGGAAGTAGTTGTGTGCTTCCGGGCCGGGGGGGGGGGGCGGGGCCGCGATCACGAAGGGGTTAAGAGCCTGGGGGGGGCGCGGGAGGCGGCCTCTTTGTGCCCGCGCTCCCCAGGCTCGCTCCTCGCCCCACCGTGGGGCTATTTAATTTTCTCCTTCTTGTTGTTTCAGGCCCGGATCCGACGTGTGGCTGAAGTGGATCGGGACTTTCGTGGTCAAGCGGGCATACACCAGCTGCGGAGGACTTCGGTGATCTCGTAGCCCTTTTAGGACGACGGAAGCGTAGTGGGGAGAGTCTGCCGAGTCGCCCGTTCGAGTGCAGGGAGTTTTCCGGGCTTGTCTGGAGGCCGCTTGCGCACTGCGGGGACGTCCGCGTCATTGCCATCAGGACACGAGGTATTTTGTGGGGCGGGCGGGGGGGGCTGCAGAGCGCCTCAGCGAACGTGCGGGAAAAGCCGGGCGGCAAAGGTGAACGGTTTCGTTTGTTTCTATTACGAGCCTGGTTGTGTGTAGAACGAAGTTAAGCAGGGACAGCTAGGGCAGAGGGCAGATGGGTGACCAAGAAGGTTTTTTCATGAAGGAACGTTTGTTTTTGAATTAACAAAGGGCTAGGGTGGTTACACGTTACTCCTGTTACAATCTAGCAGGTATATTGTCCGAGGTGTGTATTGTTTAACAGGTGAATGATCTTCTTGTTAGTCGACTGGTGCTAGATAAGGGGCTCTGTTACAATTTTGAGCACCTATTTACAATAACTTGCAGAGGTACATGATCTGAGGTGTGCGCATAGCACAGCAGTTTAGTGTCGTTTTTTGCCTTTTTTCCATAAGGAAGGGACCCATTTACAATTCAATTGGGTATATGATCGGATGGTGTGTCTTACAGGGGTGGTTGGTCTGGCCGCACGGCACACGTGAAATTGTTTACTTTTGTTTTACTGGGGGTAGTGCTCAACTTACTTCAGGCTGCCACAGTGTGAAATTTAACGCATTTTCTGTTACAGGCAGGACTAGGAGCTAGGTCTGTATTCCAGATTGGGCGCCTTTTCAATTGGGTCAGGTACGGAGCACGGTGTGCTCATAAGTATGTCTGCAAGAAGGGGGCACGCGAATGCTAGCGTGGGTTGGATGTTTCAGAAAATGATGCGCAGAATGTCGGCAATGGAGAAACGCCTGGGGAAAGTTGACAAACTGGGTAGGACGGTAGCGGACTTGGGAGAGAAGGTAGAAGCGCAGGCCGGCCCATCGGGAAGACCTAAGCGAGCTATAGTGCCGCCCAAAACAAGGGGCGAATTTGCGACACCGCCCAAGCGGGCGAGATCTAAGAAGGTGGGGGGTCGTCCACAGGGTCCAACTCCCATGGTACCGCCGGCGGCACCTGTCCCTCCACCTCAGGCACCTGTCCCGCCACCTCAGGCACCCTTGGGCATCCCGGCACCGGTGCCCCAGCTACCAGTGGCTGTGCCAGTAGCGCCGGCCATCCCGATGGCAGCACCTTTAGCACCATTGGCGCCACCACCCACCCCGGTTCCCGTGGGGGGCTCGGTACCGGGTGGGGTCCCTCCCCTCCTGCCCGCGTCTGGTCCAATGCCAGCAGATTTAGCAGCCCAGGTAGCAGTCGTTCTCCCCTGGTTAGGTAAGGGCGCGTTGCCGGACATCACGAACCTCACGGCAGAACAACGAACATTGGTTGCGCAGATATTGTTGGCTAGTGGTCAGGGCAGCCCGCCACTCGCACCGGTTTCTCCCCAAACAGGTCCAGCGAACACCGGGGGCCCAGCCAAGACCGTGGAGGTGGCGTCATCCAACGACAATGGTAAGGAGGTTGCCCTGCCACTGTTGGGCGAGGGCGCGATGCCCTCCAGAGGGGAGTGCCTGGCGCAACATGTGTCACAAAGTGTGAAAGAGTTGATTTGGGCGGATAAATACGTTAATATCTTTTCATTGTTGATAGACAGCAGGGAATGGGAATATGCGAAATCACAGAAAGATATGATGTTGCCTAGTGAATGGAGATCAAAATTGTACAAATTTAGGGTTGAAGAAACCATCCTCAATTGGGTGAGGGCCTTTGCTGTGTACAGTGCAGTAATTGGGGAACGTTTTCCAGGAATGCAATCAGTCATGAGCTGCTATCAGAGTAGGATCACAATGTACCATGATAATCATGCGGGGGATGTCTGGAAAGAGTACGATATAGCCTTCAGAAAATCTAGGGAGTTCAACAAGTCTTTGGCATGGGACAAGGTAGATTCTATTTCTTGGCATTCTCAATTTGAGAAGGGGCAGGGGGCGGGCACTAGCTCTGCCTGGAACAAAAGTTATTCTCCCAGGCCACAACAGCCATTTCAGCAGCCCTTTCGGCCAGCGCAGGGCGGGGAGACAAACCAAAAGGCTAGAAGTGCTGGAAGTGCAAAAGGGGTGTGTTGGGACTTCAACAAACGGACATGCAACAGGGCACCGGGCACTTGTAAGTTCAGGCACGCGTGCAACATATGCGGCCATCCTTCCCACCCAGAAGCGACATGCAGGAACAAGGGCAGTGGGCCTGGGAATAGGGGAAGGAAGAAACCAGAGTAACAAGATCCATCCCATTATAGCACATTCGCCCATTCTTTTGTCGTCTATGATCCCTTGGCTTAACAGGTACCCCAACCACACGTCGGCGAGATTATTGCAAGAGGGGTTCACTCATGGTTTCCGAATTCCAGCTGGGGGTTATGTCGGGTCACCGCAGTGCAGGAATCAGCTGTCAGTGCTCTACAATCCCACGCTGGTGGCTAGCAAAATAGAAAAGGAGTTGCGCTTAGGTAGGGTAGCGGGTCCTTTTCATGTCATTCCCACTAAGAATTTTGTATGCTCCCCGTTGGGCATAGTTCCAAAAAAGGAGAAGGGCGAGTATAGGCTTATCCACAACTTATCTGCACCTAGGGGCCTATCCTTGAATGATGCTATTGATGAATCAATCTGCAGCGTTAAATATGCATCTTTTGATCAGGCGGCGGACATGCTGAGGGACTTAGGCGCGGGTGCACTGATGGCCAAATCAGATATTGAGTCAGCCTTTAGACTACTCCCTGTTCACCCAGAGGATCAGCGCCTCTTAGGTTTCTCCTTTGAGGGGAAGTACTACATGGATAAGTGTATGCCCATGGGCTGTTCCATTTCATGTGCATATTTCGAACAGTTCAGCTCTTTCTTGGAATGGGCCCTAAGGCAATCTACAGGGCGCCAGTATGTCATGCATTATCTGGATGACTTTCTTTTCCTGGGTCCGGCGGGGTCACGGGAGTGTGCGTCAGCACTGCAGGAATTTTGCGCGCTCATGCGCTCTTTCGGGGTACCCCTGGCGCAGGGAAAGACGGTCGGGCCAGTGGCATGCTTGGAATTCTTGGGAATTGAACTGGATTCAGTGGAGGGTTGCTTTAGATTACCAATGGAGAAGATACAAAGATTCAAGAATACCCTAGGATCATGCATACAGGCTAAGAAGGTTACTCTACAAATGTTACAGCAGACAGTGGGTCAGTTAAACTTTGCATTGAGAGTAATACCCATGGCGCGCCCTTTTTCACGCTCGATTGCACAGGCCATGAAGGGTCTTCGGGAGAAGCATCACCGGACACGGCTATCTGCAGAGGTTCGCCAGGATATGCGGATATGGATTGCATTCCTGGAGGATTTCAATGGCAGAGTGCTGTGGGGTGCACCCACGTTGTCCTCGGAGGACTTAGGTTTATGGACTGATGCTGCAGGAAGTGTAGGTTTTGGGGCAATCCTTGGTAGGAAATGGGTGGCACAGAAGTGGCCCGCCTGGTGGGAGGAGAGCGGGCTGACGATGAACATTGGTTTCCTCGAGCTCTTCCCAATCTGGGTGGCACTGAAAGTGTGGCCTCAGGATCTGGCCAACCGATCAGTAATCTTCTGGTCAGACAATATGTCAGTGGTGGAATGTATCAACCAACAAGCTGCAAGGTGTCCATTCATATTGCGCCTGATGAAGGAGATTGTGCTGTGTTGCATGACATTAAACGTACTTTTCAGGGCAAAACATGTCCCAGGGGTGTTGAACAATGCAGCTGATGCTCTTTCTCGCTTTAAGATGCAGGTGTTTAGGGATCACCTGCCGGACGCAGAGACCACCCCGGCCCCTTTCCCGTCGACTCTCTGGCAGATTGGTGCCCCCAACTACATGACCTCGTGGCAGCCAGCATAGCACCCAAGACAAGAAAAGCTTATGAAGGGGCGTTCAGGTCTTACTGTCACTTTCTGGGCCAAGGCTGGGAGAGCGGGTGGTTTGTGGAGGCTAGCTTTAATAACTACATGAGCGCGTTACACAGGGAAGGGCGCACGGCAGCAACAGCCGGCAGGCACAAGGCTGCAATCTCCTTTTTTGCACGTGCTAAAGGGGTGAGGGATCCCACGAACAGTTTCTTAGCGCAGAGGGCATTGAAGGGATGGCGGCGCATGCAGGCACCGGCCACGGATACTAGGAAGCCGATAGGTTTTGAGCGCTTGTCGGCAGTGCTCCTCGCGCTGCCGGATACATGTAGCTCCGCGGCCGAGGTATGTCTGTTTAAAGCGGCATTTTCATTAGCCTTTTATGGGGCATTCAGGGTAAGCGAACTGGTGGCGGCCAACAAATGTGATAGGGTAGGCGGCCTTCAGCTACATGATGTCAGCATGAGGGGTGACACAATGTGGATTACCATCAGGAAATCAAAGACTGATTAAGAAGCCAGGGGCCAAACCTTGGCGTTACACCGGGCACGGAGCAATGTCTGCTGCCCGGTGGCACTAGTAGAGGAGCTCTTGAGACAGCGGGCGCAGGAATGTAGGGGGCCACTGCTGCTGCATGGGGACGGAACACCTTTGACTAAGTTTCAGTTCCAGAGGGTGCTGGCCATGAGTATGGCCAGGGCTGGTTTTAACCACAAAGAGTTTGGGACGCACTCCTTTCGGATAGGGGCAGCCACAGAAGCAACTGCCAGGGGGTTGAACTCAACCAGTGTGCAAAGGATTGGGAGATGGTCCTCTAATAAGTACAAAGGTTACGTGCGGTTGCACATGTTGTGAGAACAGTTGCCATTTTGAGTCTTGACACTTGTCCTTTTTTGTCTGGTTATTTACAGTTTCACGGGCCTGCGACGCAGGACGGAAACTTCCCATGGATCATCTCATCAACTCAGCAACATCAAGGAATTGCCCAGAGGACAAGAAGAAGACAAGTGTAGTTTGGGTAGTAGGACATTCATTTGTGAAGCGCGCTAACACAATTTTTCTTGCAGGTTTGGGTAGACGGAGGGCGGAGAGTGGGGGGTGCATGGTCTCCTTCCACGGCAGGGGGGGGCTTCGCCTTAGTCAGTTCAGGGATTATATGTCGGATTTACTAAGACGACATACTGCACCTCCCTCGGCGGTGATCCTTCATCTAGGGGGGAATGATCTGGCAGGCCTGGGTAGGAGGGTCCTCCTGGAAGAGATTATAGCAGCAGCAGGGTGGGTGGCAAAGCGGTTACCGGGGTCTGTGATTGTATGGTCACAATTGATACCAAGAATGCAATGGAGGGGCGGGGACTCTGTTAGCGCCCTGAATCACTCAGTAAAGAGGATTAACAACAAGCTGGACAGGTTATTTAGAACCCCGGTCTTACAGACCATACCTCATGGGTGCATCTGGGGGGAGCACTTTTACCTGCGGGACGGGGTCCATTTAACTGAGGCAGGGAATGCTCTTTTTATAAGGAATATCCTGGCGTGGGTTGAGGACTTTGGAGGTAGGTTATGACCTTTCTATAGGTAGGTGTGCGGGGGGGGCCAGATAGTCGGTCAACTATGCTGGCCTGTGGCGGTAAGGTCATAATCGGTGAGCAGCATTTTAAGGTCCTTAGGGGGGGGCGGGCCCATTCACGAAAGGGGCCGCCCATCGGGAGGGGCCATTGGTCTCTCCCAGAACTTCAGGGGCAGGATATGATATCCATTACTTAGAAGGGTGCGGGGGAGGGAGTCCACGCTTTCCTCAGGCTGGTAGCCACCCCTCACAGACACTATGACGTCATCAAGGTGCGCAAGTGTGGGCCCTCCTGTTATGGTTTAATGGAGTTCAGAGCGCACGGGGTGAAACGTGCCCTGGGTTGCGCATGCGCATCTCGAACGTGAGAGCGTAGCTGTAAGGGATCTGACACCGGTTAGCGACCTTGCCGTCCGACTTAATTATTAGAGTGCTTAATTTTCAGGATGTTTAGATTCGGTTAGGAAACACGCTGTACTAGATATTTGTCAAGGTTAGCCCATCTTACAATGTCAAAAATGGATGTAATCTAATGTTCTGAAATGTGCATTCTAAAATCGTCAAAAATGTTTATTTTATAAAAAAATTTCATTTTATTTTCATATTTTAATAAATACGGCCAGGGGTCCTTTGACCCCTGCCTTACAAAGACCCATGTGTGGACCTGCTGAATTAAGTAATGCAATTTGTGTAGTAAGGAGGGGGGTGGCCGGTAGTCCCAGACCATGAGAAAAGGGGGGGCCAATCGGCCCCCACGCAGGCATGGCGGGGCCCGGCCCCTCCCATATCCTGTCCCCTTCGTGGTGGCTGTGCCCGCCCCCCCCCTTGCCCCGGAAGTAGTTGTGTGCTTCCGGGCCGGGGGGGGGGGGGGCGGGGCCGCGATCACGAAGGGGTTAAGAGCCTGGGGGGGGCGCGGGAGGCGGCCTCTTTGTGCCCGCGATCCCCAGGCTCGCTCCTCGCCCCACCGTGGGGCTATTTAATTTTCCCCACCCTCCATCCCCTTGGTTAGCGAATTGGGTGATGACAATGGTAGGTATACTGTTTAATGTTGTCGCTTGATCATAAGAATGGCAGGATTGCTGCCTCGGGCGTTCCCCCGCTCACAGGTGGGATATGCAGGTATATATGCTTGGTGCTTCGCTGGGTGTTAACTTATTCTCTCCTTAGGCCTTGTTTCCCGTCTACAGGAGAATGTGCAGATGTAAATGTGGTGTGCTTCGCTGTGGTTTTTTAACTAATTCTCTCCTTAGGCATTTTTTCCCGTTTTACAGGAAATGTACAAATGTAGATGTTTTCGTGTGTTGCTGTGGTTTTAAGTAACTTTTTCCTTAGTCCCCTTTTTTCCCTTTTTAGAATAGCAATGTCGTATTTATTATGTGGGTCTGGCGGTAAGGTCATAATCGGTGAGCAGCATTTTAAGGTCCTTAGGGGGGGGCGGGCCCATTCACGAAAGGGGCCGCCCATCGGGAGGGGCCATTGGTCTCTCCCAGAACTTCAGGGGCAGGATATGATATCCATTACTTAGAAGGGTGCGGGGGAGGGAGTCCACGCTTTCCTCAGGCTGGTAGCCACCCCTCACAGACACTATGACGTCATCAAGGTGCGCAAGTGTGGGCCCTCCTGTTATGGTTTAATGGAGTTCAGAGCGCACGGGGTGAAACGTGCCCTGGGTTGCGCATGCGCATCTCGAACGTGAGAGCGTAGCTGTAAGGGATCTGACACCGGTTAGCGACCTTGCCGTCCGACTTAATTATTAGAGTGCTTAATTTTCAGGATGTTTAGATTCGGTTAGGAAACACGCTGTACTAGATATTTGTCAAGGTTAGCCCATCTTACAATGTCAAAAATGGATGTAATCTAATGTTCTGAAATGTGCATTCTAAAATCGTCAAAAATGTTTATTTTATAAAAAATTTTCATTTTATTTTCATATTTTAATAAATACGGCCAGGGGTCCTTTGACCCCTGCCTTCCAAAGACCCATGTGTGGACCTGCTGAATTAAGTAATGCAATTTGTGTAGTAAGGAGGGGGGTGGCCGGTAGTCCCAGACCATGCAGTTTATTAACATGGACGCATGGACATGGGATCTTGAGTACACAGAGTGAGGGGATTATGTCTCGTTGGCAACCCTGGGGGCTAAGAAGGACACGTTGTGCCCTAAACTTCAAAGTGTGCGACTGACTCTGTTCAACCCTCCAGTCCCAGCCTCCATGACACAGATCCCAGGCAGCACTGTGCATCCGCTGTGCAAGGGGTAACCAGCTTCGAGTAGACACACTGAATGCTTCGGATAATACGGAGGCAGATTTCCCTGAAAACACGTCTTTTACAAAAAAGTGCCTCTGGTGAGAAATTTAATCCAAGCCACAAAGGGGAGCCACACAAACCAGCACTTGCAAAGTTGCGACACACAATTCTGCAAACAAACAAGGCAGTGAAATCCTTGAAGGAGAGAAGACACCACCGTGACATACACTACCCACCTAAAAATCACGGCAAGCACACAAATACTCACCACGGGCTGAGACACTCCGCCCCTTCCAGGCACACCACTCCACTCCCTTCCCGTGTCGTACAGCTCCCATCACATTGTCTTAAAATATGAAAAATCTCATTATTTAATTCTACACCTCACCCCCCTCCCGATTTGATCATTTGTCTCCTGATTTTAACACAACCATTGTGAACTTTTAAAGTCAATGGTGGGTGGATGCGCTTACGGAAATCCCACCCCCACCAACGCTTTTTGGGAACGGAAGAGGAATGTTGGAGATCTCAGGATACTCTTAGGTGGAAACTACCAACAGCATATGTTATGCCCTTACTTACAATGACACACTTACCTGCACACATTGGGTCCCAAGCCATGTATACTATGCTCAAGGAAGTATGGGACCATCCCAATTTGAGACCCCTGACCGAGCGAAAGCACTGTCTGACCTGTTTAAGATACTATGTGGGAAAGGGAACTAAGGTTCCGACAGCAGGATTTGCACTGCCCTCTGCCCCTTTCTAAGTCCTCCAGATGGATTATATTCAAATGAACAGAGTTAACAGCTAGAAGTATGTCTTGGTGGTGGTCTGTGCATTCAGCAAATGGGTGGAAGCATACCCCACCAAGGATAATACTGCTATTACGACAGCTAAAGTACTCCTGAATGAATTCTTTCCCCGGTATGGCCTTTGTAGATTAATGCAAAGCGATCGGGGATCACATTTCATCAGCCAGACAGTGAAACATATCTTAGAGGGATTGGGAGTCAAACAAAAGTTCCACGCTGCATTTCACCCACAGGCAGCAGGATTAGTGGATCGTTATAATGGGATCCTGAAGGAGAAATTAGCTAAAATAACAACTGAGACAGGATTGAATTGGGTAAACGCTCTGCCTCTAGCTTTGCTGTCTATACGATTAGTCCCACATTCTAAGTCACACCTCACGCCCTATTTTTGGTAGACCTATGAATATTTGGAATGCCCCAGCTCCGAAATTCCTGTCTGACCTTCCTCAGGAAGTGCTGACTGATTATCTGTATGACCTCACTAAAACAATGTCTTTACTTTATGAACAGGTCCGAGCTTCCGTCACTGACAGATCTCAGGGCCCCGGCCACCATATCAAACCTGGGGACTTCGTTTTGATGAAAAACTTTGCACACACCCAGTCTCTGCAGCCTCGCTGGAAGGGTCCCTTGCAGGTACTGCTGGTGACCAGAACAGCCTTGCGAGTAGAGGGAAAGAAATCCTGGGTTCATGCTTCCCACTGCCGAAAGGTGGATCCCATAACTGAAGACAACGTGAAAGTACACAAAGAAGTTCTGACCCACAATAAACCAATAGACTTTGACTCAGATTCAGAACCTGAACTAGAACTCTGTGACGAAGGAACAGACGGATACTACCTCCGATCCAAGGCTCGGCTGAAGAACAAGCCCAGCTTCAAGGGCCGTTAGTACTCCATTGTCCATTGCTGCAGGGCGGTAGTAAAATCTGACTGAGGGTCCTGGGTACCCCTAGTAGTGGTTTACTGGGACAGACATTGGTCAGTGAAGCAACCAACAACTATCGGTGGCTATTAGGGACATTGCAGTACTTTCGGGACACTTGTAGAGCTATTATGGCTGGAGGTTACGATGATGTCAGACCAATATCCCCAAAGCCCGAATATGTCACGATCCCCCCTATTCATGAGTACCACAGGCTACGCACCACCTTGAAAAATGATTACCAACAAGTGCCATCATCCAGGTCTGCCAATATTTCCCTCGATGAGGAAAACAGTCAACGACATGGGAAAGGTATGGATCCAGAGGTCGCATACACCCGTGGTACCACCACCACGCTGAAGAAAGCTAGAATGAAAGTTTACAGTACCCGGACAATAGTACTGTTTGTCCTCACTACGCTTGCTGTTCTGTTCAGTGTAGTGTTATGGATTATTGAAGAAACAGCTCCAGCCCATCATACTGTCCTGCCTCACACCCCACAACCATCTGAAGTCCCTGAACACTCGCATGCTCCGTGGCCTGATTCTCACTTCAACAGACATTCTGAATTCAGTAATAATATTTTCATCCAAATGCTGCACCAGTTTAATCAAGTTTCGGGAGCAACTGACTGTTATGTTTGTGGACTTCTACCTCATGCAACTCTACACACCATCCAGTTCTTAGTGTTCCCTGCCTCGTCTGCTTATACTTGCGCTCTAATGTACAACTTGACAAACGTCTTTCCCTCACGTGGCAACGCTGGCAACCTTACCACATTCCAGCCCTTCCTTTGGACATTCCATGCACACAATACCACTTGTAATGCCTCTGACTCGGCACCAATGCGTACTATCATGTGAACCCCTATGCGAGGTACATGGGGTTACACTTTTGTTACCATTCGAGCTAAAACAGTTGCCATTTCTGTTACATCATGCCCTGGTACATTATGTCTACAAGGTCGAGGAAAAATACCGGTAGGAGTCAGTCTATGCAATACCACAATGATTTATGGCAATTTCACCCCATATCTCCGCCTTCCTACAGGATTGCATTTTGTGTGTGGAAACAAAGCTTACACGTGGTTACCTCCCGACTGGTGTGGTACATGCTAGATTGCTTTCCTCCTACCACCCGCTTTCAACAGAGACAATATGTACCACCGCCAAAATAGACAATTGCCAGATGCGAACCAGACAGACACCACAGGTCGACAGTACTATGATGCTATGAAAGGACTGTTGCTGTACTGGGGTCCAATGTCCAACAGCCTCCAGATCAGAAGATTAACCAGAGTCCTTGAAGCAACAATTAATGT
This sequence comes from Triturus cristatus, assembly GCF_964204655.1. Classification (NCBI taxonomy): domain Eukaryota; kingdom Metazoa; phylum Chordata; class Amphibia; order Caudata; family Salamandridae; genus Triturus; species Triturus cristatus. The sequence goes on from NC_140590.1 coordinate 127,554,696, forward strand.
GACTGCAGGAATACTGACCAACTACTCTCTCGAACTTGATGCCACCCGCATGTTTGCCCTCCAAAATCGTATGGTGCTGAACGTCATCTTAGCGTATAGGGGTGGAGCCTACCGCATCATCGGCGCAAGCTTTTGTGTGTATATTCCTGATTCGTCACAGTCAGTATATGATGCTATCTCAAGGCTTCACCGAATTGCTTCCGAAATCCATCAAAAAACTGGAACTCTCTGGTCTTGGAGCTCTGGACTCTGGCAACTGCTCGTCTCCTGGGGTTGGAAAATGGTAACGGTCTAACTGATTCTGCTAGCTCTTCTGTTCTTCTGCTGTCTGTGCATCCACTGCGGCCCACACTCTGTTCTGTCTGTGCTGTCGGATGTACACGACCTACAACGTTTCAACGCATCGAAGATAGTAAAATACTGTATCAACAAGCTGTAGACGAACGTCTGTGGATTGATATTGACTGAGGTGTTGCCCATGGCAAAAGGAGGGACTGTAAAACCTGAATCTGCTAAGTTGCCATGTGCACCACCATTTTGTGATTACAAGCGTCCATTTCGTCTCTGTTTCACTGACCACGTACATGTTGACCTGCACCTCGAGCTGACCTTTTCACCGCACCCATGCTAAAATGTTCCAGGAATATTGAGATGGCAGTTGACCTCACCCGCGGGTTCCATTCCTGCTCTTACTACGTGGCAAGAGGCAGGTGATGTGCCTAAGGATTAGACTGCTCCATTCCTGCATCAAGTTCCGTGACAAAGGGCAGGTGATCTGTATCTCCATCCCCACAAGCTATATGGACTTTTTGCGAGGGGAGTGTCCACGTCCTATAAGGGATGCTGCGTGCTCCTTGCAAGTTGAGCAGTCTCTTGTCACCTACCTTCCAGTGGGTCACGGATACTTTTCCATCTCTAGAGATTGTCTGTGGCAGGTTAAATAAACCAGTGTTTCTTCACTCCCAGTGGTGTGGTCTCCCATTTTTTAACATACTTGGAGGAAGCTGTGGACTTGGGTGTTCCCTGCATTGCTGGGTGGTCTTCCTTTAAGACCCCCCGGTTCTTCAGTCCTGATTTTAGAAGGGGAAAATCAGGACTTCAGATCTCAAAATACAAAGAACAAAATGTGCACTGGATGAGGTACTCAAACATGGTACTCCAACTTCTATGAGTCTTTCCATAATTTATGTCATGAGCAATATGATATGTCTGGTGAAGAGGTGGCAGTATATATGCTTCTTACAGTCTGCAAAAGAAGTCACACAAATAATCTGCAGAATTTCACTAGTGACTGAAGTGTTCAAGTGTTCAGTTTCCATGTCTATTAGGAGTTTCCATATCATGTGCAACAGTTTGATACCTAACCTAATGTTTGCCCTACCTTATTTGGTATACTATTAAAAAGTGAAACTACAAGTCCCAGAATGCAGCGGAGCGGAGGTTACTGGGAGGTCGGCGGAAATTAACGCGGTGGTTCATGTACCTGGGTCCTTGGTCATGAAGGGCTTTGTAGGCGAGGGGCAGAAGCTTAAATTTGCATCTCTTCTGTATAGAGAGCCAGTGGAGGTCCTTCAGGTGCTGGTTAATGTGGGTCCTCTTGGGTAGATTGAGAATCAGTCTGGCTTCTGCGTTCTGGATTGTCTGAAGTCTTTTCCATGAGTTTGGTGGTGGTGCTTGTGTAGAGTGTGTTGCCGTAGTCCAACCACCTGGTGATGAGGGTGTGCATCACCGTTTTCCTGGTGCTGAAGGGAAGCCACTTGAAGACTTTGCAGACCATGCAGAGAGTGTGAAAACAGGCTGAGGAGCTGGCGTTGACCTGAAGTTTCATGAAGAGTTCGTTGTCCAGGATGATGCAGAGGTTGTGCGCTCGGTCTTTTGGAGCAGGGGTGGGACTGAGTTACGCTGGCCTCCAGGAGTTGTTCCACAGTGCGGTGTGTCTGCCGAAGATCAGGACTTCAATTTTGTCCATGTTGAGCTTCTGGCAGTTGTTTATCATCCAGGCTGCGACGTTATTCATACAGTTGTGAAGTTGGTCTTCATAGAGGTGGGGTCTGCTGAGAGTGTGAGGATAAGTTTGGTATCTTTGGCGTAGGAGATGATTTTGATGTTGTGGGATCTGGCGATGTCTATGAGTGGTGTCATGTAGATGATAAAGAGGGTTGGGCTGAGTGATGAGCCTTGAGGGACACTGCAGATGGTGTGCCTGTGTTGTGAGGTGAAGGGAGGGAGACGCATTCTCTGGGTGCGACCCTTGAGAAAGGATGCCATCATTTGAGCGAGTTTTCTGTGATTCCGATCTGGCGCAGTCGGTCAATGAGTGTGTGGTGGGCAGATGGTGTTGAAGGCAGGATCAGGGCAGGTGAATCTCCTCTTTGGTGGGAGGTGGGAGTAGTGAATTGGGCCAGTAGTTCTGCAGCTCGCTGGGGTCTGCAGAGGGTTTCTTGAGAAGGGGTCTGACCTCTACCTATTTCCAGGCATTGGGAAAGGTGGCTGTGGTGATGCAGGTGTTAAGGATGGTGGGGAGCTGATGGCTGATTTTGTCTCTTCCTAGTTTAAAAATTTGGTGGAGGTCTGGGTTGGTGGGTGCCCCCGAGTGGATGGAGTTATAAATAGTAGTTGTGTTCAGTGTGTGGAGTTGTTCCGATTTGGTGGGCGGGTGCTCAGCGATAGTGGTCATTGCGATGCCGAAGAGGTCCGTAGGTTTGGGATCGTGGTTTGTGTAGATGGTTGTTATCTTGTTGTGTAAGTGGTCGGTGAGGGCGTCGCAGAGTTGCTGTGAGGAGCGATTGAGTTTTCGGTGGCTGACTGGTGGGTAAACTCTGAAATGTAGAAAAATAAACAAAGAGTGAGAGGAAGAGAAGATGAAGAACAGGGTATGAAGTATAAAGAAATGCCTGGCCAATAGACAAGAAGCAGAGAGCGAAGGTGGAGGGTAATAAAGCAGAAAAAAAGAAGGCTGTATTAAATTAAAATATAGTTGTAGCAGAAAATAATTCAGAAATAAAAGAAGCAGAAAGTGATGTAGAAGAAGTGAAGGTGAAATTAGCAGCAAAAAAGAAGAGAAATCAGAAAACCCGCCCCCCTAGGGCAGGGGTCCCCTTCGCCACCAGCACCTCACCCTCTGCCCCTGTCACCCTGTTTTCTACTGAGTGAGGAGGCTATTGCCCTCTTACACAGCATCTCTATAGGCCAGACTGCACTGCTGAATGGCATACAGGGCCTTAGTTGCCAAATGCAACAAATGGTAGCCATTCACAGTTCTATGTCTGGCCTGCAGAGATCATGTGCGTCCTTCCAACCATCCAAACCTTGTGCCCCAACTCAGGTCTCTTCCTCATCCCAATTCAAAACTCCCACCCCATCCCAAGCACACACACTTCTTTGCATGCAGCCACTCCAACAGACTCAAGCAGCACACTCACACAGACACATAAACACAAACACACAAAGAAACACAAGCAAACACACAAATAACATACATACACAATTGACACTACACCCACAGGCCCCACAACCACCGGCATGCCCACACCCACCACCACACCCACATGCACCACCACACCCACAACTACCAGCACACCCACAAGCACCACTACCACCTCCACACCCAAAACCACTAGCACACCCATAACAACCACCACCACACCCATAACAACCAGCACAACCACAACCACTAGCACACCCACAACCACCACCACACCACCACCTGAACATCAGACATATCCAAACACACAACTGCACGCAAACCAACACCAGCTAAACACAAACGCACACCCTCACCCAAATCCAAAACACCTCAAAAAACACACACATCCAAACATACACCAGACCCACATGCAATGGCAAAATATACACCCGCAGGCACCACAACCACAACAGCCACCTCAACAGCAGACACGTCTATGCTTGTTTAACTTTCCTGGTGGGGCTCATGATGTCTCTGCATGTGTTGTTGTGTGTCAATGTGTATGTGTAGACTGGTAACTGTCAAAGGACTACAACTGCTAGAACCTCAACGTTAAACTACTTCAGCAACTTCGTGATCCCATTACATCAACTTACCTGCCTCAAAACGGACGATTACCCTCTTCCTACGACTACTTGCTAGTCTGGCTGAGGGGCTCTCCTCCTTCCAACTACGCTGCCTGGGGACCCGAGATGATCGCGACCCTTCTCGTTCTGCCTCGTTGGGTCCTGAGCGCCTCCATGGATCCAAGGTGCTCCGTGACCTGGGAGTGACTGGCGGCGACCGTTGAATTCGGCGGAGGTGATCTCCACCCTCTATCATTGCCGCCTGGGGTCCTGAAGCGATCACGACCATCCTCGATCTGCCTGGTTGGGTCTTCAGCGCCTCCATTGAATCCGAGCAGCTCCGTGGCCGAGTAAAGTCTGGTGGTGACTTGGGAACTTTCCAGGCATCACTTCACATCTCTTTCCGGCTGGCCTGGCCACAGGTCGCCGAGCGGGACTCACGCCCCGGGAGAGACCTGTGGCAATTGGAAGAGACCGGGGCAACTGGAGAATCCTCCGGGCATCTCATCTCGGTTGGTCTGCCTGCGGGCCTCAGAGCGGGGCTCGCGCCTTGGACACCATTGAGCCGATCGACGGATGGTGTGGGGTCGCCCCGTTTGGGTGAGGACACACAGAGGTGTCTTGCGGGCGGGATGCCCACATGCTCCTGGTTGGCTCCCTCCGGCTGCCCGCCCTGTTTAACTGACGGACCCCGCCCCCATTCCTCATCACACAAAGGGGAATTGTTTGTGTCCAGCATCTTTGTGTGGTGGATCATGCACTTGGCTGGCTTCCACCGGCTGCCCACATTGATTGACCGGCAGACATTCCACCCGCCCCCCGATCTGTAACACACACGGGGTAGAGGTCGGGAACAATCGGTACTGGTTTGGTGGGGGCTCATCCGGAGGGCTCCTGGGATAAGGGCTCGCCTTCGGCATATAAGAACATAACCGGAGCGCCTGACCTCAAAATGGCGGCCACCAGGAAAGTAGGCCGCATATCGGTGGACCTGCTGGGACTTTCGAGTGTGCATTTAATTGGTGTTTTTTAGTAGTTGGACGAGATCAGAACTCTCTAGCACTCTAATCTCTCTTGAGTGTTAAACCTCATGCTAAACACGCTCTCCATTTACTCTGAACTTCTACAGAAGTTCACATAATGTGGACAGCATCTCCATTTCCTCTTTAGAAGTTCCATTTGCAGTATCATTGTTTAATTTAGTTAAGATTTGTTTCTTTATGGAACACTCTGTTTGTATAATTGAGAAGGATATCAAGAAACATACCTTCCAAATCCTGGTTCAACTATGATCTCAACAACAAAAGATGCTCTCTTAGACAGTCTGAAAGAATCTGGAGGCAACACCCATCCCCCTCTCATCTAGCCCTCCTCCGATCTGCTGGGCCCAACTACAAAAAACACATCCTCAATGAAAAGGCCTCCTTCTTCCGCACACAAATTGATAGGGCCAAAAATAGACCTAGAGAATTATTCAGCATCGTCAAAAGCCAAACATCCTCTGCCCACCAAAAGCTGATGGCATCAAATGAGAAATGCGAAGAAATTGCTAAATTCTTCTCTGACAAAATCACCAAAATAGATCAATTCTTCCTCTTAAATCCCCTCTCTCCCAACCCACTATTTTCTTATGACATTTCTCCTGAATCCCCATCCCTATCCAATCCCCCGTCGGTTCCTTCCTATCTCTCGTCTATTACCATCCCACCTGAATCCAACCCTTTTCTCCCCCAGCAACAAAAAAACAATGCCTCCTGGCATAATGTTCACCCTGTCACTGAACACAAAGTCTATAACATCATCACTAAGCTAAAACCATCCTCTCACACCAAAGACCCACTGCCCTCTAACCTTGTCCAAGACCTAAAACATATCATTGCTCCAGTCTGGACCACCATTATAAACTACTTCCAGGCTACGGCGTGTGTTCCCTCCACCCTCCAACTGGCTCAAATCACACCCATCCCCAAAAATCCCAACGCAGGTCCCACCGACCCAAATAACCTCCGACCTATCTCTAACCTCCCTCTTCTCTCCAAAGCCCTTGAAAAAGGCGCCCTGCTCCAACTGGATAATCACATCAACACTTTTGACCTCTTTGACTCTGTCGTCAGAAAAGGAGCCAGCACAGAATCTGCCATGCTCAATATTGTTGACGATATACATCACTCACTCGACAATGGCCTACTCATCCTCCTTGACCTATCCGCTGCTTTTGAGACAGTTAACCACACTGTCTTACTTAACACTCTTAAAGCCCGCTTTGGCCTCAATGGCCAGGTCCTCAATTGGTTCACCTCCTTTCTCCAACACAGAACACAACAAATCAAAATAGAAAACTGCCTTTCCAACCCCACTCCAATCTCCCTCGGTGTCCCCCAGGGATCCATTCTCTCTCCCGCTCTCTTCAACCTTTTCATTGAACCCCTCATCCTCATTCTCAAACAAGCAGGAATCAATTACCACCTCTATGCCGATGACACTCAAGTTTACTATCAGATTAAATCCCACTCCGATGTCCTACACCTCAATGATACCTTGTCCAAGATCCAATCATGGTTCCACCACAATCATCTCAAACGCAACCCTAAAAAACCGAAATCATTCTCTTCTCCCCTAAAAACAACCCACTCCCCATACAAGACTGAATATCCGGCCTTAATGCTCTTAACTGCTCTCCCACCACTTCCAACTCAGTTAAATCTCTAGGCATCACCATTGATAATACCCTTGCCCTTACCTCCCACATAAAAACCTCAGCCAAAGGAGCACTCTTCACTCTCCGTCATCTCAAGAAAATTAAACCCTTTATCCCGGCTGATTACTTCAAATGTGTTGTCCAATCGCTGTTCTTGTCGAGAATCGACTATGGTAACGTTATCCTCGCTGGAACACCTAAAGTCCACCTTGCACCACTCAAATCTGTGCTCAAACTAGCTGCTAGACTTATCTCTGACTACAAACGTTTTGACCACATCTCCCCACCCTTAAAACCCTCAAATGGCTACCCATCGAAGGCAGATCCACCTATAAGATTGCATGTATCAAGCACAAAGCCCTTCACCAAAACACCCCAAGTTACCTCTCTGGCAACGCTTTGTGGACAAAGCGTTGCTGCACACGACCGACGAGGAGCACCAACGCCCTCATTCTAATCCCCCCTCTGCTAAAGAAGAAATGCACACAAGCTCGCTCCTTCTCCGGAAACGCTCCTTCCATCTGGAACTCCCTGCCTAAAGACCTATGCTGTAACCCGTCTTACTTCAACTTCAAAAAAGACCACAAATTGTACCTCCTCAACAAATATTGGGGTCCATGATACCTACCTCTGACACTGTCTACCTCTGACACTGTCTCCCATTCTGCGCCCCCGTCAGGCTCCCCTACTATTGCCCTCCAATTCTCTCCCCTCCCTATTCTCCCTCCTAACTCGCCCCTCACGCTACTCTTTGTCCTCCCCCTAAACACCCTCCCTGCCGATATTGTTACTTATGACATCTAGCCATACGCACGGCCTCCCACTGATCTCCTATTCCCCTAACTCCTACTCTCTCTGTCCCCCTTTCTATATCTTTTCTTTTTCACTTTCACCCAATGCACCTTAGCCTAATTACTCTATACCCACTTGAGCTTAGTAAAGTTCCTTTGTAAATAGCATTCGTATTTATCTGCTTTTGTTTTGGTATATTCGTTCGATTGCAATGTTTTTGATCAAATGTTTTGAGTACCGTACCTCCTCACACTCCTGTAAAGCGTTCTGACACCCCTGGGTCTAGCCAGCGCTATATAAAAGCTTTAAAATGAAGAAATATATCCAAACACATTCCTACCTGCAAACCAACACCCACCAAACACAAATGCACACTCTCACTCAAACAATATACACCTGCCAGGAAACAAACACACAAACATACACAACATACACCTGACTCACATGCAACAGACACATGCACATTACACACTGCAGCTCCTTCTGCCTCTCAAACCCAATCCTCTCCCACCCCTCCTATCTTTACTTCTCCTGATTCTTGCCTTTCCTGGCCATTACCCCTGACCCAAACCCACCCCTCCCAAAAAAGATTCTTAAGGTTACTGCTCTGTCCCCACTGGATGCCCCTTACTGAGGAGGTTCCCCTTTGGCAGTCTGTGTAGGAGACACATTTGGGGCAACACTCCAATGTCATTTACATTTTTATTTTACTTTACCAAGCTTGTCCTGAGATTATTTCTCTTTTGCTATTCTTTAATTCCTAGAACTGTTACTGATTAAAATGTGATGCATATATTTTTACTTACAATGATGACTGAAAATGCAACCGTTTTTTTAGTTGTCTAATTTGTAAATTCCATACACTGGTAATACATCTATGTGATAGACATTTAAAATTTGATGCAAACATTCATCGAAATGTTGGACACTTACACCAACAAATGGATTTGTCATATATTTATTTTAAGTGTTAATACAGATGTGTTTATTTTTATTTGATAAGTAAAGAAAATACAAACATACCCATTGCACCTTAAAATAATAATGGCAGAAATAACATTTCATTTAACACAGGAAATGCAGTAGACAAGGAGAAATGTTTAATTGATAAATATTTTAATTGATTCAAGTTTGGAACGTACATTTCTTTAACAGTTGTTTTAAACCAAACGTCCCACCTTGTCAAGTGCAATTTCTGCGATATATTACATTTCAATTAGCCCAATAATGTGTAAAGCATATGTTTTTCATTTTCTAGTTTAGTAAATTTAGGTTTACACACCTGTAGGGTCAGTTTTTGATTTTTGGATTGATGTCCATTTTTGTGTAAGTGTTTATTATCACGGAAGCAGCTTGCACCAAATTCAAAATTGTAATAACATTATACAGGTGTGTTTGTTTAAACTTCTTAAATGACATTACACACATGTGCATTACACATTGGTATGTTATTGCTTGTTAGAGAGATTTCAACACACGCGAGTTCAGATCAAATGTAAACAGACAAGTCATCATCATCACTTTATTCGATCTAAAAAGTAAAGATCATAAAAGTACAATAATAAAAGCAATACAATAAAATACATTGGTTCCAAAAGAATCAGTGCATAGTGAGGAATTGATAACAAAACACTACTCTGTCTCGCCCTACCTCACTTCATTGGGTCCAAATGACAACATTGCGAAATAGAGAAGGAGAGCAAAAACCTCAGCTAAGGTTTTGCCTAGCGCATCTACCTACTTAATGATAATTTCCGCTGATCTGTCTTACTTTCTATAATTTTCCTAATATGAAATTCATTTCAACAGCAAATGTACAGTAAAATCATTCATATTATATTAAAAATAGGTACACTATAATATATTAGATAAATAGGGCAATAAAAGCATAACATCATTCTAAGTTCACATAAGGGGAGAAAGTGCAAGTGCAAGGTTGAATTGCCATCACAGTGAACGTTATAGAGATTAGTGCTTCATCCTCAGACCTACAGTTGGGATCTTCCATGCTTCAGTGAAAGCCATAGGAATGATGCGAAGCAGTTGCATACAAACGGATCCACCAACATTTGTGAGAAATATAATGCTGGGCGGCATTGCCTGAATTTATATTTGTGCATCAGGGGTAGAATGAATCTTTTCCTCTGGGCCAAATAAAATTTGCAAGAAAAGATGCAAGTCTGTTTGGAAAGATGTTCCATCGCACAGGCAGGCCGGCAAGGCTTGAATATAATGGATACACGTGGGATGGCCCATCGTAATCGGAATGTGATTTAGTCAGGATTTGACAGTAATTGTGGGGGGCATCAGATATAATTTTACAATAGGCTTGTTACACATGTTTTCCAATCTCTCTCTCTCCATCTTTCTTAAAAACAATCTTTTTATTCCCATTTTGGAGATTGTCAAACAGTTAGCCAGGTCGTCAAATTTCTTAAATGACAACATTACACACATATGCATTACACATTGGTATGTTATTGTTTGCTAGAGAGATTTCAACATGCTTGAGTCCAGATCAAATGTAAACAGACAAGTCAAAAGGAAACAAGTTGTATTAGAAACTTACCTTCGATTCTGGCTACAATGGTGTTGAGTTGCTTCGTGGTCAAGTAGCAGCAGGAAAGGCAGCACTTGGACGACTGGCTCCATGACAGTAAAGGTAGAGTGAAACAGAAAGAAGGTATGTTTCTGCCTTATTTCCATGCCAAACTGCCAACTCAGGTGTGGAGGTTTCCCCACCACAGTCACATCGGTAGGAAGCCATATCGTTATTGGCCCTGCGAACAAACTGGCTATTCCTCCCTCCGACAGCCGCTTTTGTCAATGACGTATTCGACACGGGTGAACAATTCTGGCAGAGTCAGCGGTACTCGGACGCTCTTTCGTCAATCGACCCGCTAGCATCTAAATAATGTGGGCAGACTGCCTAGTAGGGGGGTGGGGAATCTGATGGAAAAATGGCAGAGGGAGCGCTTCCCAAAAAATCAGGTCGTAACTTGGTGTATCCAACTCCTGAGCCACCACAGTTGGCTTGAAATCGAGCCTAGGCCGTGGCCAACACTAACTATAGTCTGTCACTTTTTCTTGACGCTTTTTCACTTAAATCCTTTCAAAAAGTCCTATCTCCTGTTTCAATTACTCTATTTTTGTTATTTTTCTGTCATTTTCTTTTATTGTTTTACTCAGTTTTTAATATACATTGCAGTGTTTTTTTTATTGTGTTGTATTTTTGACTTTTTAACTATTTTGGTACTTGGTATAAATGGTTGACACCTTTTCTTAAGTTAAAGCTGTCTTTTCTGTAGCTACCAGAATTTGAGTCTAGGTTTAAATTACTGAAACATTTAACTGGACCTACTGGTAGTGACTTTATTACCTGTGGTGGACTCCCACACACCCCAACTAATAATTCAATTTGAATAAAATTGATTGTATGGAAAATACATGAAGTGTAACTTAATTCAGAAGAAAATGAAGAAAAATAAATCTAAAGTGTGCAAGTGAGAGATAAGTTAGCCCCGTTGGATATCTGTGCTGTGTTGTACTTACATGTGGAAGAAACAAGCATGTTTACTGATTGTGCCATACTTGTTGTGGGTTCTTAGAATCTTGCACTGCTGCTCCCGTTACCATATATGATCGTTATGTGTTAGAAACTTACACTATTCCAGCATTTGATATGCCTATACCTGTTATATGTGTGAGAGAAGCCTGCATCTTTACCACCTTTGCTGTATTTATTATGAGTTTCAAAATCCAGTACTGCTGCCCCCTGAGATGTATGTTGTCTCTGTCAGTGCTAAGCTTGTACAACTGCTACTTGTGGTGTGCCTGCTCTGTGTGTGACAGAACTGTTTATTCACCGCCTCTTCTGAGCTTATTTGGAATCACAGAATCTTGCACTGCTGTCCTCTGCACTGCATGTGATCTCTGTGGGTGAGAAGCTTGCACTGCTGCCTGTGGTATGCCTGAACCTGTTCTGTGTGAGAGAAACCTGCATGTTTACTGACTCTAATGTACTCATTGTGAGGCTCAGAATCTTGCACTGATGCGCTCTGCTCTTTGTCTGTTCCCTAAGGATGAGAAGCCTGCTTCTGTCTCTGCTACACTTCATCTATGTGTGTGAGGGAAGGACACATTGCTATTGTTTGTGCTGTATCTGTTCCATTTTTAGAAGATTACCTGTGTTGTAAATGTTCTTTTATGTCAAAAGCCTGCTCTGCTGCTATGCATACTGTAAATGTTCTCTTCAAGATCTGCTACAATATGTGTGAGGGATGAATTAACTGCTGCTGTCTGTGTTTTTAGGTCCAAGCCTTCCAGACAGCTGTACAGAGCTCCCCTAGGAACACATTCCACCCATTGCTTACCATTTTCTTTATGGTTTGTAACTCACATTTGCTTTCTATCTATTTCCTGGCTTTATTTGTATTAGGCTGTTCAATAGGTGTTTGTCCATCCGTAGAGAATCGCCTGTTCACTATCACTCCATGTATTCTTCCAGGACTGCTCACTTCCTGTAAGTAGGCCTTCAAATCTTGTTCTAATCTTGCCACATTTACCGTGCATTCAAATTCATAGGTCAAAAGCCAGGATCTGTCTTGCACAGAAGCGTAGTGCTTACTTTTCTTTCTCTTACTTCAAAGTGAGAGGATTTATGTGAAAATCTTGCTTTATCGCAGAGTTGTAGGCAGGCAGTGCTCTCGGTGGCAGTAGCTAAGGGCAAGATGAAATCATGAACTATCGAGAAGATATCCTTGCAGCTGTTGGAGCTTTCCTTCGATGTTGTCGACCAGTGCTTTTTTCTTGGTGTCTGCTATGTCTGTGTGTGTGTGTGTGTGTGTGTGTGTGTGTGTGTGTGTGTGTGTGTGTGAGGGAAGTTTGCAGCAATGCTGCCCATGCTGTGTCTGCTCAGTACTATACATGGTGTACCTAAACTAAGAGTGAGATAGAGAGAGAGAGAGAGAGAGATAGAGAGAGCGAGAGAGAGAGAGAGAGAGACAGAGAGAGAGAGAGAGAAGTTTGCAGCCTTGCTGCACATGCAATGCCTGCTCACTCTAAGAAGAAATTTGGTTTGCCACTGCTTTGTCTGAATCACTTCTGTATGTGAGGGAAATTTGCAGCAGTGCTGCCCATGCTGTGTGTGTTCAGTACTATCAATGCTGTAGCTGTACTGTGCACAATGAATCTGAGTGTGCATGTGAGGGAAGGTTGCACCAGTGCTTCAGGTCTGATTCCTGTTCATTGTGTGAAGAAACTTGCTTTACCACTGCTTTGGCTGTATCTACTCTATATGTGTGACTCCGCTTTGGGGGAGGACAGTTGCCCCACTGCTTTTAAGCTGTGTGAAGAAGAAGCATTAAGTGATAATAATTTTAAGTTACTGTCATTTAATGCTTCCTGCTGCTTTTGCGGGCAGGCAGGTGGATGGGGTTGCTCTGATCTCGGAGCAGGGCACGGTAGGAGTGGTTTGCCCACTCCTAAGTGCACAATAACTGTTTGGTCGGCCCTCTTGGGTCACCCTAACCAGTCATGCGCACTTTCTCCATTCTCCATGCAGACTGCATTACAGCCTGCATGAAGAAAAAACACAGGTCCCCATTCCCTGGTTGAGCGTCCAACCAGGACGCTCAAAACCAATCACAACGCTTCATTGCAGCGTTGTTATTGGTCAGGGGAGCCTGGGTGCCTACCAATCACAATGCTGCATTGCAGCGTTGTGATTGGTCAGTGGGGTCTGGCCGTGCTTCTGTTCGAGACGGAGAAGAGCAGAAGCGGAGACGCTGGACCCAGCACAAAGTAAAATTAATTTAATTTCTTTGTGTATTTTTTATTTTTTTAAATATGCGTGACCCCCGCGCATAACCCCCCTGGGCCCCCAGCGCGACCTGCCCACCGCGCCACCCACTAGCCAAGCCGGCCGATGCTGCTGTTATGTCTGCTAGTATGTTCAGTGAACTCACATACGTGTCAACATTTTAGAAGAGGAAAAAGGGAGATTTTAAGAAAATATTCGGGAGATTGTGTCTCCCCCATTGACTTCGACTGAAGATGAGGCAGGAGACAGACCCAATAAAGCAATTTGTGGCTCGAAAAATTGCAAATCTCTCGCCTGGATCGGGACTATTTGCATGTATGTACCCATGCTGTAGCTGCAGTATGTACAGTGAATCTTACCTGCTGTTGGGTCTACTAGGTGTGTGTGAGTGCGTGCACGTGTGTGTGTGTGAATGTGTGTGAAACTTGCAGCAGTGGTGTCCATGCTGTGTATGCCCAATGCTACTCTTGCTGTACTGCGCACTAGGAATCTTAATTGCTGTTGGGTCTGCTATATCTGTATGTGTGTGAGGGAAGCTTGCAGCAGTGGTGCCCATGCTGTGTATGCCCAATGCTACTCTTGTTGTACTGTGCACTAGGAATCTTAATTGCTGTTGGGTCTGCTATATCTGTATGTGTGTGAGGGAAGTTTGCAGCAGTGCTCCAGATGTTATGCCTGTTCACTCTGAGAAGAAACTTACTTTGCCAATGCTTTGGCTGAATCTGTTCTGTGCGGGAGGGAAGCTTGCAGCAGTGGTGCCCATGCTGAGAATGTTCAGTGCTACCCATGCTGTCTGCACTATGTACAATGAATCATACCTACTGTTGGCTGTGCTATATCGGTGTGTGGGCGTGTGTGTGAGGGAAGCTTGCAGCAGTGGTGCCCATGCTGAGTATGTTCAGTGCTACCCATGCTGTCTGCACTATGTACAATGAATCATACCTACTGTTGGCTGTGCTATATCTGTGTGCGTGCGTGCGTGTGAGGGAAGCTGCAGCAGTGGTGCCCATGCTGTGTATGTTCAATGATACCCATGCTGTGGCTGCACTGTGCACAGTGATTCTGACCTGCTCTTGGGCGGGGGGGAGGGGGGGGGGGCGTTTGAGAGAAGTTTACAGCAGTGGTGCCCATGCTATGGCTGCACTGTGCACAGTGAGTCTGACCTGCTCTGTGTGTGCTAAATCTGTGTGCATGTGAGGGAAGCTTACAGCAGTGGTGCCCATGTTGTTTATGTCTAGTGCTACCCATGCTGTGCACAGTGAATCTGGCCTGCTCTGGGTGTGCTATACCAGTGTGTGTGCGTGAGGGAAGCTTGCAGCAGTTGTGCCCATTCTGTGTGTGTCCAGTGCTACCCATGCTTTGGCTGCACTGTGCACAGTGAATCGGACCTGCTCTGGGTGAGCTATACCTGTGTGTGTGTGTTTGTGTCTGTGTGTGTGTGCGTGCGTGTGTGTTTCTGTATGTGTGTGTGTGTGTGAGGGAAGCCTTCAGCAGTGGTGCCCATGCTGTGTTTGTCCAGTGCTACCCATGCTGTGCATAGTGAGTCTGACCTGCTCTTGGTGGAGGGGTGCTTGCAGCAGTGCTACCCATGCTTTGGCTGCACTGTGCGCAGCGAGTCTGGCCTGCTCTGGGTCTGCTCAACCTGTCTGTGAGGGAAGCTTGCAGCAGTGTTGTCCACGCTGTGTATGTTCAGTGCTACCCACGCTTTGGCTGCACTGTGCACAGTGAGTCTGACCTGCTCAGGCTGTGCTATACCTGTGTGTGTGGGTGGGTGAGGGAAGCTTGCAGCAGTGGTGCCCACGCTGTGTATGTTCAGTGCTGCCCACGCGTTATCTGCACTGTGCACAGTGAGTCTGGCCTGCTCTGGGTGTGCTATACCTGTGTGTGTGCGTGAGGGAAGCTTGCAGCAGTGGTGCCCACGCTGTGTATGTTCAGTTCTGCCCACGCGTTATCTGCACTGTGCACAGTGAGTCTGGCCTGCTCTGGGTGTGCTATACCTGTGTGTGTGCGTGAGGGAAGCTTGCAGCAGTGGTGCCCACGCTGTGTATGTTCAGTGCTGCCCACGCGTTATCTGCACTGTGCACAGTGAGTCTGATCTGCTCTGTGTGTGCTATACCTGTGTGTGTGGGTGGGTGAGGGAAGCTTGCAGCAGTGGTGCCCACGCTGTGTATGTTCACTGCTACCCACGCTTTGGCTGCACTGTGCACAGTGAGTCTGATCTGCTCTGGGTGTGCTATACCTGTGGTTATGCGAGGGAAGCTTGAGCTGGTCCTGCCAGCGCTGGTCCTTTCCTGTGAGCATCTGTTAAACTGCAAGCGTCGCTGCCAACTCGCCCCCAATTAGCTGATAAACGGCGCACTTCTACTTGCAGGGCTCTTAACCCGTCAGAAAATTCACAACATTTAAAATCTCACATCTAAAAGCTTGCCAGCGGGTTTGAAGGGCGCTGCTCGAGTCTTTCGCAGTAAGTGGGAATTATAGAGTAAATGAGATTGACAGGCAGTCTGAGGCGGGCAGCGCGCGGTATTCAGAGAGCGACACCCCTCGGCGTGTATGAAGGAGGCAGCGCGCTCCCAGCGGAGCAACATGCCACAGACCACGATTGCGTTTCACCACAAACTGGATATTTTGTCAGTATAATACAGCGAACATGGAAAGTGTTCCCCCCACCGAGAGGCCTTTCTTCATCGACAATAGGCTCATCGACGAGCCGCGCTTGATCATCAATCACTCAGGACCGCAGCGGGCCAGCCTATCACAGCGCTCACATTCTAAAAGGCGCGTGCCCCGGGAGCTCGAGCTGCGGCCTGCAATACACCACGTCAAAGGGTTGGAGAGAGGCCTTGGGGAGCCCATCCGTGGTGTGGGCCTCTGGGGGCCCTACCCGTCGGTCGCCGCCTCTAGCCTAGCATTCCAAACCAGGGCTGCCCCAGTCACACTTGCCAACATAAACCATGAAAGTGGGAGATTTAAAAACAATAAAAACCAGGGGAATATATTTTCCCCATTGAATTTGATTGAATCAGAGGCAATATCAGGCTGAAGACAGTTACAATAAAGCCTTTTTTTGGCTCCAAAAATCGGGAGTCTCCCTCCGGAATCAGGTCTGTTGGCATGCGTGGTGTTCAAGAACGAATTGGACACAGATAAGGTCCCACGAAGTAAGTTTATTCAATGCTTCTCCAAAGACAGGGTCCCCAGACCCCTGCCTCCAGCAACCGCTACTCCGAGAATGACCGGACCACATAGAACACACAAGTGTGCCAAGTTCGACCGGTCAGCCTCGCGCAACAGAAGAAAAATAACATAACAACATCATAACACATGGTCAGTGCCGGGTCAGATAACGTGCCAGGCAGGATAGTATAGGCCAACACAATGCATTGTGGAGTTTAAGACCTCCCTTACACCTCCACCATTTCGCCGGCTGTGGGCTAAGTACCCACAGGCAGCCACGGCCCGTATAGGGCATGGTAGCGGGGCAGTGACGTGGGGCGGGGGAGGGGCAGGGTGGGGCGTTGTAAAATGCAGCATACGGCCGAATTCAGGTAAGTTACGAAAAAATGTTTTTTAAAAAATTTTGTTGCGCGCGCTGAATTGCATTTGGCGATGCAGTGCGCGTAACGAAATTCGTTTTTTTTATTTTCGTAACTTACCTGAAGTCGGCCGTATGCCGCATTTTACAACCCCCACCCTGCCCCTCCCCCGCCCCACGTCACCGCCCCGCTAACACGCCCTATACGGGCCGTGGCTGCCCACAGGTATGTCTTTTGCTACCTTTGGGTGCTTTATATAAGGCATCAATCAATCAATCAGGGATTTGTGAAGCACGTAACTCACCCGTGAGGGTCTCAAGGCGCTGGGGGGGGGGGGGGAAATGCAGCTCTGAATCCGCCAAAGAGCCAGGTCTTGAGGCTCTTCCTGAAGGTGTGCAGAGTGGAGGAATGTCTGATGTTGAGCGGGAGCTCGTTCCAGGTCTTTGCCGCGATGTCGGAGTATGCTCTTCTGCCCGCTCTGGCTCTGCGGATCAGCAGGGTTTTGGCGAGGGAGAGGTTGGAGGAGTGGAGGCTTCTCTTTGGTAACGTGGAAGGAGACTCTTTTGTTGAAGTATTGGGGTTCAGTGTGGTGGAGGGATTTGTAGGCGTGAGTAGCTTGAAGGTTACTCTCTTCTCGACGGGGAGCAAGTGGAGGTTTCGTAAATGGTGGGTGATGTGTTCATGTCGTGAGATGCCAAGGATGAGTCTGGCAGCAGTGATCTGGATGGTCTGGAGCAGGGGTGTCAAACTCAAATTCATCAGGGGCCGCATCAGCAGTTTGGTCACCCTCAAAGGGCCGGTTGTATCTGTAGTAGGACTATGTGTCCACTATTTATTATCATAAATTATTGTCACTGCATTCAATTATTACTGTTTTTTGTAATAATCATGTGTAAGACAGTAATAACTAGCTCTGAAAGCAGAAACATAGTCAGAATAATGGCAAGTAGATATTCAAATGTACAATTATTGTACAATTTATTGAAAAATGATTTTTGGTAACAGGCAGCAATTTTTTTTTTTTAAACATACAAATATTGCCAAACACTGTTTTCATGCAGGCCAGGCAAAATCTGGACACATGATTAAACAAAGGCTCGATTTGGAGATCTCAGAGCTCAGGTTGGCTGATGAAGTACCAGCAAGCCCTGGATGTATCGGGGTCCCAGTCCAGCTTTAGCCTTGAACATTTAGCACAGGGCTTTAAATTTAATGTGCTTAGAGATTGTGAGCCAGTACAACTCATGTAGAAGATGAGAGGCTGAGGCCGATTTTGGAAGGCGATGCAGGTGCCTAGCAACCACATTCTGTACTTCCTGCAACCGATCTTGCCAGCAACTTAACACATTGCCATAGTCTAATCTGGATAAAATAAGGGCCTGGATCACCCTCTTTTGGGCTAAGACTGTTATCATCCAGGTTATCTTTCTTAGTCACTTAAGCACAGAAAAATAAGTGGCAGTCACCATGATCACCTGAGGCTTCATGGAAAGTGTCTCATCCCTACACTACAGAATCCCAGGTTTTTTACCATTGGCGAAGGAGTCGTCAGAGAAGCCAAAAGATGCTGGCCAATGTTGTGAGTCCCAGAGAGAGAAGTGGCTTCACAGAATCATGACTTCCGTCTTATCCCCATTGAACTTGAGCAAGTTTTTATTCATCCACGCGGAAATGCGTTTTCAAGCCCAGGTTAAGGTCAGAAGGTGCATGATTCTGTGAAGATGACAAAGTAAAGATGATCTGTGCATCATCTGCTTAGGAAACAAGGGTCAAGCCGCAGCTTTCCACTACATCAGCCAAAGGGCGGACGTAGATGTTAAACAAAGGACTCAAAACTGAGCCCTGTGGGACATCAGAGGTCAAGTCTTGCGGTTCAGATCTGGCAATAGATGCAAAATGTTGTGCACGGAGTGTGAGGCCTGTTTCTCTACACAACAGTGCAACAAAATAATAAAGCAGAGTTAACTGGCAACAGGCCATTTGACACGTAGGAAGAAGTGAGTAATTACTGCCGTATTTCCTTTTTAAACCATGTAAAACACATTTCTTGTGATGACTTCCAAGAAGTTCTGGGTTCTCACCTGTGTTTCATGTCCCAATTTGTCACGATTATGAGAGTGAAGCCAGGGGAGCCTACACTGGATGGCCAGCCCCGTCGGCACCTCTGATCCAGCCAGGTACTTTCTGCAACATGCGCAGCGCGGTGGGCCGAGCTGAAGCCGCAGTGGAAAGTGGGCGTGTCCAGAGAGCCCCTGTGCCAGAAGCACACTGCTGAGAGGCCCAGACAGCATCGCTCATGAGGCCATTATTGCCAGCAGTCCGAGAGACCCGGACCAGAGGGTCCTAGATATGCTACACCAGACGTTCCCTGGCTTGTAGGCTGGCGCGCAATGCGCTGAAGAGGCGGCCGCGCATGCGCTAAAGAGGCGGCCGCGCATGCGCTGAAGAGGCGGCTTTCGAGAATAAAGTGAAGGCTTCAGAATAAAAGCGAGAATAAACGGTGAAGGCTGGCGGCCGGCGGCAGCCAAACGGGCCACATGACGAGGTCTGGCGGGCCGGATTCGGCCCGCGGGCCTTGTGTTTGACGCCGCTGGTCTGGAGTTTTTCGGAGCAGGGATTTGTTGATTCCGGCATAAAGGGCGTTTCCGTAGTCCAGTCTGCTTGTTATGAGTGTGTGTTTGACGGTCTTTCTGGATTCGGGGGGGATCCACTTGTAGGTCTTGCGGCGGATGCGGAGTGACTTAAAGCCCGAGGAGGAGATGGCATTGATCTGTAGGGTCACGGTGAGGGAGGAGTCGAGTCTGATGTCGAGGTTCTGTATGTGGTCTGT
This sequence comes from Triturus cristatus, assembly GCF_964204655.1. NCBI lineage: Eukaryota > Metazoa > Chordata > Amphibia > Caudata > Salamandridae > Triturus > Triturus cristatus. The sequence goes on from NC_140590.1 coordinate 127,574,405, forward strand.
GGGAATGGGAGGGGTTGCTGAGGGCGGTGGGGCACCAGGTGTTGTCCCATGCTGAGGGGGTGGGTCAGAGGACAAGGGAGAGGAGGAGCTGGGTGTCGTCAGTGTAGGCTACTATGCTGAGTTCATGCTGTCTGACAATGGCAGCGAGGGGCGCCATGTAGTTGCTGAAGAGCCTGGGGCTGAGCGATGATCCTTGGGGTACTCCACAGTTGATCTCTGGGGGTTTCGGAGAGGAAAAGCAGGTGTCCGATACTTTGGGTTTGGCCAGTGAGAAAAGAGCGGATCCAGTCGAGGGCAGTTCCCTGTATGCAGGTGTCATGGAGTCTGGCGGTGGGAGTGCGGTGGGATACAGTGTTGAAAGCTGCAGAGAGGTTTAGTAGGATGAGGGCTGTCGTGTGTCCCTGGTCGAGGAGAGTGTGGTTGTCATCTGTGGTGGCGAGGAGGGCGGTCCCAGTGCTGTAGTTGCTGCGGAGTCTGGATTGGGAAGAGTCGAGGACGGAGTTGGCTTCGATTCATCGGGGAATGTGCCGGACTTGAAGGTGGCATTGATGGTGCATTGTAGCTCGAGTGCTATGGCAACGGCAGCTCTGTGGAAAATGTGCTGCGGGCAGGGACCATGGGGGCTCCTGAGTGAATGGTCTTCATGGCCATGGTGGTGTCTTCGGTGGTGACCGGGGTCCAGGCGGAGATGGTAGGCTGGCTGGCTTTGCTGGAGGTAGGTGTGGTTTTGGTGTCTGGTGACTGTTCGTTGATGTCATAGAGGAACTTGATCTTGAATTTTTTTTTAAATACATTTTTATTCTTCTTTCAGATTTAGTTCATACAAAACAATAGAAATTTATTTTTTCCCCTTTTTTTATTTCTAAAACCCTGGACCCCATCCCTCCCCATCCCTACCCTACCATTTTAGTACATTACAAAACCGTCCATAAGGGGTGTTACACATCATCATTCAGAGCTTCATTAATAAACAAATACAAAGTGTAATAGTGCAATATATAAATATGATATAGAGCAGACGAGAAACTGGATGCCAGGTCGAAACCTGATTTCATATACCGGTTAAACATGGCAAAGGAGATCCAAAAAAGAGCTAGTGCAGTTTAGATATCACAGTTTTCGCTTATGTTGCCCAACTGGTCTTTTAGCGAACGGGATCAAAAAAGAGCATTAGTACCGAATAAAACTCAAATAGCAAATTGCCGGGGCTGTCAAATTCCGAGTCTGTTCCTCCCCCTACCTATAGCTTGGGTTTGCAACAAACTAATGCTAGTTCAGATATCCGAGTGTTCAGCCCATTTGGCAAGATCTCTCCATATTTTTAACCCTTTCTTTTTGCCTCTCTGTCCCTTTCGCCTATATATAGCTTTCTCTAAATTATAAATCCCTAATAATCGTGCAAGCCATTGTTGAAACACAGGGGGAACAGGGTCTAACCACGCTGATGCAATACACAATCTATACACTGCCATTGCTATACAGATCAGTGCCCCTACACCCTGTTCACTTAAGTTCGTTATGCCCAACAGTATAACCGGGGGTTACCTCAACCTGTTTGAGCAATCTATTCTTTATAAATTCATTAATTTCATTAATAAATGATCCAAGTTTTTTACAGGCAGCAAACAGGTAAAGTAGATCCGCCTTATTTAGCGCACAGCGAGGACTATATACACCCTTCCCCTCACCCCACTTGGCTATTCGATAAGGTGTATAATAAAGCTCAAAAAAGGTTTTAAAATACTGGGTTTGAGGATTAGTGGGCGTCAGGATAATGAGCGTATTAGAGAATGCCTTTTGAAAAGCTGTATCAGTGATATTTAGCCTCACTTGCCATTTGTTCGAACAGTTTTCCATACAGTCCTTTGTGTATTCAACCAGTTAATTTATCTTAAATCTCTTTGCCCTCCCCCTTCCTCTGCATATAGTCTCTGATTTGTAGATATTAAAAAAATTCTTGATGTGTGAGGTCATATTTCTCCCTTAGCTCTTCATATGATATAATCCGATAAAATGTATAAAACAACATAGTTGTTTCATTCCAGCATTTGACCACAAAATAGGCATCGTTTATTATCTCCAGCAATTTTTTTATTTTTCGCCACCGGGGTGTAAAAGTTTAACCTCCCTATCACCAATGGCCGGCGTACAGAGGTCTATACCTTGAATGCTGTGGTCAGTGTCTTAAAACGAACCCGTTTATAATATCCGCACTCTAAGTGTCGCCAAAATCAATCCCGGGCATCTGGGCTGACCAGTAATTCAAAAGGAGTAGCGCCATCCCCACTGTGATCTCTCCCTAACAGAATTGTATATTGCATCGTTGAAGCTGCCCACCAATATAATTTTAAGTTGGGTAGTGCAAGCCCACCGCTTTCCCGGGCTAAAGTCAAGAACTTAAAAGCTCTCCTCAGTCTTGCAAATTCCCAGATATATTGTGAGAAGATCCTTTCAAACTTCTTCAACCAATAATTCGAGAAGATCAGGGGGATTGCTCTTACGAAATAGAGGGGTATATTATAAAGGACGGCGTTAAAAATTATCGCCGGTTTAGCGGCAGAAAACTGTTGCTAAAGCGGCGATAATGGGCTTGAAAATATGCCCTTGAGAATTCCAATAGAAGTCCATGTTCTGGTGTGAACCTGGGCTTCTATTGGAATTCTCAAGGGCATATTATCAAGCCCATTATCGCCGCTTTATCGGCAGTTTTCTGCCGCTAAACCGGCGATAATTTTAACGCCGTCCTTGATAATATGCCCCAGAGTACTTGGTGGAAATATACCAATTAAATCAGGTTGCACCTCCCTATCACTGTTAAGTGAAGCTTCACCACCCTTTTTTAGGTCTCGCCTGACCCAGCGCATGCGCTGGCCTGGCGAGACTTATTGAGAGGTCTCAAAAAGTGCTACCAGGCCAGCCTAGAGCTACAGTGCATGTGCGCGGGTGCGTGCGCCGCTTTTACCGTGATTACTTTCACTTTCGGGGCCGCTTTGATGTTTGATCGCGATCGCAATCACTTTCCCGGCCGCACGGCCGCTTGTTTTTTCTTTCTAATCGCGGCACCGGTGCTTTACTTTTCACATTAAAAGTAAAGCGTGGGTGCCGCGATTATGGCAAAAGTAAAGAAATAGATGTTTGTTTCTATTTCTTTACTTTTGCTATAATCGCGGCACCGGCGCTTTACTTTTAATGCTAAAAGTAAAGCACCGATACCGCGATTAGAAAGAAAAAAATGCTACCGCCGGCCACAGCTTTAACATGTTTCCTGTAAGTGTGACCTGACTGTACCCATGTATAATGGCCCCTTATTGTTGTGGGATAACTGTGCTTGTAGATTTGCTATATAGTAACCACTTTGTTGTAAAAACAAACTCATTGCACACTCACCAAATAATAGTTCACCTTCCATTGCATTAACATTTTTACAGCTGCATTGACTACAGTCAGTGCTTCACTGTCCATGCATGTCTTTGTCTCGCTGAAACGCACGTGTGAACAATGTCTTAGGCAGGTTAGTGCGAAAACGGAAAAGCAGTCTGCAGCGTTTGAAAATGTTTTCAAGTACATGTCAAGCCAGGTGGAATCATGAGTCTGGGTATTTAGTGCATTCGGCTGCCTTTCTTTAACACCTGCGACCATATGATGCGTTGCAGCAATTGCACCATAACTAATGTGTGTTGCATTGTGCAATATGAAAACCAAATGTCCTCTAGGTTCTTTTGTTGTTTTGCTTGTGAATATATTGCTTGTTGAGTTGGTTTGAGAGCACGTTAAGTTGCAGCCCTTCACTCCAGTGCAGTATCCCTCACAATCCCCTTCAGTGTCAAAACAGTACTTTTGCCTTTCGACTGCTTGCACATTCAGTCCTTGGCCTCTCTACTGAGGCACTCAATATGGGGACAATTTTTGTCCATTGTGGTGAAGTTTAGGTTTGAAATATGCATAGTGCCAAGGTTACGAGTCCACCTGACTTTGGATACCACAATCCTGGTTCTCCTAGCTCTCGGGTTTGTAGATATTAATAAAAGCTTACCGGCCTCTCTAGCCACAAATACTGTGTATACATTCTATAGAACAATTATAGATGGCTGCATGAATGTCCCATGACATACTGTTTCACAGCATGACACATTTATAATAACTGTTCAGAACTCGCGTTTTTAACCCTCACTGATGAGTGAGAGCAGAATAACTCAGGTTGTGAATACTTCATACCTCCGAGGTGGCACCCCCAGTTTTGGCTGCCTGAAGCCACCGGTGCTATAATATGAGCTCTCTGATGTAACAACTTCTCCTCCTGGCAGTGCAAATTGCAGATGTCCGTTCCACTGAGGTAGATAGTAGAGACGAATGTTCCCGAAATTAGAAAAGGGAGGCCTATAAATTCATCATATGTGACCCACTATGCTGGGTGGTAACGGTCCACGCTTGTACTCTTAATTTGATCTATGGTTTGTGATACAATGAATTCTATTGCACTGTATTGTGTATCTTGTATGTCACAATGTTTATGCATCCTTTATCTATCATATGGTAATTCAAATGCCGATAACCTTTTAGAACAGAAAGGGAGGCCTATACTTAATAGAGTGTGCAATGGGATTTTCATGCAAGGATACCCAATCCGGGCACTTATTTGTAACAAAGGCCTCCTTTCCAACAACTCTGTAGCTTATAATATCCTAATGCTTCAGCAGCCAATGACAGACAATGTGTTACTCTATGCTTTTTTTGGCAGATGCTGCTTAAAACTATTTAAATTCTGATTACACTATAAAATTGTAAACATATCTGAAACTATCTGGTGTAAACATTAAGAATTATCCAAATTGTGTCACAATTAAACAAAAATAGCATTTCCTTGCCCTTCCCCCAATTTTCTCATTCTCCCTGCCCCGCAGCAGTTCATATTATTACCATCAGGTAAACCACAAACATTTGGGCCACCTGAATCTCTAGCTGCAGACTAAGATTCCTTTGCTGCTGCTGTGCCTTGGCTGATACCTTACACTTGATAGCCAGGTTAAATGGGATGCAGTTTCATATTGCAATAACCTTTGCTATGGAATGGTTGTGGAATTGGACTGAACCAGTCCAATTATCTTCCCAAAATTACTTAACCTGAAAAATAGTATGACACTGAAGAGTACACTTGGCTTTACCACGCCCTCTAGGTAGGTCTGAGCTTTTCAAAGCTCTTTTCTAGTCTTATAAAGTCTTTTAGGTACATCTAGGCTAAACATGTATGTCACCATTTGGGGTGCATCTGCGGTTAAAATCTACTGTGACACCTCACCTATTGATCATTTTTGCTATTAACTATGGAAAAAGATCATGCAGCACTTTAAATACTCTTGAAATATCACCAGTCCCAAAAATCTGCATAAGTGACAAGTCAAATAGGCATAATTTCTAATTACGCCCTTTTGGCTGGTGCTATCATCTCACCACACCAAGTTTCCAGTCCTGTTTACTTTCGATTCTGCAGAGGTCTGGTAAAAATAGTGCAATTTGTTAAGTATTACATCCCATAATGTTTGTGTAAGTTACCAGCTATTTAGCTGCCACGAAACACTTGACCATAGTATGGTCCTCCAGAATAATGTCAAGACACGCAACCAACCACAACCAACCACACAACCACACCCACACACAACCACAACCACACACACAACCACACACACAACCACACACAACCACACCCAACCACACACACACCCACACCCAACCACACCCACACCCAACCACACACACACACCCAACCACACACACACACACACACACACACACACACACACACACACACACACACACACACACACACACACACACACACACACAAAACCACAATCACACACACAACCAAACACACACACAACCACACACACAACCACACACACACAACCACACACGCACACAACCACACATGCACACAACCACAACCACACACACACAACCACACACACACACAACCACACACACAACCACAACCACACAAACAACCACAACCACACACACACAAAACCATACACACACAACCACACAACCACACAAACAACCACAACCACACAAACAACCACAACCACACAAACAACCACACACACACAACCACACACACACACAACCACACACACACACAACACACAACCACAAACAGATTTTTGGGCTCTCAGCATAAATACGCTGTCACCAAACACAATGAACACCTTGGGAAAGTTTGGGAAGTCACCCCCAACTTTGAAACCACTTGCTGTTGCAGAGTGTGTGCTGTACACATGGCAATACCTTGACACAGCGGACTGTTGCAAGGAATGCTTTGAGCCTCGGAGGCTGACAGACCTCAGCCTGTGCATTAGTTCACCCCGACTTGGCGCTGCATGTAAACAGGATGCCCACTGTCCAGCATGAAGTGAGACATTGTGATCGGGGCAGGGGATGCTATTTAGCAATCTGCTTAGAAGTTTCATTTATGGCATTAAACATAAAGGAGCACTGGCAACGCTGATAAAATGGATTTCATTTTGAGTAGTGACTAAAACTTTAAAAAACCCTTCAGTACTGAAACAAGTGCAATAGGTCTTGCATTTGCAAAAGTTTAAGCTATTAGCATTGTTCATGACAATGCCTTTTTATCTATTTTATAAAACAAACACATAAATAAATGTCATTATCATTTACAATGCCAATAGCTAGTGTTGCATTATTATTAGCAATGCCAACTGCTCACACTTTTATAATGCGAGACCTATTGCATTGCAAATGCTTGTTTAATGTTGCTATCCATAGTTTACTGGTTATTGAATTCTATTAAAACTTCTTGTGCCCTTAGCCTTTGACAACCCACCAAGATAATCCATATCGCATTCCAATACTCCCATCCCTACTAAGGTGGTTTCCTGTCTCGCTCCCTGCACACCCCCCCTTGTGTAAACCAACCTGCCCCCCACCCCCGCAAAAACAGGCAATCAGGCATAGCCTGAGCGATGCACGTCTGTCATGCTGCCCCACAGTCTCTAGAGCATTATTAGTACATTCCATAGAGCCAACTGCTTCATCCCACAGTTAGACTGGCCCCAGAAGAACGCAACCTGGTGGTCTTTCTATTATATAGAAGGGTCACCCCCTTTATCCTTTCTTTTTAATTCTTCGAGGTATTCCTGGGCTTGAATCTCGGAGGTAAAGCTGCATATAGATCCCTTGGGGCGGATTTACAAGCCCCATGCGCCACTTTTGCGTCACCGTTGCATCACTTTTGTGACACAGCGGCGGTGTAAAGCAAGCGCCATGCTGCGGGGGATTTACAACGTGACGCAACTAGGGAGATGCGTAATGTTGTAAAGCCCAGCGCCACATGAAACCTGCATCAGTATTCATGTGGGCGTTCCGGCGCAGGGTGGACGTTCCGGCACAGGAACGCCTCGGAAAAGTGCCTGAGTGAAATCTACAAGATTTCACTCAGTCACTTTTCCGACCCTGCTGCGACAAAACCTTGTGCCTGCTTGAAGCAGGTGTATGGTGTGACACACCATGTGGAAGATAGGCCAGGTTGGCACAGTGCTGGAGTTGCGTCGCACCCGCGACACAACTCTAGCATTGTGCCAACCTTACGCCGGCAGATGCGACACGCATCTGTTTCTCCTTGCGCCATGATGCGCCGCATTGTAAATGCATCGTATCTGTGATGGTGCAAGGTAAACTTGCGTCACGCATCTTACCTGGCGCATCCCTGCTGATTTGCAGGGGTGCGCCAGGAAACGTAAATCTGCCCCCTTATATGTAATTTTATGTCTTGCTGTATTTTGGAGGAACACCTCAGCCCCCATTTATTGGAAGGGTGAGAACAGCTGTCATAGTCACCAACACTGCTCCCCTGTTGAGTGGGCAAAGTCAGGTTTGACAAAAAATGTGACACCTCTACAGGATTTAGGAGCATTCAGTCGAGCTTATTCATATACCAACAGTCTTAGTAGAAAATTCCTCAAAAATACCAGCATTGCTCGGGGTCTCTCTTGCTGTGGTTTATTCATCATTAGTGGGAGCCGATGAGCTAGCTGAATTTCAGATTCCCAATCGCCAATCCCAATTCATTTGCTCGGGTACGGCATTTTAAAAAAGATTTACTATGTAGCTTTTAGAATCAGAGCCTTCCACACTCTCCGGAATCCCCAAAAAGAGTAAATTGTTTCTGCGCTGGTGATTTTCTTGCTCCTCCAGTCTAAACATCACATCTGAAATGGTAGCTCATTGTCCAGTACATTGCTGTTTCAAAGAGTCAACCTCTACCTCAAGATACTCTGTCCGTGTTTCCACAGATGTCAAGCGTTTTGCAATTTCACCGCAATTCTTTTTTAGTTTGCGCAACCCAGCTTGGACCTTTTTCTCTGCAACTCTTGCTCTTCGCCCGTCATTCCTGGTGTCTTCTTGCACTTGTTTTATAGACATAAAGATAGCCGTCAGTGAGGGTTCTTGGTCCTGTGTATCTTCTTTTGAGCCTAACTTTTGCAGTTCTTCCATCCCCCCTTCAAACGATCTCAGTCGAGTATTAGAGTAGTCCCATTTAAGTTTTTTATCAGTGCTCTTTCTTTGGCTATCTCTCCCCTTTTTCTTCTTTTTCCCCGCATATTTCTTCCTCTGTGTTGCTAGAACCTTGTCATCTGCCGAATTACTGCCGGAGTCCGAGAGGGAGTCGGTACTTGTGAGTATATTTCCCTGATCCATAGAGTCTGAATCTTCAGTTAGCAAAAAAAACTTCTCTTCTGGCATTCCGGGCACCAACTCCCCCCTGACAGACCTTGAGGCTTTAGCGGTTCCTACATTCGTTGGTGTGTTCCAATTTATAGCACCAGCGCCTCCATTCACTGGCCCAAGTATCTCAGCATTGATTGTTTGTACCAAGAGCAACAGCGTGGCTTCCTGATTTGCTCCATTACTCTCTCCTGGACTCTTTTCTACAGCCTGATCATATGAGGCGGAGGCAGCTTCTGGGGTTTTTGTGATGTCTGCCCCATGCTCCATCAGCCTATAGGGTGCAACTTCTCCTTTGCCCTTCTCATTCCTACCGCTTTTCTCCTCCTCTAACTTTCCAGTTCTCCTCACCTCTGGTGAAACAATGTCTTTATGTATTCCCGCAGTCAATCGAGAAAACATAGAGGAAACAGTGGGTTGTGTCAGTTCATCCTCTACCTGTTTTGTTGTTTTGGCTGCCGTTTTCTTTGCAACAATGTCTCGCTTCATCTTTCCAGCACCGCTGCACTGATGGGCATCAGCCGTTTCTCCAATGGACTTTGCTGGCTAAGCGCCCATCACCGCATCAGGAATCCCTGCACTATGCGTTCTTCCCAGCTTTCCACCTCTGAGTCAGCATGGATCGAGTCCCCCAGTAGCTCTGCGGCTGCCACCTGGATCCGAGCGAAAGAAGACGGCGGTGGGGAGAACCAGAAAAAATCGTTCATAAAACAGCCAGCAGCAGCGAGCATAGAGAGCAGCTCGCAGGGGTCAGTCACAGGTCAAGCAGCTGCTCGTTGATCCAACGATCCATCAGGAGAGAGATGGCGAGAGTTGAGGCAGCTAGTCATACACCATCTTTGCCTCCTCTGCCATCTAGGCAAGGGACTTGATCTTCTGATGGAAGAGCCGAGCTTGTTGCAGAGTTCCTGGGAAGGTGTGATGCCTGAGGCTTCACCGGGGGGTTTGGAGAATTCCTATGGCATAATAAATAACCTTGACCACTGGAATGGTGTGGCAGGGTATGACCAAATTATGCGTCGGGTTGTTAAATTATGCAGCAAGAAAAAACAAATGATGTGGCATAATGTGCCACAAATTATCATAGTATTACCTGATTATTTTGTCATTTCTACCCATGTTAACACTATATAGACCAAGGTTTCATCTCGTTAGCATCAGATGCTTAAATATAGCAATAAGCAACAGAAGCAGTCAAACATTGCGAAGGAGGAGATGCAGCACAAAGGTAACAAAATTCTCGAACTGGAAGTGCAATACAATAACTTATTGCTTAAACAAGAAGACCTGGAAACAGGTATAGTGATCAGATATCTACCTGGATGCATTGAGGGCCAAGTCATAAACATGGACATACATAACCTCTTGCATTTTATACGCAGCAGCCCCTTTAACCTCACGATCCACCTGGACAGCCAAGGGGAGGCAGCAGAAAGACGCATCTGGGGCATTTCTCATTTTGGTAAAATCAGATGGTGAAAAAGAAGATATCATGAGCATAGTGCACTGAATGGGCTCCACAGCTTTCAATGGCTGTAATCTGCAGCTTTAGAACAACCTGACTGCCTCAAATTTGAAACGTGGCAAGTATTCTGGAAGATAACTTCTCCAGTGGGAGGCAACAAATCAGTGGAGACAGCCTTAATACTTGTCTTCACCTGGGAGGGTTAAAAGTGCTTTGACCCTAGATGTAGCCTGCTCCATCCTGGGGCTGGTCAATGGTGAGGGTCAAAATTGTGATCGAGAATCCCAGCAAGGAGCGAATGTGAGCATACCAGTGTGTCAGAGAGTGATCCTTGGTTGCTGAGAGAGAATATTCTTCCTTGGGGAGTGTTGGACTTGGCCCTCTCTGTAGAGTCATCCCCAAACCAAACTTTTTGCCTTAACCCTCCTGTTTTCTAAACTAGTTTTGTTGGCCTTTAGGACTATGGCCCCTTAATCAGTGCTAACCACTGCTAAAGAGCTTGTGCTCTATCCTTAAACATGGTAAAATTGGTATACACCTAATTGACACATTTAAATTTCTTGTAAGTCCATTATATAGTATAGTATAGTATAGTATAGTATAGTATAGTATAGTATAGTATAGTATAGTATAGTATAGTATAGTATAGTATAGTATAGTATAGTATAGTATATTAAAGTATGGTATAATTGTACTACATTATGTTTTGTTATGTGTATTTGTGAAGTACACTTCACCCACGATCCTGAGTAGGTGTGAGTGGCTAATGCTACCTAAGGTCGGTTGCTTAATTGAAAAGTCAGGTCTTCAGCTTCTTGCAGAATTCAAGTAGAGAAGGAGGCTCTAATGTGGAGAGGGAGGTCGTTCCATGCTTTAGGAGCGATGTAAAAGAACGCCTGATATGGTTGTGTGCATGCATGGAAAGGTTGCAATTAAGAGTTCTGCGGAGCAATTGGGTCTGGATGGTTGGTGGATGGAGATGCGACTGCTCCTGTTAGTGGGGTCCGAGTGGTGGAGTGACTTGAATGTATGTTTGAGGAGTTTGAATTGATTGTTTTTGTGTTTGGAAGCCAGTGTAGTTCCCTGAGGTGCGTTGTAATGTGGTTTCTATGTGGGAGGATGAGGATGAGTCTTGTTTCCAAGTTCTAGATGATCTGGAGTCTTCTAGTGAGTTCCTTAGTGATCCCGGCATAGAGGGTATTCCCATATTCCAACTTGCTGGTGACTAGGTCTTGAGTGTCAGTTTTTCTTGTGGTGCTTGGGAGCAATTTAAAGATATTCCTCAATAAATTCAGGGTGTTGGAGCAGGATTCAGTGACAGCATTGACTTGTGTATTCATGTCCAGTTTGCTGTCAATATTTATTACAAGGTCCCTGTGTTGGGTTTTGTTCCGAATTCGGCTGGCCACGAGGTGTAGTCCAATGGTGAAGTGTTCTTGCCAAAAATCACTACTTCTGTTTTGTTCATGTTTAGCTTGGGACAGTTGGCTTTTATCCAGTTAGCAACTTTGTCAAGTATCATGTGGATGTCATCCGTGGCAACGAGTGCTGTATCTTTACTGTGCTAGGGGCTGAATCTAGACTGAGTGGCATCAAGGAGCTTTTTGTTGCTGAGGTGGTCGGTAAGGTGCCAGTCGAAATGTGTTTCTAAGATCGTTGACAAGTGTGTTATCTGGAAGATGAGTCTGTAGTTGGAAAGCATGGCTGAATTAGCAGATGGTTTCTGAAACAAGGGCCTGAAGGTAGCATGTTCCCAGGTGTCTTGGAGTACTTTCGTGAAGACATGGTGGGGCAAGGGTCAGATTCATCCCTCAAGTGGAAAGTCTTCATGGTAGCTGCAATTTCTACAGTGGTGACAGAAGGCCATGAGGTCAGGGTTAATTCATTGGCTGTGATGGGATGTTAAGTTTCAATGATAATGGAGTCTGTATATGGAGGTCATTTTACTACAGAAAAATTCCGAAAGCTTGCTGCAAAGGTCTTGTGAGGGGGTGAGGTTGCTAGATGTGGAAGGAGGCACAAAGATTTCCTTGCTGCTGTTATTGCTGGCGTCAATGGGATCTGAAAGAGCTGTGCGCTTGGTGTTTCGTATCAGCTGGCGGTAGCGTCGAAGGGCTGATTTGAAGATGTCTTTATCTGTTGTGTCTTGGCTTGTTCTCCATTTGTGCTCCAGGTGCTTGCAGTGGCGTTTTGTCAGCCTGATTTCCTCTGCTTAAAGGGAGCCAAGGCATTGGTGCATGCGTTCATCTGGCTGTTGAGGTTTTTCATGGCTTTCAGCAAGTCGCTGGTGTTCTCTGGCCAATGGTCAGAGATGGTGGAAGCAGACTCTTCTCCGACTGGCAGTTCCTGTGGTGGTAGGTCTGTGATGGTGTGGGATGGGTATACTGAAACTGGAGAAGGTGTGATCTGTCCAGGTCACAGCTGCTGAAATGTCGATTGTAATGTTGCTGATTGAGGACTGTATTAGGTCGAATAGGTGTCTGACGGTGTGAGTGTGCGGTAACGTGTCGGGTGAGGCCAAGGTTTGTGAGGTTTTCTAGAAGGGCTATAGAATTTGAGTTGGTGCAATCCTCTAGGTGAAAGTTAAGGTCTCTGAGGAGGAGTGCAGCTGATGTAATTTTTGAATTTGATAGTGACTCTACCTTTGGACTTGTGCTGACGCTCATGCCTTACAATCTTGTAGCCAACAAGGATGATGGTAGCAATGTCCTGTGCCGAGCTGCTTTTAGCCATGTTTCTGTGAGAAAGAGAAGGTCTGGAGCATGGTCATGCAGAAGGTCCCATATCTCAGTGGCATGTTTGGTGAGTGAGCGTGTGTTGTGAAGCATGGATGTGAGTGTGCCGTGTTGTCTGGGTGGTGTTTGATCTGTGTGAGCTTGAGGGAGTGGGGTGCTGGGGACTGTTAGTGTTTGAGTGGTAGGTGAAGGGTGGGGGAGAGTGCATGAGAGCTTGCAGGAGGCACAAGTGAATTTTCCTTTCATATTCTGTAGGGCGGTATGGCAGCACTGTTGTGAGTGGCAGCCAGGGTTAAGGACATGGGGGAGCACAGCAGGGTACCAGTGGGCAGGGGGAGAACCAGAGTGTCTGGCACTGGGCACAGTCATGGTGCAGATGGGTACTAACAGGCTGCTTTTGTAATGCCAGCGGAGCACTCGCTGCACGTGACCACTGCTCATTCACCCTGCAGCTGCCATTAAATAGGAGGAGAGCAGGGTACGGTGGGCGGAAAACTAATGGTGTCACTGCCTCTGCAGATGTCTGATGGGAAATGAAGTCCTCTTGTTTGGCTTCTTCTTTTAAAGAGCATTTTGGCGGGAAACCAGTGATGTCACGTTCCATGCAGATGGATGATGGGAAGTCCCACACGATGGGAAATGAAGTCCCTTGCTTGGCCTCTTCTTTTAAAAAGAGTTTTGGTGGTACAAAAGTGATGTCACTTTCTGTGCAAATGGATAATGGGAAGTCCTAGTAATGTCACTTTGTGTGCAGATGGATGATAGGCAATGAAGCCCTCTTACTTGACTTCTTCTTTCATAGAACGTTTTGCGGGAAACCAGTGATGTCACTTCCTATGCGGATGAATGATGGGAAGTCCAGTGATGTTACTTCCTATGCAGATGCGTGATGGGAAGTCCAGTGATGTTACTTCCTGTGCAGATGGGTGATAGGTAATGAAGCCCTCTTGCTTGGCTTCTTTCCAGGGCCTGTAAATTCAATGCTACTAGTGGACCTGCAGCACTAATTGTGCCATCCACCTAAGAAGACCTTTGAACTTGACCCAAAACTGACATTGCAGCCGGTGTGTGCAGTTTTACACTGCCATTTTAACTTGGCAACATAAACCTTTTGCCAGGCCTAAACTTTCCTTTTTGATATATACAAGTCAGCCCTAGCATTGGTCCTATACAGTCCAGAGGGCAGGCTGCAGTGTATTTGAAAAGGTAGACATATTCTTTTAGGTTTTATCCTGGTAGTGAAAAATTCTTAAATTGGTTGTTCACTAATGCAAGGACTACCTCTCCCATAGGATAATCTAATCACATTTAATGGGCAATAACATTTAACTGGGAGCCAGTAGGAACGTCAAGTTGGGTGCTGAAAGAATTGTGATTTAAATCCTTCTTTAATTGTAAAGTCAGATTTTAAGTCACATTTCTGAAACTGGCACTGTTAGAAAGTTGGCATTTTCTTGACCCTCCATTTGATGCCTGCAACCTGTGTCCGGGGTCACACAGCTAGATCTAACTGGCAGTTGGACTTTGTGTATTAGTCCCAGACAGTGAGATATCAGGGAAATCGTTGCTAAACGATGGGCCATCTCTGACTTGATAGGAGGGTGGAGCTGTCAACTACCACATTTACACAGCAGAAAGGCTCTGCCTCAGCACACTCACAAAGTGTTTCACTCTAGTCTTTTGTGCCCCCAGAAAAGCTTGGGCCATGGCAGGGAGGCAGGATATTCCAGACACCTCTGTGAGGGGAAGACTGGAAGATTATATCACTTCAAAGTGAGCACAAGGTGTAAATAGTGGACCCTCAAATCCAAATCTTACACCTCTGGACCTGTGGAAGACTCCGAAGGACTGCTGTGCTGCTCTGCTGCAAGAAGGGCTGCTACTCAGCTGCCCTGTTACTCAGCTGCCCTGTTATTCAGCTTCCCTGTTACTCTCTGCCCTGCTGCCCTACTGCCTGCGTGAGAAGGGCCAAAACTGCACCATGAACCAAGGACCACCAGAATGACGCCATGGGCTAGTTTGCTGGCCTCCTGATTGGAGCCTCAGGGACAGAAAATGCTCCAACCTCCTTTAACCAGGCACCTGGACTCTGCATGCTTTGAGTTCTGCCCCCAAATGGTGCTACCCCAGTCCTGGACCCTTGCAGCTGTGGTCTTTGAGCAGAACTGACACAGGGCAACACATCTCCTCCCAGCTCCACATCGGAACCACCGCTGTGCAATGTATCCCCATTGCAGGACCCAGCAGCTCTTCGGAATCGCCACTGCACAACGCCTTCTGATGCAGTATCTTGCATCACAGCCCCACAGCTCCTCGGAACCGCTGATGCATGAGGCATACCCGATGCAGGACCTCGCATCGCAGCCCACAGTTCACCAGACTAGCCTCTGCGAGACGTATCCTCAATGCAGGATCTCGCAGCGCTTCACCACCAGGATTTATGGTACTGTGTTCTGCGTGCCTAAATTGGTCTCTGTAGCTGGCTCATGATCCATTGCAGTTGGCCTGAACTTGTGACTCTGTCCCAGTCCAGCTCCACCAGATAACCACATTTAGTGCTTTGTGCTTTTAACCCCTTCTGTGCCACGCCCTTTCCCCCTCCTGTGCCGGGCGTTTTATTAGTGGGTGGGGTTCATGACGAGATAGTCTCGTCATGGGCACAGCGCAACCGTGCTCCATGACGAGACTATCTCGTCATGGGCACTGAAGAGGTTAAGCACTGTTTTCACTTAAATGTTTAAAGGTGCATATCTTCGGTTTTACAAATTTTTATTTTTGTCATTTTGATGTGAAATAATTTATTAAATTGTACTCTATTTGTCTAAATTGGTGTAGGATTTTTCTCTTGTTGTGTTTTCACTTTATTTCTGTTCATGTACTGCATAAATACTTTACATATTGCCTCTAAGGTAAGCCTGACTGCTTTTTGCACAAAGTTACCAGAGGGTTGAGCTCAGGTTAATTTGGTGTTTACTTGTGTTTCATCCTGATGAGAATTGTGGTTGCTGCTTGAGTAGGGCCCCCCTCAACCAGTAACCTAATGTACGACAAGGAGATTTAGAAAGCTGAGAATGATCTACCCAGGAGGTAAGAATGATCTACGCTAGGAGCTACAGAAACTGGGCTGTAGCCAGAGTGGCAACAATGGAAATGGCAAAGATGAATATGCAGACATTTAAACCTCGGTGGGGCTTGGGAAGGTTCGGGTCTTGCTCAGTGCATGTTCCATGGGGCAGTGGAGCTCACTGTTGGGGAGGGAGGGACAGAGGGAGTTACAAGAGAGAGAGGGGTGGAGACAAACTATGCTTGTTCCTTTTTGGGATAGGAAAGTTCAAAACTCTTGTTATGGGTGAGGGGAGCTGTTTCTACCAGGGGCATGACATCAAACAAGTAATGCCCAGTGACGGCAGAGAGAGACAAAAAAGATCCCCATGTCCTGGAGAGAACAGAAGAAGGAAGAAATATAGGGGCATTTTTATTGGGATTTGGTGCAGGGAAGAGCAGCAAGTCACCTTGCTGCGCCCCCCTGCGTCAAAGTGAAAGGGCAGAAAAGCGCCGTATCTATGGCATACGGTGCATTCCTGTCCTTTCCCCCTGCACTTATCCCGTTTCTGTAGCCTAGCACCAATGGTGCAAAGGTGCCTGCATAGAATGCAAGGTTGTTTTTGTGCAGTAAGGAGCACTCTCCACTCAAAAAACGATCCTGGGAGGCTTTTTCCTCTTTCTATGGGTGCTGCAGAATGCAGCACATATAGAAAGAGGAAAAGACAAGGAGAAAAAAAAGTTATTTCTCCTCGTTGGACCTCCCCTGGGGAGGCCTGAGGTTCTGGCACATCACCAGGATTACCTGATCTTGTAAATCTGGGAATGCGTCAAAATCAGAGTAGGCTGCGCAGAAATGTGTGCTGCTTTGCCATACTGCATATCTATGAGGCCATTACAAAGACACAAAAAAGGGGCTTTGCGTGGCTTCATAAATATTAATTGGTATTTTACCCCACTGTTGCCTCACAAAAAGTGACGCAGCAAAAGCCAAAGGGCTCGTAAATATGCCCTATAATGTCCTTAAGCTCTCATTGCTTGCTGACTAGGTGTAAGGTGTTGAACAGAGTGAGTTGTACTTAAATGGCCCAAATGATTAGTACTATAGTGTTTGGCCACACTTTGTGAACTGGTCTATGAGCAAACTATCAATGCCCCGGGGCACACATTGGATTAAACAGGACACCCTCATCAAACATTGACATCAAACGTGGAACAGACTAGTTATCCCTCTCTCCACTTCTGTTTGCCCACACACTGGTACCACTAGCTGATAGCATCTGGAGCAGAGTGGCTACAACGGCTGCTGACTGGGAGAGATACCTTTAAACTAACTATGTTTGCAGTTGACATCACGGTGTTCTTATCTGACCTGGCCTCATCAGTTCCCCACCTCTTGGAGGAACTAGGGGTGTATGGTGTGGTCTCTGGTTTTAATATCAACCTCTCCAAGTCCCACGCGCTGCTGCTCCATGGCTGCTCCGCTCACCTCCTACACAGATGGAAGATCTGAAGAAGATGATGGGATGCTAAGTTGGCCACCTAAAGGATAAATAATTTCCTCAACGCCCCAGAACATTTGGTTGAAGGATATCCCGCCCATTAGGGTGGTCCGACAGGAACTTCAGTAATGGCATGGCAGGTATTTCTCATGGCTTGGGAGGGTGGCTGTTACTAAAATGAAGGTACTCCCTGGTCTTCTCTACCACTTTCATGCTATGCAGTTGGTGCTGTCAGCCGAGTTGCTTAATCAATTTCAAACCTTCAGCAATGGGTTGATCTGGCAGAGGCGACACCCAAGAGTTACTATCAAACTTCTTTATTGCCCAGTTTCTGAAGGGGTTGGCACTTCTGAATCTATGGCCCTACTCCCAGACCACCCAACTTTACGTTTTGGGCAAATGGAGAAGAATAGAATGACCACACAGTGGGGCTTCGTGGGCCAATAAGGGGCGGGCCCCTCTCTGTTTGGAGCCCTTGCTCTAGAGATCCCAGAAAAGCTGGGTCTTTCCGGCCCTATCACTAGCAGTCAACATTTTCGCCCGCATGTTGTATTTTGGAGTTTACTTCACCATACAGGACCAAAGACTGAAGGATGCCAGATCCATGATGCAGGCTCTATGATCCCAAATAAATACTTTGAGAGTATCAAGTAAGATAGTGGACTACCAGAAAATTCATTATCTGAAGGTTTGGCATTCGGCACTCCAGCCCAAGATTAGAGGGGTTTGGCTTCGATACAACTTACAAGCTGTGAGAGGTGGATAGAAGATGGATCCCTGTATAAATTGGTACAAGACACAACACCATTGAATAAAACGGCTGGAAAAGGTGGGGAAATGAGCTAGCGAGAGGGCTCACTGATAAAGGGAGAGGCTCCATGACATGACATGGGCCTCCATAAGCAACGTTAAGGGGAAAGAAAAGCAGTCTAAACTACTTACACACTAATACCACACTCCAGAGAAACTATTACTATAGGCCAAACAATTGCTTCTGAAGTTGTAGGGCGAAAGGTGCGCTTGCTGTGGCATTGTCCGAAACTGAGGAGATACTCGAAGGAAGTTCTCAGAGAGATGGAAAGGATGCTTAGGTTTTAAGGTTTAGGACTGAGAACATCGGGATTTGTCCTCCTAGACACTCATTCAAGGGGGAGTGGAATTAAAGATCACTAAGAGGTAAGTAGTTCCTTCAGGCTTTGACTTTGGGATATGTCAGCAGTGGGAAAATGGACCCAATTGTCCTAGAGGGTGTGTATCTTGAATATCTACCCCAAAATATCGAAGGGACATGACACTGAAGACAAATAAAATCAAAAACAAATACTAATAGGTAAGTAAGTCTAGGTTTTCAATAACTAACTCTGCCTATATGTGCTTATGCTGTACATAAATCTTCAAGGTATGTAGATTTAGGAGTTAGGACTAGTGAACCAATACTTCCCCATATGCTCTTAATGTTCATTTTTGCATCCCTCTAAATTCTGTCTGTGATATTCTTGTACCACAATATCCTGGGGGTCGATATATTGTAGTACAATCTCCTAGAAGTTATACTTAAAGCTTTTGAGGGTTACTGGTAACTTTTCAATTTCCTTTTTTCACATTCCCTTGTTACCTCAGGCCCTAATTCGCAAAGGTAAAGTTACAATTTTGGTGTAAATGTACTATTATTTTGCTCTTCACAAACTATGAGTGTAGTTTTACGTGTAGTATTGTTATGACTGCAGAGACTGTCCTATCTATTAATGCGCAGAGTTCTCCATAGTTGGAAAGATCCTACAAGTAAAACTACCCTCGTAGAGTGTGAATAGCAAAATAAAAAGTAAGCTTACACCAAAAGTGAAAGTTTACCTTCGGAATAAGGCACTCAGAGTGCCTGCATAATTTCTTCTAATCGCTCACAAATTAGCCATGATAGATACATTCAGGCTCATAAATAAGGGAATCCTGACCTGGAGAGGACCCTGGAGCAGTCCAAAAGAGAAGCATCACTCTTGGTCCACACCAACCATAATTTCCATGGGTAAAGTCGGTTAGGATGGAGTGGAGCGTTATTGGTGTCAGGGAATTTGTAGACAGTTAGCCCTCTCTTTTAAGTGCAATACTTTCTCTCTGAAGGGTTGTAGGCCACAGTATTTGCAAGTGGAAATGAATAAAGCCATACAGCCAAAAGGCATTTTAATAAAGTTAAAAAAGAATATCCATACCTTCACAAAGCATGTAATCAGTTGCAGGTCATCTTCTTTCATGCAAGCTATTACTATCGCTCAACACCTTTTAAGCTGGCGCCTCAAAAATAGGTTTTAACAATCTCTTCTGCCCCTGGGTCATTGCAGAGCAGAAGCATAAAACTTGTACAAAGCATTCATCTTTATAGCCACGTGACCTGTAATAATGATGATTGCCACGCCTCTCAAGACCGCTCTCAATTCCAACCATAGAGTAAGCAGGAATCCAAGTCAGATACATTTATATTTCAATGCAAAAGGTAGAGGCAGACAAATATAACCCAGGATAACCCTGTGGGAATGAAACCATGGTCAACCATGCAAGATTTCACAGAAGACTGATCCTCACTGAATGAGAAGAGAATGCTTCAACAATGGCCTCTTGAGTGATGTGCATGTGTTTCTGTTGCCCCTGTGGATTCTGTCGTTTTGTATTTTATATCTAAACAGTTTGAAAAAAGGCGATCATTACTAGGATCAGGTTACCTTTTGTTGATCTTGGTCCACATCAGATTTTTAACTTCTGATTTTAAACCAGTGAAGTATGAAGATGACGTGTTTTAGGAGGAAATATTCCAGGTGAATTTGAGTTTGTATTGTTGAATAAGAAAGCCCAAATAATTGTCTGAAAGTGCGACAATAGGCGGTGTCAACTAACCTTGATAGCTTAGCTGGAAAATCAACTAAGACGAAACTCAAAGAGGGCAGCTCACTAAACAGGAGGATTACTGGACCTGTGTGCTGCAGGAGGTCCCCACCTAAGGAGGGTCTACTCTGTGAAGTAAACTGCTCCAAACTGCATCAAAGTCGGCTCAGCAGTAGTGGAGCTATGGGCTTTTGAAGGACCACTTGTGTGAAGCCCACACCCGTCAGCGGAGGAGGAAACAGATAGACTGTGACGCACTAAAGGCTGCCCCCTCTTGCAGGGATAAATTCTCTGTTATAAGTCTAACCAGTGGAAGACGGCTAGGGTTCAGGAAAAGGAGGGCATCCATGGAAAACTGTCTTCCGGGATCTAACTTTTGTGAAGGCCCTGGAGAAAACTAACCAACATATGGAGGTGCATGCTAAAATGCTTGACAAGCCATGGGGTATCCGTGACTTTAGTGACAATGTATCTTAAGTCTGGCTTGACCGTGAACAGACTTTTCACTAAGACTTTAAAAAAAACAGTCTGGTCTAGCTAGGAAGAGCTCAGCTCTTACTGACAAAAAATATAGTTTTGTGATAATGATTGAAATATTCTTTTCAGGGCAGAAGGCATTGCTCCAGCGGAAAGGGCAAATTTACATATCCTCCTCCCTGCGTCACTGACCCGTCATCACACTAACTCATTCATACACGCATTCATTGGTGGGGCCCATAACACCCATACTCATACGTCTCACTCCGAATCTGCACACAGGAGGAAAGAATCGCTGGACATGTGGGGGTACCTTATTACCTATAGGGGAAAATCTTTACATTATATATAGTACATACATCAGTACCTATAGAATCCAAACTTTAACATCAAGGCACTCCACCACTTGGTCGACGGCCCAATTAGTTGGACTGGTTGATGGTGATTTAGAACCAGCTAAAACACATTTAAAGCTTCTGAACCTTCAATCAATGCCTTATTAAA
The DNA here is from genome assembly GCF_964204655.1 of Triturus cristatus. Classification (NCBI taxonomy): domain Eukaryota; kingdom Metazoa; phylum Chordata; class Amphibia; order Caudata; family Salamandridae; genus Triturus; species Triturus cristatus. Next base: position 127,595,749 of record NC_140590.1, read on the forward strand.
AGAATAACAAACTCATTTTCTGTTAATCAATGTTTAGTTTATCTAATTAATTTGCTTTCATTTGCATACTCGGCATTTTAATCAACACAGAGTTTTCAAATTGAATATTTGACACAAATTAGCATGACAATTATATTTACCTAAATCTTGATATCGGTGACCATTTATCAAACCCTGTCAGCCCTGCATAAATCAAATCCCTTCTGGTGAAATCATCCAATCAAATGCAGGCTAATACCCAAATAAGTCCAGGGAAAAGTTATTTTCACTCGGCACGACACAGTCCCAAAGATATCAAAAGGCCAGGCAATCGTGCAAGAAAATCAATCAGCAGTCACCAACGTAAATTCGGGACGCACTTTTTGAACGCATTCGCTTACTCTCTTTTATAGTAAATTCTAGGATAACCTTCAACATTTTCTAAAATCTAAACGTCCTGATTGGCTAAGCCCCTAAAGTTTGAAATATTGGACGTCGTTCCCAGGTTTCTTGGTTCTCAGGGAATCAAATAGGTCATCTTTTGGCTTGTACAGTTCTCATGCGAAAAGTTCCGAAGTATCAACATGTAGACCTCTGGAAACAGGTCACTTATTGTCTTGTCTGTCATTCACACTAGCTGAGTTCTGGCAATCCTCCACGTTCCTATCCTCGACAAGGAACACAGTGCCCACTTCGGAGGTCGCCTGGAGATCTTCAGAGCCATCCGAGTCTGCGCAGTGGACACCGCGCTCACACAACTGTGGTCACTTCCGAACTCCATTTTGAATATAGCGGCCTAGTAGGCCCGAATGCCAACTTAAGCAAAACAAACATAAAACATCCTTAATATACGGAAATGGAGATTCGAATGTTTAGACCCACACTAATCCCAACATAGATTAGTAGTTTCCTAGCTTATAGCAACATTTAAAGCAATAATACTCACCATTCCGCCATACCAGGAACGCAAACCATTACAAAAGCAACATAAATCATGCAATATCTATAAAAACACGTCCTACGGTTATTATGTATACCACAATTTAATCATTAGAATTATTAGCCATGCGATCTGCATTTTAGTCCCACGTGTATCTTGTGTTTATCAAGGTGTAAAGTTGATTAGTATTGACACTTCAAACAGTTAATAAAGTTAATATTTAGAATAGTTACGTAATTAGTATTTTATCATGCAAATAGAGAAGGTATACAAATTTGTTTTGCTTTACCTGCTCCACCAATCCCCCATTTGGTGATTTTTAATATCACCACAAATCCCACAAAATTTCATAAAATTGTGTGATATGGAAATGATTTCTCAGTTCTCTTACTTTGGTCACGTCACATCATAGTTTCCCCTATCTCATCCTCTTTTGTTTTCTTATACATATTGTCTTTCCACTATTCCAATTCTATATCTCCCATTTCTCTTTCCCTCGTTTCTTTCTCTCTTTTCTTTACAACTTCTCTTTTTATTTTATTTTTCAACTTTCTTCTTTTTATACATACACATCCTAATCTCAAAATTAATATTAATATTACCACACAAGTTACTGGTATTAGAATCTTACCTACAAATGAGCTACCTATTTTGATTAAGAAGCTTTTTATAGCAGAAAACCCTTTACCAATCGTTTCCCAAACACTTTCAACCTCCAATGGAACAATTTCCTCATGCAAATCTGTTATGTTCTTAATATATTTCTTTAAATTTTGATTCTCGTCAGGAATGTAAGTACAACAATGTTGCGCCTTCAGCATTCCACAGACTCCTCGCTCTTTTGCCAAAATGATATCAAGGGCAAGTCGATTTTGCTTCATCATGGCTCTCATGACAACCATTTCGGTATTTACCAGTAAGAACCCTCCAGTAGTGCTTGTCGATAAGCGATCCACTACGGTAGACAATTTTCTAATTTTATGTGCATTCAGAGACAGTCCATCGGCTGGTATCAGTGCTCCAAAAATATCCCCTAGAATTTCTGACCAACTTTCCCTCCTTCTACGTCTTAGTTGCCTACCTATCTCGTGCACACCATCTTTTCCCTTTCCCACATGAAATATTTTCGGGAAGACCAGGCCTAGGTAACATGTGCCATACCAATGGTCCCGCAACCGATATTAAGCTTTGTTCCCACAGATGAAATGTAATCCAGGGAATACCGGATCGTTTCCTCCTTTAAATCCCCATCCTCCCATGATTCTATATGTATCATGGCATTCACTCGCACCTATAAAATAATTATCATAAACAGTTTCATTTCTTCTGATACACAATTTCCCTCTCTGAGGCCAATCTAAAGCCATAGCCGGACTGGTGTCTCCCTTCAAATGTTTTTCCTTTTCAACATCCCAAACTGTTGTCTCTCTC